>NC_084731.1:70201016-70293516 GCF_033978785.1 Entelurus aequoreus
TGACTGTGATGATGCAGTGCCTCACCAGATATTAACCTCACCGCACGCCACTGGTAGATACGCAACATGTAGATACGTGACATGTAGACGCGCACATAGCTGCTTGGATTGATGCCAAATATTAGCGGAGTTAAAACTGCCTAATTAGCAGTCAACTAATGCAAGTAAAATGACTATATTTTGCAACAAATTGCTACAATTTGTGTTTTGTCTTTAACAAAAGTGTGTTTTCCTGTTATATGTCTTATCTGTGTACATTTATCCATAGTTTTGTTTTTAGTACTTACTAATAATTGTATTTTTCTTAAAGCACAGACCAGGAGTGGCAACCATAAATCATGAATAATTGTATATAATGTCAAAGGTTTTTATTAGAGATGTCCGATAATGGCTTTTTTGCCGATATCCGATATTCCGATATTGTCCAACTCTTCATTACCGATTCCGATATCAACCGATACCGATTGTGGTGGGGCGTGGCCTGCGGGCCTGCGGAGAAGCGGGGCGTGTCAGGACCGGCTTCGAGATTAGCGGCAGATGCGTAGAGGACACAGCCGTGAGTGGTTGTCTGATCATCTGCCGCTCTGTAAAAGGCAACGGTCGGGAAGGAGAAAGGTGGTTGATGATGGAAAACGAGTACGAGCACGAGCATGCGAGAGAGCGAGGACTGACACGTAACGCAATGACTGAAAAGGAACACAAAGAACATTTATTGAAAAATAAATCCCTGTTCAAGACCATGAATGCAGCTGTGATGTCCTTGGGGGGTGATCCAACGAACCCGGAAGCAAGAGGCTTCCACACCGATACATACAATTGTGGAATTAACACATTATTATGCCTAATTTTGTTGTGATGCCTCGCTGGATGCATTAAACAATGTAACAAGGTTTTCCAAAATAAATCAACTCAAGTTATGGAAAAAAGTGCCAACATGGCACTGCCATATTTATTATTGAAGTCACAAAGAGCATTATTTTTTTTAACATGCCTCAAAACAGCAGCTTGGAATTTGTGACATGCTTTCCCTGAGAGAGCATGAGGAGGTTGAGGTGGGCGGGGTTGAGTTGGGGGGGGGGGGTAGGGGGTAGCGGGGGTGTATATTATAGCGCTCTGGAGGAGTTAGTGCTGCAAGGGGTTCTGGGTATTTGTTCTGTTGTGTTTATGTTGTGTTACGGTGCGGATGTTCTCCTGAAATGTGTTTGTCATTCTTTGTTTGGTGTGGGTTCACAGTGTGGCGCATATTTGTAACAATGTTAAAGTTGTTTATACGGTCACTCTGTGTGACCTGTATGGCTGTTGACCAAGTGTGCGTGGCATTCACTTCTGTGTGTGAAAAGCTGTAGATATTATGTGACTGGCCCTGACCCTTTAAGGTTGGTGCTCTGTACTTCTCCCTACGTCCGTGTACACAGCGGCGTTTTAAAGTTAAAGTACCAATGATTGTCACACAAAACGTCATAAATATTACTTTTTGAAACCGATACCGATAACTTTTAAACTGATACCGATAATTTCCGATATTACATTTTATAGCATTTATTGGCAGATAATATCGGCAGCCCGATATTATCGGACATCTCTACTTTTTATTATATTCTAATCTAATCCTTGAGTATGGCAGACTATATGGAATATGGAAAATTGTAAATTGTTCTTTGAGTGCAACAAGAAAAACTCAATGTGTTTAATGCCCTTTAAGTCAGTGTCTTTCAACCTTTTCTGAGCCAGGGCACTTTTTTTTTTTATTGAAAAAATCCGGAGGCACACCACCAGCAGAAAACATTAAAAAATTAAACTCTGTAGCTGATATTGACAATAAAATCGTTCTCGCAATTGTTGGATATGAATTCAAACCGTAACCAAGCATGCATCAATATAGCTCTTGTCTCAAAGTAGGTGTACTGTCACCACCTGTCACATTTTTTTGGTGTTTTCCTGTGTGTAGTGTTTTAGTTCTTTTCTTGCGCTCCTATTTTGGTGGCTTTTCCTCTTTTGTTGGTATTTTTCTGTAGCAGTTTCATGTCTTCCTTGAATGCTATTCCCCGCACCTGCTTTGTTTTCGCAATCAAGACTATTTAAGTTATGCGGACGCTATCCGTCTTTGTGTGGACATGTGTTGATTGTCATGTACGAATGTACTTTGTGGACGCAGTCTGCTCCACAGTAAGTCTTTGCTGTCGTCCAGCATTCTGTTTTTGTTTACTTTGCAGCCAGTTCAGTTTTAGTTTTGTTTTGCATTGCCATCCCTAAGCTTCATTGCCTTTTCTTAGCGGCACTCGCCTTTTGTTTATTTTTGTTTTAAGCATTAGATACCTTTTTACCTGCACACTGCCTCCCGCTGTTTCCGACATCTACAAAGCAATTAGCTACAGGCTGCCACCTACTGATTACACTTGCTCTAGACAGCACAGACACTCAAGAACGGCATATTTGCGGATTATAACTATATATATATATATACTGGTTTGCAAAAAAATATTTTTAACCCAATTAGGTGAAATTAGATAATCTCCCACGGCACACCAGACTGTATGTCAGGGGTGGGCAATTAATTTTCACCGGGGGCCGCATAAGCAACCCGAGCACTGCTGGAGGGCCACACGACAATATTTCAATTAAATTTTGCTCAATATTATTTTTGATATACCGTACGATAAATAATAATGATGATAATAATAGTAATAATTAATAATAATAATAATAATTTAATTTAACCTAACTTAACTTTATACAAAAGCAGATTGCTTTTGATGGTCACTTTATCCTGCATTATCCAACATTTTTCCCCATCAGATTTGGACAACCATCTGTTGTTAAAAATAGTTTTTAATCATATTTATTTTATATTGTTTTTTATATTGGTTTTATATGTAATTGTTTTTTCTTTTTATTGAGTCATTGGTGGAGCTAAGGATAATATTTGAATATTGTTTGTAATATTGTTGTGCAGCACTTTGGAAACATTTTGTTGTTTAAATGTGCTATATAAATAAAGTGGATTGGATTGTCACACCTGCCAGCTTGTCCCAACACGCATTTACCTCTGTGAAGAAGTCATTACCTGTGGTTGTCTCTTTAATTGACTGCATCAGAGCTCTCATCCAAAGTTAGCGAAAAACAGTCAAAGTCTCCGGGCATTATCAGCGCAACAAAGTCCAATAAGCACTCCTTAATAAACTCTCCGTCAGAAAACGCCTTACTTTTTCTGGCGCTTTTGTGAGAAATGACGAAACTTGTCCTGACGGCTGCATCTCTGGGGGTGTGAAATATGGCACAAAGTCCTTGTTGGGTTTGCAGTTTTACCATCAACGCATCAGCCTCCCTTGCGCGCGCTTCATCAGACACATTCCGGTATTTTCCCTCGTGTTTCTTCGTGTAGTGGCGATTAAAATGATATTTAAACACAGCAACCTGTGTACCACACATTAAGCACACGGCTTTACCATTAATTTATGTAAAGAAATACTTGGCAGTCAATGTCTTGTTGGAAACACGCCATTCCTCATCAACTTTTCTTTTTTTAGCGTCTCATCACTTGTCTCTATGCACCTTCACTCACCGGTTCCCCCCGGACATACGGCATAAATAACACATTTCAAAATAAAAGCAGCACAGTTGTATTGCGCGCACGACATAGATGTTTTTTAAACTTTATTTTGTAATTTGTGATTGCGCCGTTCAATTCACTCACAATCGCACACGCGCATACGTCCACACGGAAGTAATACAAATAACGCTTTTCAAAACAAAAGCAGCACCGTTGTATTGCACACTCGACATAGATACTTTTTTAAATTTATTTTGTAATTTATGATTGGCCTCACGCGGGCCGGACAGGGATGCGCAAAGGGCCGGATGCGGCCCGCGGGCCGTACAATGCCCAGGTCTGCTGTATGTGGTTGAAATACACTGCTTTAATTTATATTTTAACCTTCTAAAATTGTTCTATTAGTGCAATAGGAAATGTCCAATACTGACATTTTTTGTAGTTCCCTTTATTGTGAAAAGTATCAAAGTATCCATATACATTTTGGTACCGGCACCGGTACCAAAATGTGTATATATATACATGTATACACAGATAGACAGACAACATTCACACTCACATTCACACACTAGGGACCATATATACCGTATTTTTCGGAGTACAAGTCGCTCCAGAGTATAAGTCGCTCCGGAGTATAAGCCGCACCTTTCAAAAATGCATAATAAAGAAGGGAAAAAACATATAAGTCGCACTCGAGTATAAGTCGCATTTTTTGGGGAAATGTATTTGATAAAATCCAACACCAAGAATAGACATTTGAAAGGCAATTTAAAATAAATAAAGAATAGTGAACAACAGGCTGAATAAGTGTACGTTATATGAGGCATAAATAACCAACTGAGAACGTGCCTGGTATGTTAACGTAACATATTGTGGTAAGAGTCATTCAAATAAGTATAACATATAGAACATGCTATACGTTTACCAAACAATCTGTCACTCCTAATCGCTAAATCCGATGAAATCTTATACGTCTAGTCTCTTACGGGAATGAGTTAAATAATATTATTTGATATTTTACGGTAATGTGTTAATAATTTCACACATAAGTCGCTCCTGAGTATAAGTCTCACCCCCCGGCCAAACTATGAAAAAAAACTGCGACTTATAGTCCGAAAAATACGGTATACACATTTTGGTGCCGGTACCAAAATGTATATGGATACTTTGACACATCTGTGTATACTATATTTTTAAAGACATCCATCCATCCATTTTCTACCGCTTGTTCCTTTTGGGGTCGCGGGGGGTCAACAAAATCAATGACAAAATGACATGCAAACTACAACCACAACAACAAACGTTAATTTACTGTGCTGACCCAAATAAAAGACAACCCTGGATATGGGACGACACAAGACCTGCTTTGTGGAAAATCTTTAAAAGACAAAAACGATTTATCTTAATTTAATCATGAAAACTACAACTACAATAACAGACATATTGTTAATTTACTGTAATGGCCTGAGTATTTAAAAAAATCCTATTCAAGACATGTTTTGTGGAAAATCCTTTTAAGACAAAAACGATTCATTTTATTTTAAACATGAAAACTACAACTACAATGATAAACATATTGCTAAATAACTCTAAAACCCCAAATATAGGACGTTTTTTAAGGAATGCTTTTAAAAACTGTTATACATATATTTATTTTAATAAAAATGATGTGTCAATATCAGAGAAATTGATGACTCCACTTCATTGATCAGCATTACAACATCTTGTAGTTAGCATCTTAAATTATCCCGCCCAGAAGGTCTCTCTGTGAGTGTGAGTGACAAGAAGAAAAGTGGTTTGGTGCCATGTGTTTATCACCTGGTTTGAATATAAAACACACCTTTCTCTCTGTCTTTCAAACATGAGCCAAGGAAGAAGTTATTATTTTTAGTAAGCTGTAGAAGACATTTTTTGAGACACAGCCGTAAATCTAGACGATTGAACGCCTTGGCTCTGATTTGTTGAAGGTCCAGTGAGTCGCTTCCCATTTTAGCGAGACCGTCATATCTCTTACACTGTGAGACATGCGGTGCCATTGCCAGCGACAGCGAGATAACGCCGTAGATTGATTGTCAGCGGTGGAATAGTGTCTGAATACAACAGCATGTCACTCATGTGGGCGGGGCCAAATGACAGCATAATGCAGGAATATTCTTGTAAATACTCTATTTGCATACAACTTTTTATTTATTTATTTATTTATTTATTTTTTGTCCTGTCCAGCTACTCAGACAAATCATGTTTTTGATGTAGATGGTAGATGCCCATATTGGCTGTACACATTTACTTTACAAAAGAGAAGTGTGGGATACTTCTTTTGTTGCCTTATTTGTATTTGACTTTATTAAATGTATTTATATTATCATTTTGTGCAGCCGGGCCGGGGCAGGAGGGGATAGCAAGAGAAGAAAAGGAAGATAGAGGGGGAAATTGCGGGGACAAGAGGGGGATAAAACAGACAACAACAACAGCAAACACAACAGAACAACATCAGCAAATAGGATATGTACAAATATGAGGGTAAAAGTGATAGCAAAGAAGCAGTTATTGAAATAAATATTAATACAGAAATGACAATGAGCATTATTACACTAAAAATGGAGCAATACAAATAACGATAGAAATAATACAATTGATAATTAATAAAAACAATAATTACCTCTATCATCAAAAATACAATTGTTCAAATGCATCAATACATATATGTAATGATAACTTGAAATACAAAAGAAAGCAGATAAATGGAGGGGAAGAAAGAGAAGCCAACTATATTAACCTTGTAGATTGTTATAGTAACAATAGGTTAAGCTTTGTCAGTGTGCCTTGTGTTGTCCAGTTTCCCCTAGGGCAGGGGTCGGCAACCCGCGGCTCCGGAGCCGCATGCGGCTCCTTGACCACTCTGATGCGGCTCAGCTACATGCATGACGACCCCCTCGATTTTCCCAGGAGACTTATGGATGTCAGTGTCTCTCATAGACTACTCCCAGGAAAAAATAATCCTATTAACACTCTAATTACTATATAAAGGGCGTGCCCTAATTGCACTGAAGTAATTGTCCTCTATAGCATTTACTTACAGCGTGCCAGGCCAGCCACATGTTGCATGTTGTTATTACTTGCTCACACAGGAGACAGCAAAGCATAGTTACTCATCAGCCACACAGCTTACACTGACGGTAGCCGTATCAAACAACTTCAACATTGTTACGTTACAAATATGCGCCTCACTGTGAACCCACACCAAAAAAGAATGAAAAACACATTTCTGGAGAACATCCCACTGTAACACAACATAAACACAACACAACCATTACCCAGAATCCCATGCAGTCCTAACTCTTCCGGTCTACATTATACACCCCGCTACCACCAAATCCCCCCACACATCAACCCCCCCCCCCCCTCTTCGTGGTTGGTTGAGCGGAAGAGTTAGGGCTGCATGGGATTCTGGGTATTGGTACCGTCAGTGTAAGATGTGTGGCTGCTGAGTTAGTAGCCTTGCTGTCTCTTACGTAAGCAAGCTAAAGCTGCATTCCACTTGTGACCGAGCAGGTACACTGATTGGGCAGACTGTAGAGGGCGCCAAATGCAGTGTCATCACACTCTAATTTTCGGGAGTCTCCCGGGAAAAATGAGAGTGTTGGCAAGTGTGACGCAAGCGACATTCATCCAAAACTCGCGGGCTGCACTAACATCAAATTCCCACATTAAAGTGCGTGCCGGTGCGTGTGTCTGAGACCGCTGGTTAACATAGCACAAAGCATGTAAGCTTTGTATGCGGTGTTTTTCATTTTAAATTTTAAAAACATTTTTGTGGCTCCCATTACTTTCTTTAATGTGTGAAACTTGCCAAAATGGCTCTTTGAGTGGTAAAGGTTGCCGACCCCTGCCCTAGGGCAACAACGTTAATTTATGTTTATATTTGCATGCAACTAATACTGTGCGTCACATGTAGGATGTCTTTTTTTACGGTATTTCCTTAAAACGGTAACGACGGTTCTTCAATAACACAAACTCAAATGCTTTCGTAAACATTAAGAATGACAATTTGAAACGATTTTGAGACGATTTTGTCTTGGATGAACCAAACAATCTGTTTTTTGTAAAACAGTGTACAGCAGAGCTGAGCAAATATTTTGACTCGGGGGCCAGGGCCACATGGAGAGAAAAAAATGTGTCTGGGGGTCCAATGTGTATGCGTGTATAAATGACATATACACATCTAGCTGTAAAAATCTGCTGTGCAGTATGTGTGTTCGGCCCCCTTTTTTTCAGGAACACTAATACCAAAAGTCACAATGTCCGATAGAATTCTAAAAACGTTATGACAAACCACCTCAAAAAAATGGAATGGAATTTTTTTTACTGAATGGGACGCCCGAAATGTACATGGAAATAAAGACAGTGGGATTTACAATATTAAATATGAACAATAAAACACTGAATATTAATAACATATGCACATATTTTACTTCTCAGACCAGCTCCTCCATAGTTGTGTATCTTTTACAATCAAGCAAAACACAACGAAAAAGTAACAAACAAACAAGGGTAATAAACACCTACAATATGATAGATTATCACTTTTACGCAGAAATTTGCCGTAAAAAATTTGCTTCCGCATCTGTTCCTGACACATGTGTTTGGGGCTGGCTGCTCTGAAAACAAACCCCGCCCACTCTGCTTTGTTCCTGGTCTGAGCTGCTGTGACTTAGATTACAGTAATAACTCCTATTCGCAGATGCGCCTAACTCAGTGGCCTTGTAGTTAGAGTGTGCGCCCTGAGATCGGTGGGTTGCGAGTTCAAACCCCGGCCGAGTCATACCAAAGACTACAAAAATGGGAGCCATTACCTCCCTGCTTGGCACTCAGCATCAAGGGTTGGAATTGGGGGTTAAATCACCAAAAATGATACCCGGGCGCGGCCACCGATGCTGCTCACTGCTCCCTTCACGTCCCAGGGGGTGTTCAAGGGTGATGGGTCAAAATGCAGAGAATAATTTCGCCACACCTTGTGTGTGTGTGACAATCATTGGTACTTTTAACTTTATTTCGACCATTGAAATCTTTCTATACTTCTGGTCATTTAAAAACAGCACTGCACATCATAATGGCAAATACAGTTCTGATGTTAAAGGTCTAAAAAAAAAATGATGTGGAACGTCTGGCTGTCATGATCCGTGGCCCGGATCATTTGTTGTTTAGTCATGTTCTGTTAGTTTTGGACTCCCTCAGTTCCTGTTTTGTGCACCCCTGGGTTTATTTTTGGTTACCATGGGTACTGTTTGGTTTCACCTGCCTCTGGTTAGTGTTCGGCATGCTCACCTGCTGCCGAGCACTAATCAGAGAGCTATTTATTCACGTTCCTCACCACGCTCAGTCTGGCTTCGTTATTTTCTGTACGCAACATGTTACGTTGGTTTATGCCTGTTTCTCGATTCCTGTGCTAAGTTTTGTTCCTTAGCTTCTTTTGCGATCGGCACGCTTCCCTTTTGTTTGTTTCCTTTCTCTCTGTAATGTGTAGGATTTATGACAATAACTCATATTCCTACCTTCACGCTTTCGTTCAAAGTTGTTTGTCTGCATCTTGGGAGAACGACCCCGCAGTAAGATGCTACCTCGATGTGACACTGGCGGGCTGGATGGAAAATCTTAATGGGCTGCATGTGGGCCGCATGTGGCCCGCGGGCCGTATTGTGCCCAGGTCTGCTGTACAGTAAACTTTTTCGTAAGTTTTCCTGAAGCGAATATTTTTCGTAACTATTTTCAGTCGTCAGGGTACATAGAGTAAAAACATTTAGGCTAAATTAGCTTTCGATAAACCGACAATACAAGTTTCTGTAAAACTGAACACCATTTAGATTTTTCAGTGAACTTCACATGTGGGTTTTTGTCAGTGGTGTGCCGCCAGCTGGCCTAACATAAATCATCTTAAACAAATAACTGAAGTTTATTTTTAATTTACTTTCCAAGTAAGTATTCATCATATTCTCTTCATGTCATATTAGGCTCCAGTGTTGCTTGTGTTTACGTTACTTTTATCCAATCAGAATTCAGCTAGTAGTTGTAGTTGTAGTAGTTGTAGTTCTCTGGGTTGGGGAGGAGATCTTGCCCCATGTGGAGGAGTTCAAGTACCTGGGAATCTTGTCCACGAATGAGGGAAGAGTGGATCGTGAGATCGACAGGCGGATCGGTGGGGCGTCTTCAGTAATGCGGACGCTGTATCGATCCGTTGTGGTAAAGAATGAGCTGAGCCGGAAGGCAAAGCTCTCAATTTACCGGTCGATCTACGTTCCCATCCTCACCTATGGTCATGAGCTTTGGGTTATGACCGAAAGGACAAGATCACGGGTACAAGCGGCTTAAATTGGTTTCCTCCACTGGGTGGCGGAGCTCTCCCTTAGAGATAGGGTGAGAAGCTCTGTCATCCTGGAGGAGCTCAAAGTAAAGCCACTGTTCCTCCACATGGAGAGGATCCAGATGAGGTGGTTCGGGCATCTGGTCAGGATGCCACCCGAACGCCTCCCTAGAAAGGTGTTTCGGGCACATCCGACTGGTAGGAGGCCATGGGGAAGACCCAGGACACGTTGGGAAGACTGTGTCTCCCGGCTGGCCTGGGAACGCCTCGGGATGGCCTGGGAGGAGCTGGACGAAGTGGCTGGGGAGAGGGAAGTCTGGGCTTCTCTACTTAGGCTGCTTCCCCCGCGACCCGACCTCGGATAAGCGGAGGAAAATGAATGAATGGACGGAATTCAGTTAGGTTGTGACGCCAACATGCGGTGGCTGTGGGGACATTCAGTTGATAGACAACTGTGATAGCCAATCAGATCACGAGTTGTTGACAGTAGCCCATCTGGGTAGCCTGGTGTTAACGTGACTGTGATTGGATACTCACTTGTCACGCCCAAGTGAGTATCCAATCAGTCGTCATTTTCGAAAGCAGGAAGTGGCACCGGCTCGCAGTGGCAGAGAAATCAGCAGTACTTACTTTTTTAACTCACAAAGAACAAAATGTTGAGTAGCTGGCAGATATATACTTGCAAGACCATTTTCAAGAAGGATATTTCATTTTCAAGAAGGATATTTAAAGAGAAACGACATCTTGTGAGACGAGGTCGGGCGACCCCGGAAGCTAGCTAAACTGTCCCGGCGGTGAAATTCCCGCCACTTTCACTCGAATCAACCGACTAAGAGCGGTACCACTGGCTTATACGGCGTCGTATAACTTGTGAGTTGAAATATTTTATTTCTTCACGTTTAATATGTTTTTTACAATGATTTAAATTTTGACAGTACCATGTATGATATGTTTTAATTGCTGACGTGGGTTTATTGATTTTGAATGCGCAGAAAGATAGCCTGTTTTGTCCACTGTTGAGGTGATTCAATACTCCAGTGTGTTTCTGTCAGTGATGGGCAATAGCAAGCTACATGTAGCTAAGCTATGTAGTTTAACTACATTTTTCAGTAGCTTGGCGGTAGCTTAGCTACTTTTTTAACAAGTAGCTTTCCCTGTAGCTTAGCTACTTTTAGAGCCATGTAGCGAAGTAGCTTACATCAAAACTACAAAGAGAGAAAGTGGACTGCGAATCCAGGCAAAATATGGAGAAAGTACAATGACCTGGATGAATGAGAACACCCATGATGATTGGTTGGTGTTGGTATGATGAGTCACAATTGGCTAAGGTTAGGGCCAAACATTACGGACTGGCCAATCAGAGGCAAGATAAGGCGGGTCATCGAAACTAGTAAACAAAATCATAACAGACACTCATGTCACATGACGAGGGAGTCGGAGACAAAGTGATGCTTCAAGCTGACCTTTAAAAAAAAAAACATACCTAAAATGTGAGAGAAATTCTCTCCCGCAGATTAGATTGTGCCCTTTAGTGATAAAAATGATGTCCAGGAAACCCACAATAATGCGTGTCCATCCATCCATTTTCAACTGCTTATCCGGAATCGGGTCGCGAGCACAACAGCTCCAGCAGACACCCCCGGACTTCCCTGTCCAGAGCAACATTAGCAACTTCCTCCTGGGGAATCCCGAAGCGTTCCCAGGCCAGAGAGGAGATTTAATCCCCCCATCTGGTCCTTGACCTGCCCCGGGGCCTCCTCTCAGTGGGACGTGCAACGAGGACCTCCGTAGGGAGACGCTCGTGGGGCATCCGCACGAGATGCCCGAACCACCTAAGCTGGCTCCTTTCCAAGCGAAGGAGCAGCGACTCTACTCCGAGTCTCTCTCAGGTGACTGAACTTCTCATGTTCTTGCCATATTTAGACAAATGTATGCGTTTAGAGAAAACAATGTCCAAAACCTTAGTTTTTAGTAGTTTACTCTGTAAACCAAAATCATAACTGCTCTCTTCATCTAAGACGTGGAACACAAATGTAGGAACCCGCATTAAGGTGACTTCATGAAAAGTTTTACTGCACATAACATTACCAACTGTTACCAAACAACACAAGTCATTGTTTTTTGTCAAGATATAGATAGATATTGTTTTTTTTACTGTAGGTAGAGAAAATAAAAGGCCAACTACAAACCCTGTTTCCATATGAGTTGGGAAATTGTGTTAGATGTAAATATAAACAGAATACAATGATTTGCAAATCTTTTTCAACCCATATTCAGTTGAATGCACTACAAAGACAAGATATTTGATGTTCAAACTCATAAACTTTTTTTTTTTTGCAAATAATAATTAACTTAGAATTTCATGGCTGCAACATGTGCCAAAGTAGTTGGGAAAGGGCATGTTCACTACTGTGTTACTCGGCCTTTCCTTTTAACAACACTCAGTAAATGTTTGGGAACTGAGGAAACACATTTTTTAAGCTTCTCAGGTGGAATTATTTCCCATTCTTGTTTGATGTACAGCTTAAGTTGTTCAACAGTCCGGGGGTCTCCGTTGTGGTATTTTAGGCTTCATAATGCGCCACACATTTTCAGTGGGAGACAGGTCTGGACTACAGGCAGGCCAGTCTAGTACCCGCACTCTTTTACTATGAAGCCACGTTGATGTAACACGTGGCTTGGCATTGTCTTGCTGAAATAAGCAGGGGCGTCCATGGTAACGTTGCTTGGATGGCAACATGTTGCCCCAAAACCTGTATGTACCTTTCAGCATTAATGGCGCCTTCAAAAAAAATTTAAAAAAATAATTTAAAAAAATTAATGGCGCCTTCACAGATGTGTAAGTAACCCATGTCTTGGGCACTAATACACCCCCATACCATCACACATGCTGGCTTTTCAACTTTGCGCCTATAACAATCCGGATGGTTCTTTTCCTCTTTGGTCTGGAGGACACGACGTCCACAGTTTCCAAAAAACAATTTGAAATGTGGACTCGTCAGACCACAGAACACTTTTCCACTTTGTATCAGTCCATCTTAGATGAGCTCAGGCCCAGCGAAGCCGACGGCGTTTCTGGGTGTTGTTGATAAACGGTTTTCGCCCTGCATAGGAGAGTTTTAACTTTCACTTACAGATGTAGCGACCAACTGTAGTTACTGACAGTGGGTTTCTGAAGTGTTCCTGAGCCCATGTGGTGATATCCTTTACACACTGATGTCGCTTGTTGATGCATTACAGCCTGAGGGATCGAAGGTCATGGGCTTAGCTGCTTACGTGCAGTGATTTCTCCAGATTCTCTGAACCCTTTGATGATATTACGGACCGTAGATGGTGAAATCCCTAAATTCCTTGCAATAGCTGCTTGAGAAAGGTTTTTCTTTAACTGCTCGACAATTTGCTCACGCATTTGTTGACAAAGTGGTGACCCTCGCCCCATCCTTGTTTGTGAATGACTGAGCATTTCATGGAATCTACTTTTATACCCAATCACGGCACCCACCTGTTCCCAATTTGCCTGTTCACCTGTGGGATGTTCCAAATAAGTGTTTGATGAGCATTCCTCAACTTTATCAGTATTTATTGCCACCTTTCCCAACTTCTTTGTCACGTGTTGCTGGTATCAAATTCTAAAGTTAATGATTATTTGCACAAAAAAAAAAAGTTTATCAGTTTGAACATCAAATCTGTTGTCTTTGTAGCATATTCAACTGAATATGGGTTGAAAATGATTTGCAAATCATTTTATTCCGTTTATATTTACATCTAACATACTTTCCCAACTCATATGGAAACGGGATTTGTAAAATAAATACATAGAGTGGTGTGTGGAGACCCCTAGAGGAAGTTGTAGTGTGTCCCCAGCTAAATGACAGATAATTAATAGTAATATTTGTACAGTTACATGAACATTGATATTATACATGTGGGCCCATAGATAGAAATGTTGTTAAATGTAGCTTTGATGTAGCTAGCTACTTTTGACGTATAGCTTGTAGTGTAGCTTGCAACAATTCTCTGGGGATAGCTTCCCCTGTACCTTAGCTACATTTAAAGGCCTACTGAAACCCACTACTACCGACCACGCAGTCTGATAGTTTATATATCAATGATGAAATCTTAACATTGCAACACATGCCAATACGGCCGGGTTAACTTATAAAGTGCAATTTTATATTTCCCGCTAAACTTCCGGTTGAAAACGTCAATGTATGATGACGTATGCACGAGATGTCAAACGTTGAAACGGAAGTATTGGTACCCCATTGAATCCAATACAAAAAAGCTCTGTTTTCATCTCAAAATTCCACAGTATTCTGGACATCGGTGTTGGTGAATCTTTTGCAATTTGTTTAATGAACAATGAAGACTGCAAAGAAGAAATTTGTAGGTGGGATCGGTGTATTAGCGGCTGGCTGTAGCAACACAACCAGGAGGACTTTGACTTGGATAGCAGACGCTCTAGCCGACGCTAGCCGCCGACCGCACGGATGATCGGGTGAAGTCCTTTGTCCTTCCGTCGATCGCTGGAACGCTGGTGAGCACGGGTGTTGATGAGCAGATGAGGGCTGGCGTAGGTGGAGCGCTAATGTTTTTATCATAGCTCTGTGAGGTCCCGTTGCTAAGTTAGCTTCAATGGCGTCGTTAGCAACAGCATTGTTAAGCTTTGCCAAGCTGGGAATTATTAACCGTGTAGTTACATGTCCATGGTTTAATAGTATTGTTGATCTTCTGGCTATCCTTCCAGTCAGGGATTTATTTATTTTGTTTCTATCTGCATTTGAGCCCGATGCTATCACGTTAGCTCAGTAGCTAAAGAGCTTAGCCGATGTATTGTCGTGGAGATAAAAGTCACTGTGAATGTCCATTTCGCATCCCTGACTCTCATTTTCAAGAGGATATAGTATCCGAGGTGGTTTAAAATACAAATCCGTGATCCACAATAGAAAAGGGAGAAAGTGTGGAATCCAATGAACCCTTGTACCTAAGTTACGGTCAGAGTGAAAAAAGATACGTCCTGCACTGCACTGTAGTCCTTCACTCTCACTTGCCTCATCCACAAATCTTTCATCCTCGCTCAAATTAATGAGGTAATCGTCGCTTTCTCGGTCCGAATCTCTCTCGCTGCATTGTAAACAATGGGAAAATGTGAGGAGTCCTTCCTCCGGTGACGTCACGCTACTTCCGGTATAGGCAAGGCTTTTTTTAATCAGCGACCAAAAGTTGCGACCTTAATCGTCGTTGTTCTCTACTAAATCCTTTCAGCAAAAATATGGCAATATCGCGAAATGATCAAGTATGACACATAGAATGGATCTGCTATCCCGTTTAAATTTTTAAAAATTCATTTCAGTAGGCCTTTAATGGAGAGTCACTTGTAGCTTAGCTTACTACATTTTCCAAGAAGCTTGCCCATCACTGGAAGTGGGACTAAGTAGGACATGGGTGAAGGTCTTGGTGGGCCCGCCACTGGTTTTTGCAGAGACAATTTTGACTCTTCAGTGGTCCTACTGTACGTTTCAGACTATTGTGGGTGTTTACTGAACTTAGCATACGTGGTTTTAGAGGCATTTAGGATCACTTATTCTTTATTATATCCAACCGACAAGTTTTAGTAAAGACAATTTTGAGTCCTCAGTAGTAAACTTTACATAGTGAGTTGTTGGTTTTTTTTGTCAACCTTTAGCACGGTTTTGAAACATCGGGGAATTTATGTTAACATATTCGTAAATCTAAAGACAGTTTAGAGTCCTTAGGGAACTTTACCTACTGAAGAGGATTTTGACTGTTTTGAAGGGTCACACTGTGTGTGCTTTTGTAAACATTGTTGACGAGTGTTCAGTGAACTTATACTGTAAATGTTTGTGGATACAATTAAGACAATGTTCGGTCTTTCCTGAATGCATTTTTCGAAACTTTTAGAACAACTCTGTTGTCAATAAAGACTGTACCAGTTTTTGTACATTTGGAGTGTTTAGTGAATCTTACATGTGACTTTTTGTAAACATTTTAGACAACTTTGAGGCTTTTTGTGATTTTGCTTATTTCTAAACAACAAAGACAATTTGAGTCTAGTTTCCATAAACTCGGAGTCAACTTAACTTACAAGTTTTAGCCAACACTTAAGACCTTATGGATTTTTCATAAAACCCAACTCACTGAACGAGAATTTGTGAACAGGAAGAGACTAAAAATGGGACTTGTTACCTCCCTGCTTGACACTCAGCATCAGGGGTTGGAATTAGGGGTTAAATCACCAAAAATGATTCCCGGGCACGGCCACCTCTGCTGCTCACTGCTCCCCTCACCTCCCAGGGGGTGATCACGGGTGATGGGTCAAATGCAGAAAATTATTTCGCCACACCTAGTGTGTGTGTGACAATCATTGGTACTTTAACTTTTTTAACTATTACTACTACTGACGTACGAGATTTTGTTACTCTTCAATAGCGCTAACATTAGTGAACTTAACGTACACCTTTTGGTACACCGACAATTCTGTGGCTCCGGTAAATTTGCGTACGTATTTATGCAAACCTTGGAAAAAATGGGAGGTTTTGTGATTAATTTTTTTGTAAAACACTGAGAATAATTTACTCTTCTGTGATAAACTCACTCGAGAGTGTTTTCAACAATGCTAACGTTTGTAAACCAAGCAAGTTTTGGTCAACAAATAAGACCATTTTGAACATTGAAGACAGTTTCAAGTGTTCGATGAACACGTGGTTGTTTTAAGAAACATTCATCAACAACAATTTAGAATCTTTGATGAAAATATATTTAATGACGCTATTTCAAAGTATCTATTAGGAGTGTGATTCTTTAGACACCTAACGTTTCGATCAGATTCCAATTCCTGGGGTGACGATTCGATTCAGAATTGATTCTCGATCCAACACGATTCTCGATTCAAACCAATTTTTGCAATGTATCAAAGTTAATTATATCATGGACAATTTTCTTATATGATTGGAAGTAGCATGTATTTGTATTTGGTCACAGAATCCTTTAGAGGATTATTCTACTAAGGTCAAAAGTGCCCATGTCCATCACAGCTCGTCCAGAGAGGGGGGCTTTGCCCCCAGGACATTGGGGACTTAAGGGATAGCAGCAGTTGGATCTTAGGAGGGATAATAAAGACATTAGCAATATCTGGTAGGAAGCCCCACAGATAGGAGTCGAGGATAGGGGTCGGAGGTCCCCCGACTCAAACTGATTAGAGGAATAATTTCAAGGAAAGATTAATTGGCCAGACTGACCGGCACCAAGGCTGGAACCACAAAGAGTAAGGGTCTTTTTGTAAAAAGGTATTAAAGAAGTTGTCCGACAGGACATCAGAAGAGATTTGGCCCATTTCTTCTCAGGGAAACTGCAGTTCCTGTCTGAGGCTCGCTGAAACAAATAAAGTGTTTTGTTCAACGATTCCTCTTGGTGTCTTCTTGTCTCATCACGCAGCAGACAGTCACTCTGTCCTGGGAGAGTGACACGATCGACCAATATACAACGGTATTATTTGGTATAATAATTATAATAAAACAAACAGGTCAAAGGTTAAAAAAGCTCCTTCTGGTTGCATGGAGATGGCATAAAAACGTATTTTTAGAAAACATTTTTTTTTTTTTTTTTTTTTTTACGATTTTTGAAAATTATGACTGAATTTAGAATCAGGATTAATAAGAGTCAGGATTTCGATGTGAATAGATATTTTTGTGCACCTCTAAAAACACCTTTAAAAATATGCTACTTCCATCAATGTATGGACGTATGCATGGTTTTGAAGCAGCAGTGTTTCTTTAGCTTGGATGAGGCCTGCAGCAGACACCAACTGTTTGTCCACTGCCTTGATTAATGCGCTCTAAAAAAGAAAAGAAAGCCAAAGCTTGCAACAAATCACCCGCCCAGCATTAAAGCTACGAAGGACGGCAATCAGCTCAGGCTCGCACTGGGAGTGAAGACCGGAGAGAGAATCCAGACATTTACAAATTTATGGTTGCATAAATTGGCGGCGCGGCAAGCAGCTGACAAGCCATTCATCGTGACGGGTGCTGGCTGCTTGCCGTGCACTGACAGGGCTGCCGCGCTTTGATTTCCTGTCCTGGCTGGCCTGACAGATGAACTACAGAGAGGACAAAAACGGCGTCTCTCGAGGTGGACTGAGGTGGGACACTTTATGGAAATTATGTTCTGGCAGTCACGTATTTATCGTGATTTATTGAGCCATAAAACTGAAACGCTCTTCAAAATGGACCCCAAACACCTCACTTAGGCAGTGGAAACCTCTCTAGAAATTTGCCAGACCTCAACCAAGGCAGAACAATTCAAGCCTGTCATTTGTTTTAAAAAAAATCTTCACGTTCCACTACAGTCCTGCAGGAGGCAGTAGAGCACATCACCAGCTCCAATAGCGTAATATGGCGAGTCAATGACTTAGTCCAAAAGTCTTTGTCATTATGCTCCACTCGGTCGTAAAGCAAGTGGACCCAAAACAGGGAACAATTATAACAAATCCAGGAATGTGCACTTTCATTCAAATCTAGACCACAATGTTTTGAAGTCTTCCTAGTGAAGAAAATGAATGTTTTGTCTTCGGAAATCATGTGTCCGAGACTTCTTCAAACACAGACTAAGTCCGCCAACAAACTACGAAACTAATGCTAGCCAGGACAGCACATACACCAGCAACACATCTCACCTGCTTGTGTTGTTGTGAACGACATCACGAATGTAAAATTAATGTGTGACAGCTGCAAGATCGATGCAAGATCAATGTAAGATCAATGTAAGATCAATGTGAGATCAATGTAAGACCGATGTAAAATTAATGTAAGATCAATGTAAGATAGATTCAAGATTCATGTAAGATTCATTTAAAATCAATGTAAGATTAGCTTAAAATTAATGTAAGATCAATGTAAGATAGATGTTAGATTCACGTAAGATTCATGTAAAATCAATGTAAGATTATTTTAAAATTAATGTAAAATCAATGTAAGATTAGCTTAAAATCAATGTAAGATCAGTGTAGAATCAATGTAAAATCAATGAAAGATCAGTGTAAGATCAATGTATAATAAATTTACAATCAATGTAAGATCAGTGTAGAATCAATGTAAGATAGGTGCAAGACTGATGTAAGATTAATGTAAAATCAATGTAAGATTAGTTTAAAATCTAAGGTCAGTGTAAGATCAATGTATAATCAATGTAAAATCAATGTAAGATCAGTGTAGAATCAATGTAAGATCAGTGTAAATTCATGTCAGATAAATGTAAAATCAATTACAATCAGTGTAAGATTAATGTAAAATCAACATAAGATTGATGTAAAATTAATTAGAAAATCAATGTAAGATTGATGTAAGATCAATGTAAAACCTTCTTAGTGTAATGTAAACTCGGGGTTCAAGTTGTCGACCTCCTCGTGGTGAGCCCCGGAAACTGATTCGTCATGCAAACGACAACAACCAGAGACAGCAGCAACAGCGACACCTACAGCCTAAACTTCCAACTCACTGCATTAGTCACACATCCACAGTATGCAGCCTGGAGCCCACCCAGAACACGTCACAAGATGTCATACGGGACGGCATCACTGTGCTACACCTGAATGTGGAAGGCCTCACCAAGACCAAGACATCGATCATCGAGCATTTAATACAAGCCCAAAATCCTACCGCCCTGCTCCTTCAATAAACCCACATGAGTGAAAGCTCCCGACTCAAAATTCCTGGTTTCCCCTTGGCCGCCTTTACGGAAAGGGACATCCATGGGATAGCCACCTTTGTTAGGAGCCCTGCAAGGTGGAGAGCGATTGCTACCTCCCCTCAAAACTCCGCAGTGGAATGGACAGCTACCAAAATCGAAGGCGTGTCCATCATCAATGTATACAAGCCCCCTACAACCCGGCTCCTCACAGACATATAGCCTTTGACTTGCCCTGCATCTACGCTGGCGACTTCAACTGCCGCAGCACTACCTGGGTCTACAGCTCAACAAACCCAGATGGAGCAGTACTCGAGGATTGGGCCTCAGTGTCCGGTGTCCAACTCTCGTATGACCCCAAGCAACCAGACAGCTACCACTCCGGAAGATGGAACACCACCACAAACCCCGACCTTGCATTTGCAAAACTCAATGGCCCCTCACCCCACCGCACTATTCTGGAACTCTTTCTCAGGTCCCAGCACAGGCCATCACTCATCACTCCAGACAACCCAATTGAACCAATATCTACCAAGCCAGTGAAGAGGTGGAACTTCCGCAAGGCTGGATGGAACCAATTCTCAAACCTGGTGGACAACCTTCCCCCTCCATCCCCCTCCAACCCCGACCTTGCCTACTCAGCCTTCAGCAAACTCACCATCAGGGCAGCAAAGAAGGCCATCCCTCGCGGCTTCCGCCGTCAGTATATACCCAAATGGGACGAGGAGTGTGACACACACTACAATGTATACCTGCATGCTGAACCCGGCGAAGAGGCAGCCTCAAAAGCATCAGACCTGACAGAATGCCATGACAAAAAGCGTAGACAGTAATGGGAGGAAACAGTCCAAGGCATCAACTTCACCCACTCAAGCAGAATGGCCTGGAAGACCTTCAATCGCCTCACAGGCAGAAACTACAGACCAACACAATGCCCTGTATCAGCCAATTCAATTGATGAACAACTTCTTGCAAATGGCCGATTCACGGACACTGCAAAAGACCACACCCGTTCCGTCAAGCAAGAAACCACAAACCTCTGGCAAGCCCCAGAGCAGACGGCCACATGTCGACACCCTTCACATCTGAAGAGCTCTCCACTGCCATTGGACAACTGAATATTGGGAAAGCCCAGGGGCCAGACAACATCCCACCAGAATTGTTGCTACACTGTGGCCAAAAATGTCAGAACTGACTCAAAGAGTTTTATTCTTCCTGCCTCAAAAGGCTAGCAATACCCAAGATCTGGCGAAAGGGCAACAATCATTGCACTACCCAAACCCAACATACCAATGGACAACCCTGTGGGCAGGTGCCAGATCATGCTGGAAAATGAAATCATTATCTCCATAGAGCTTTTCAACAGATGGAAGCATGTAGTGCTCTAAAATCTCCTGGTACACAGTTGCATTGACTCTGGAATTGATGAAACACAGTGGACCAACACCAGCAGCTGACATGGCTCCCCAAACCATTGCTGACTGTGGGAACTTCACACTGGATTTCAAGCAACTTGGATTTTGCTCCTCTCCAGACTTCCTCCAGACTCTAGCGCCTTGACTTCCAAATGAAATACAAAACTTGCTTTCGTCTGAAAACAGGACTCTGGACCACTCTGCAACTGTCCAGTCCTTCTTTTCCATAGCCCAAGTCAGACGCTTCTAGAGATTTTAGAGCACTACATGCTTCCATCTGTTGAAAAGCTCTATGGAGCATGATCCAGCATGATCTGGCACCTGCCCATAGTGCCAAAACCACCAGTGACTGGTGTACTGACCATGGCATTAATGTCCTCGATTGGCCTGCCAACTCACCTGACCTGAACCCCATAGAGAATTTGTGGGGTAGTGTGAAGAAGAAGCTGAAAGACACCAGACCCAATAATGCAAATGAGTTAAAGGCCGCTATTGAAGCATCCTGGGCATCCATAACACCTCAGCAATGCCACAGGCTGATTGCCTCCATGCCACGCCGCATTGATGCAGTAATCCGTGCAAAAGGATTCCCAACCAAGTACTGAGTGCATTAATTGACATTTTCAAATGTTTGATTTTGTTTTGCTGTTATAAATCTTTTTTTTTTTTACTTGGTCTGAGGAAATATTCAAATTTTTTGGGATGGGATTTTTGAGTTTTCTTAAGCTGTATGCCATAATCAGCAATATTAAAATAATAAAAGGCTTGCAATATTTCAGTTGATGTGTAATGAATCCAGAATGTATGACTTTTTTTTTTTTTTAAATTGTATTACAGAAAATAAAGAACTTTATCACAATATTCTAATTTTCTGAGACAGTCCTGTATGTATATATATATATATATATATATATATATATATATATATATATATATATATATATATATATATATATATATATATATATATATATATTCAGTCTAAGCCTGGGCCCCTGGAGAGTCGCCCCTCCTACCCTCAACACACTTGAAGCATGGAGAACCAGCTGGCAGGAGACCCCCCGACCCCCTCAACTCTCAGTCAACCCAAATACAACGACAACATGCACCGCTGGTGTCTGCGCCCAACAGCAGCCTGCCAATGCGGAGCCGAGGAACCGACCGCCCACCACATCATCCACGAGTGCCCCACTCAATGATCTGGACCGCGATAATCTGAGCCCTGACACAGTGAGCTGGCTGCAGCGGCTGAGCGACATCGCCTATCTGTCTCATACGAAAGAAGAAGTGTAAAATCAATATCAAATCAATGTAAGATGAATGTAAAATCAATGTAAAATTGATGTAGAATCAATATAAGACTAATAAAGGATCAATGTGAAATCTATGTAAGACATTGTAAAATCAATACAAAATCAGTGTCAGATCAATGTAAGTTTTATGTAAGAGCAATGTAAATGTAAGATTGATGTAGGATCAATGTAAAAATCATGTAAAATTAATGTAAGATAAATATAAAATTAAGGTATAATCAATGTAAGATAGATGCAAGATTGCTGTAAGATTCAAGTAAAATCAATGTAAGATTAGTTTTAAATAATTGTAAGGTCAGTGTAAGATCAATGTATAATGAATATAAAATCAATGTAAGATCAGTGTAGAATCAATTCAGGATCAGTGTAAATTCATGTAAGATAAATGTAGAATTACAATCAGTGTAAGATGATGTAAGATCAATGTAAGATTAGTGTAAAATCAATGTCAAATCAATGTAAGATGAATGTAAAATTGGAGTAAAATCAATGTAAGATTGATAAAAGATCAATGTAAGATCAATGTAAAATGTATGTAAGACATTGTCAAATCAGTGTGAGAGCAATATAAAATCTATGTAATGTAAGATCGATGTACAATTGATATAAAATCAATGTAATAATAATGTAAAATCTATGTAAGGCATTGTAAAATCAATACAAAATTAAAGTAAGAGCAATGTAAAATCAATGTAAGAACAATGTAAAATCAATGTAAGACATTGTAAAATCAATATAAAATCAGTGTAAGATCAAAGTAAAATCAATGTCAACCAATGTAAGATTGATGTAAAATTCCTGTAAAATCAATGTGAAATCAGTTTAAAATTGATGTGAGATATTATTTATATATATTTCATTTGTCTTTTATCAGATATTTTTGCAAGAACCACAACTAATTAATAATTATTTACCGTTTACCAAACCCAACCAAAAGTGTGAAACAAAACCGTATTAAGATCCGAGAAGCAGATTGTGTGAACTGGTTTACTGGAAAAATCATCACCTGTCATATTCCTGCTATCCAATAAACGTTTTAAACCATGTAAAAGTCTAACAAACTTTCAACACATGAAGTGTAAATTGTGATATTGGACTTCGAACAAAGATCTTTCGAAATCTTTCAAACAGGAGTTCACACAGTATTTACTCTGAGTGGAGTTCACACAGTATTTACTCTGAGTGGAATTCACACACATTTATTCAACAATTTAGTAGCGTAAAGACACTCCCACATGAAAACAAGCACAGCAAAAAAAAAAAAAGATCTCTCTACGCCAACACGAGTGTGTTTGAAAATTTGAATGCTGGGCTGTAAATTAGAAACGCATTTTACACTTCATTTTTCACTTTGTCGTCTCTACGCCTTTTGCTGCCCCTCAGGGACGCCGCCAATGGCGCCCCCAAACCCTGTACATGGTGTATTGACGCTGTAGACCCCCTTAAATGGTGTAATTATGCTGTATCCCCCCTTAATGGTGTAATTATACTGTAGCCCCCCCCTTAAATTGTGTAATTATGCTGTAGCCCCCTTTCAATGGTGTAATTATGCTGTAGCCCCCTTTAAATGGTGTAATTATGCTGTAGCCTCCCTTAAATGTTGTAATTATGCTGTAGCCCCCCGTCAATGGTGTAGTTATGCTGTAGCTCCCCTTAAATGGTGTAATTATGTTGTAGCCCCCCTTAAATTGTGTAATTATGTTGTAGCCCCCCTTAAATGGTGTAATTATGCTGTAGCCCCCCTTCAATGGTGTAGTTATGCTGTAGCCCCCCTTAAATGGTGCAATTATGTTGTAGCCCCCCTTAAATGGTGTAATTATGCTGTAGCCCCCTTCAATGGTGTAGTTATGCTGTAGCCCCCCTTAAATGGTGTAGTTATGTTCTAGCCTCCCTTAAATGGTGTAATTATGCTCTAGCCTCCCTTAAAATGTGTAATTATGTTGTAGCCCCCCTTAAATGGTGTAGTTATGCTGTAGCCCCCCTTCAAAGGTGTGGTTATGCTGTAGCCCCCCTGAAATGGTGTAATTATGCTCTAGCCTCCCTTAAATGGTGTAATTATGCTGTAGCCCCCCTTAAATGGTGTAATTATGCTGTAGCCTCCCTTAAATGGTGTAATTATGCTCTAGCCACCCTTAAATGGTGTAATTATGTTGTAGCCCCCCTTAAATTGTGTAATTATGTTGTAGCCCCCCTTAAATGGTGTAATTATGCTGTAGCCCCCCTTCAATGGTGTAATTATGTTGTAGCCCCCCTTAAATGGTGTAATTATGCTGTAGCCTCCTTCAATGGTGTAGTTATGCTGTAGCCCCCCTTAAATGGTGTAGTTATGTTCTAGCCTCCCTTAAATGGTGTAATTATGTTGTAGCCCCCCTTAAATGGTGTAGTTATGCTGTAGCCCCCCTTCAAAGGCGTGGTTATGCTGTAGCCCCCCTTAAATGGTGTAATTATGTTGTAGCCCCTCTCAAATGGTGTAATTATGCTGTAGCCCCCCTTGAATGGTGTCGTTATGCTGTAGTCCCCCTTAAATAGTGTAATTATGCTGTAGCCCCCTTCAATGGTGTAGTTATGCTGTAGCCCCCCTTAAATGGTGTAGTTATGTTCTAGCCTCCCTTAAATGATGTAATTATGCTCTAGCCTCCCTTAAATTGTGTAATTATGTTGTAACCCCCCTTAAATGGTGTAATTATGCTGTAGCCCCCCTTCAAAGGTGTGGTTATGCTGTAGCCCCCCTTCAATGGTGTAGTTATGCTGTAGCCCCCCTTAAATGGTGTAATTATGCTCTAGCCTCCCTTAAAATGTGTAATTATGTTGTAGCCCCCCTTAAATGGTGTAGTTATGCTGTAGCCCCCCTTCAAAGGTGTGGTTATGCTGTAGCCCCCCTTCAAAGGCGTGGTTATGCTGTAGCCCCCCTTAAATGGTGTAATTATGTTGTAGCCCCTCTCAAATGGTGTAATTATGCTGTAGCCCCCCTTGAATGGTGTCGTTATGCTGTAGTCCCCCTTAAATAGTGTAATTATGCTGTAGCCCCCTTCAATGGTGTAGTTATGCTGTAGCCCCCCTTAAATGGTGTAGTTATGTTCTAGCCTCCCTTAAATGATGTAATTATGCTCTAGCCTCCCTTAAATTGTGTAATTATGTTGTAACCCCCCTTAAATGGTGTAATTATGCTGTAGCCCCCCTTCAAAGGTGTGGTTATGCTGTAGCCCCCCTTCAATGGTGTAGTTATGCTGTAGCCCCCCTTAAATGGTGTAATTATGCTCTAGCCTCCCTTAAAATGTGTAATTATGTTGTAGCCCCCCTTAAATGGTGTAGTTATGCTGTAGCCCCCCTTCAAAGGTGTGGTTATGCTGTAGCCCCCCTGAAATGGTGTAATTATGCTCTAGCCTCCCTTAAATGGTGTAATTATGCTGTAGCCCCCCTTAAATGGTGTAATTATGCTGTAGCCTCCCTTAAATGGTGTAATTATGCTCTAGCCACCCTTAAATGGTGTAATTATGTTGTAGCCCCCCTTAAATTGTGTAATTATGTTGTAGCCCCCCTTAAATGGTGTAATTATGCTGTAGCCCCCCTTCAATGGTGTAATTATGTTGTAGCCCCCCTTAAATGGTGTAATTATGCTGTAGCCTCCTTCAATGGTGTAGTTATGCTGTAGCCCCCCTTAAATGGTGTAGTTATTCTAGCCTCCCTTAAATGGTGTAATTATGTTGTAGCCCCCCTTAAATGGTGTAGTTATGCTGTAGCCCCCCTTCAAAGGCGTGGTTATGCTGTAGCCCCCCTTAAATGGTGTAATTATGTTGTAGCCCCTCTCAAATGGTGTAATTATGCTGTAGCCCCCCTTGAATGGTGTCGTTATGCTGTAGTCCCCCTTAAATAGTGTAATTATGCTGTAGCCCCCTTCAATGGTGTAGTTATGCTGTAGCCCCCCTTAAATGGTGTAGTTATGTTCTAGCCTCCCTTAAATGATGTAATTATGCTCTAGCCTCCCTTAAATTGTGTAATTATGTTGTAACCCCCCTTAAATGGTGTAATTATGCTGTAGCCCCCCTTCAAAGGTGTGGTTATGCTGTAGCCCCCCTTAAATGGTGTAATTATGCTGTAGCCCCCCTCAAATGGTGTAATTATGCTGTAGCCCCCCTTCAATGGTGTAGTTATGCTGTAGCCCCCCTTCAATGGTGTAGTTATGCTGTAGCCCCCCTTAAATGGTTTAATTATGCTCTAGCCTCCCTTAAATGGTGTAATTATGCTCTAGCTTCCCTTAAAAGGTGTAATTATGCTGTAGCCCCCCTTAAATGGTGTAATTATGCTCTAGCCTCCCTTAAATGGTGTAATTATGCTCTAGCTTCCCTTAAATGGTGTAATTATGGTCTAGCCTCCCTTAAATGGTGTAATTATGCTCTAGCTTCTCTTAAAAGGTGTAATTATGCTGTAGCCCCCCTTAAATGGTGTACTTATGCTGTAACTGTCACGACGTGGACTATGGGAGGTTTGTTTTCCCAAGATGCAAGAGAAGTTGGATTGGACATGGCTTAGAGGTAAATACATTATTTAATTTTACTATAAAAAAAGGAACAAAAAGCGCGCACAAGGCGGAAGTACAAACTTGGCTAATGAAAACAAGGACTAGCACAAAGGCAAAACTATGTACATGAACAAATAATACTTACTGTGACCAGAACAAACAGCATGAACTATGATCTCAAGGGTAACATGAGTAGCATGGGTAGTAGAGGGTTACAGAAACAATGTTGCCAGGACGACCAACAGAAACTGACAGGCTTAAATAACAATGACATGATTGGCACCAGGTGCGCGAGTCCAAAACGTGAAACAGGTGAAACTAATAAGTTGTCATGGAAACAAAACAAACAAGAGTGCACAAACAGGAACTAAAAAGAGTCCAAAACCCAAACAGAACATAGCCAAACAAAAACATGATCAACAGACATGACAGTATTCCCCCCTTAAGGACAGATACCAGATGTCCAACAAAACAATGATCAAGAGTCATGAGAGGGCGGGAGGGGGACTTGGCGGTGGGTCGTCAGCCCAAGTGTCCCCGTATCCACCGGGGCAGAGTTAGGTGGCGGCGACGCTTAAAACGCCGCTGCACCTCATGAGGTGGGCGACCCGGGAACGGCCACATCCGTGGCCAACGAGAAGGTGGACGCACTTGGCGTGGCGGACGCCCAGGAAATGACCACATCTGTGGCCGACGAGGAGGTGGGCGCGTCATCGTCTTGGCAGGCGTGGATGCACGTGTCCTCGTCGTGGCAGCCGGCGAAGCTCGGCGTGGTGGGTCTTGGCGTGGTGGGTCTTGGCGTGGTGGTGCTTGGCTTGGTGGTGCTTGGCTTGGTGCTTGGCTTGATGCTTGGCTCGGCGCTTGCCGGCGTGAAGCTGCTACGGGCGGCGCTTGGCGGTGTGGAGCAGGTACCGGAGCTTGCCATGGAGCAGGTGCCGGAGCTTGCCGTGGAGCAGGTGCCGGAACCTGGCATGGTGCAGGTGCCGGAGCCTGGCGTGGTGCAGGTGCCGGAGCCTGGCGTGGTGCAAGTACAGGAACCTGCCGTGGTGCAGGTACAGGAACCTGCCGTTGTGCAGGTACAGGAACCTGCCGTGGTGCAGGTACAGGAACCTGCCGTGGTGCAGGTACAGGAACCTGCCGTGGAGCTTGGCGTGGTGGAGCTTGGCATGTTGCTAGCTTTGGAGTTGGGCATGGAGCTAGCCGTGGTGCTAGCCGTGGTGCTGCTACTGGTGCTAGCCTTGGAGCTGGTGCTAGCCTTGGCGCTGGTGCTAGCCTTGGCGCTTGGCGTGTAGCTAGCCGTGGAGCAGCTAGCCGTGGTGCTAGCCGTGGCTTTGGCTTCGGCGGAGGTGGCCTAGCTGGGGGTTGCGGCTTGGCAGGCCGAAAGACCGGTGGTGGCGGCCGGGCCAGAGGTTGCGGCTTAGCAGGCTGAAAGACCGGTGGCGGCGGCCGGGCTGGAGGCTGTGGCTTGGCATGGTGATGCTGAGCCACCCCACTTGAACAATTCCCAGCCCTAGCCCACCCACCCCCTCCCCCCCTCAAGGAGCGGATACCAGACGCGCTCCCCGCGGTCTGGAACAGTCTTTAGGGGTGGGTGGAGGGAGGTGAGGAGGGGGGAAGAATCCTCCCCTCTAAATTGTCCAAATTGTCTTTTATTTTTTCCCACCTGGAATTGAGTGGGCAAAAAAAAAGAAACATTTTGTGATGTGGGCCGGTCATGAAATTCGACAGGTGACGTGGACTGACTAGCTCTGATATCTAAGAACATGTCTTGGTATTGTTTAATCATGGACTTTGAGTTTTTGGTAGGAGGTGGGTGAACAAAAGAAAAAGAATTGAGAAAAAAAAATCCAGGTCTGTGACGTCATCCTGGAGCAGCCGGGCAGGAAGCAGCCTGTTTCCGCCCGGAGGGGGAGGAGCCTGCGGGAGCGGCGTGTCCTGTCCACACGCGGAAGCCTTTCCTGACGACCTTCATCTTGGACGGCGCTTTCGTGGCTGGGGCGACACGCCAACGTTGTCGGGCCACACGGAACTTAATGGCACCAGTTTTCCATTTAGCCCCCACATTAGATCTCTGCGCTCCACGGAGGAATAGCGCAGCGTTTCCGCCTCCTTGGCGCAGAGGACCGCCCACGCTCCCTCGTCCAACTCGTCCAAATTTCTTGCGGGAAAACTTTTTACTGCTGGCGACATTCTGTAACGACGTGGACTATGGGAGGTTTGTTTTCCCAAGATGCAAGAGAAGTTGGATCGGACATGGCTTGGAGGTAAATAAATTATTTAATTTTACTATAAAAAAAGGAACAAAAAGCGCGCACAAGGCGGAAGTACAAACTTGGCTAATGAAAACAAGGACTAGCACAAAGGCAAAACTATGGACATGAACAAATAACACTTACTGTGACCAGAACAAACAGCATGAACTATGATCTCAAGGGTAACATGAGTAGCATGGGTAGTAGAGGGTAACAGAAGCAATGTCGCCAGGACGACCAACAGAAACTGACAGGCTTAAATAACAAAGACATGATTGGCACCAGGTGCGCGAGTCCAAAACATGAAACAGGTGAAACTAATAAGTTGTCATGGAAACAAAACAAACAAGAGTGCACAAACAGGAACTAAACAGAGTCCAAAACCCAAACAGAACATAGTCAAACAAAAACATGATCAACAGACATGACAGTAGCCCCCCTTAAAAAGGGTGTAATTGCGTTATAGACCCCTTACCTGGCGCAGCACGGTGGCAGAGGGGTTAGTGCATCTGCCTCACAATACGAAGGTCCTGTGTAGTCCTGAGTTCAATCCTGGGCTCGGGATCTTTCTGTGTGGAGTTTGCATGTCCTCCCCGTGACTGCGTGGGTTCCCTCCGGGTACTCCGGCTTCCTCCCACCTCCAAAAACATGCACCTGGGGATAGGTTGATTGGCAACACTAAATTGGCCCTAGTGTGTGAATGTGAGTGTGAATGTTGTCCGTCTATCTGTGTTGGCCCTGCGATGACGTGGCGACTTGTCCAGGGTGTAACCCGCCTATCGCCCGATTGTAGCTGAGATAGGCTCCAGCACCCCCCGCGACCCCGAAGGGAATAAGCGGTAGAAAATGGATGGATGGACCCCTTACCTGTGTAAATACGCTGCTGACCACAGCTTCATTAAAAGATCTAATCTCTGAATTTATTGTTCAACATCTCCAACAAGATCGCATGTGTGTGTGTGTGTGTGTGTGTGTGTGTGTGTGTGTGTGTGTGTGTGTGTGTGTGTGTGTTCTTGTATTTGTAGCCTTCTTGAAACATCAAGAAGGAAAAGTAGCTTCCATATGAGGAGGTGTGAACAAATGATGACATAAATCATGGTCCCAATAACATTGCATCTAATGGAGAGCCAAATACTAGAGTTTGTGAACATTGCTCCAAAGTCATGAATTTTTGTTGATTTAATGTGCATACAAAAGTAACCATTGACAGGTGCAAAGGCAGCAATATATGATAAAACAAGACGGCAGCTAAAGAAGGACTTCCTTATTCATCCCCGAAAAATCCCGCCAGGTGGACAGATGATTTTACGACTTCCGGTGCTGACGTAAGACAACCCGCGTCCCACATGTGCCCATAAGATGAACAAATACACTACGCTACTAAGACTATAGTGGCCATTAACTATGGAAGTAAAATTGTCTCACATCAACTTATATATATCAATATGATATCAATACATATGCATATATTAATAAATATACAAATACAAATACAAATGTGATATACAAATAAATAAATAATTTGTATAAATAAACGCGTATTTGTAAATATATTTTTGAGATTTGAAAATATATACAAATCAAATTTATAAATATAAAAATGTAACATACAAATAAGTCAAGAATTTGTATAAATAAACGTGTATTTGTAAATATATTTTTGAGATTTGAATATAAATATGCTTGATTTTGTATTTGTATTTGTATTGAATTTGCATATGTGGATCTATTTTTGCTTTTGTGTCGATGAGACATTCCTCCCACAAACCAGATGCACAAATAAATGTGACCTACACTCTTCCCTGAACAACCAGCAGAGGGCACTGCAGCCTAATAAGAGATCAGTATTTACATCGGGACAAGGTCATGACACTGTATTGATACAATAAAATAAGCAGCTAGCACGGTCTTTCAGATTAACTGGATACATTAGCATTAGCTAATACAAAGCTAACGTTAGCTAGCTCAGGTTCGTTGTGCATTCCCTCTGTAAAGACGTGGATTGTTTTTGTGCAGAGAACTCCGGGCATTTTGCATATAATGCATATAATGCTCTGTGACCCAGATGTTGTAAATACACATCTTTATATATCTAGAAAGGGTGGTCCTAAAGAGGGAGGCATTTTTCGAAGGTCTCAAGGAGGTGAAAGTGAATTGTGAGAGGACAGCGAGTAATGAAGTGCAGAATAAAACATAATTTTGCTTTCTCCTCGCCGTCAGGCGTAGAGTGTAATTGCGGCAGAAGATGTTTTATTCAGGAAGGGATCACGGGACGTTGGGCAGGATGAAATTACAAGTTGCTCCAAAAGGCACTGAAGCCAGAATTCAAACAAGCTGCGTTTCAGCCCAAGAAGCGTCGCTGCAGACGACCTCATAAAAACAGCGGGAGGACGCCGTGTGTGCCAGTGCGTAATCATTTGGAGTGCATGAGAAAGTTTCAAAGGAAAACCCAACACTGCTTGACATAAAGAGTTAAGATTGCCATATCTTAAGTCAAAGGTGTGCAAAGTGCGGCCCGGGGGGGCATTTGTGGCACACAGCTAATTTTCTAACGGCCAAAAATAATAATGCATCAAATTCAATGTTAACACAGAAAAAAAATAGAAATTAAATATATATATATAGGACAATGAAAAAGGAGGATTACCTCCAAATTCATCAGCCCAGAGGTTGGGTCTTGGGCGCAGTTGGGTGTTCCAACAGGAGAATGACCCCAAACACATGTCAAAAGTGTTAAAGGAATGGCTAAATCAGGCTAGAATGAAGGTTTTAGAATGGCCTTCCCAAAGTCCTGACTTAAACGTGTGGACAATGCTGAAGAAACAAGTCCATGTCAGAAAACCAACACATTTAGCTGAACTGCACCAATTTTGTCAAGAGGAGTGGTCAAAAATCCAAGCAGAAGCTTGTGGATGGCTACCAAAAGCGCCTTATTGCAGTGAAACTTGCCAAGGGACATGTAAGCAAATATTAACATTGCTGTATGTATACTTTTGACCCAGCAGATTTGCTCACATTTTCAGTAGACCCATAATAAATTCATAAAAGAAGCAAACTTCATGAATATTTTTTGTGACCACAAGTATGTGCTCCAATCACTCTATCACAAAAAATAAGAGTTGTAGAAATGATTGGAAACTCAAGACAGCCATGACATTATGTTCTTTACAAGTGGATGTACTAAATCTGAAACTGATCTTAAGATTTAATCGTTGAACAGTACAATTGCTTATTTTGTGTTTTTGCCATAAAACAGGGTTGTTTTGTTCTTAAACAAAAAGGCCATGAAACATGAAATAAATAAAAAAGTTTGTATCAACAAGTAGATTGGAAGTTGATCTAGCGTTGGAAAAAATATTTATAGCTTTGATTTTCAGTGGAAAAAGTTGGGACAACCCTGTCTGAAGCCTAATGTCATTCTAGTGGCCCGCCATGTAATTCAAGGTGGTCCGTCATGTCATCGAATGTAGTTTGTCTTGTCATTCAATGTGGCCCACCACCTCATTTAAAGTTTCTAGCCCTGTCATTTAAGTGGCTTGTCGCATCATTTAAAGTGGCCCGCCATGTAATTTAATGTGGTCCGTCATGTCATCGAATGTAGTTTGTCTTGTCATTCTCGTGGCCCGCCACATCATTTAAAGTGGCCCGCCATGCCATTTAAAAGTGGCCTCCAATGTCAGTCAATGTCGTCCGTCATGTCATCAAATCTGGTTTACATGTCATTCTAGTGGACCGTCACATCATTTAAAGTGGCTTGCCATGTCATTGATTTTGGCCCACCACATCATTTAAAATGGCTGGCCATGTCATTTAAGTGGCTTTTCACGTAATTTAAAGTGGCTTGTCACATCATTTAAAGTGGCCCGTCATGTCATCGAATGTGGTTTGTAATGTCATTCTAGTGGACCGCCACATCATTTAAAGTGGCCCGCCATGTCATTTAAAGCATCATTTAAAGTATCATTTAAAGTGGCCATCCCATGTCAGTCAACGTGGTCCGTCATGTCATCAAATCTGTTTTGTCATGTCATTTTAGTGGACTGCCACATCATTTAAATTGGCTAGCCATATCATTGAAAGTGGCCCACCATGTCATTAAAAAGAGGCCCGCAATGTCATTCAAATAATTTAAAGTATCATTTAACGTGACCCGCCATGTAATTCAAGGTGGTCCGTCATGTCATCGAATGTAGTTTGTCTTGTCATTCAATGTGGACCGCCATGTCATCAAATCTGGTTTGTCATGTCATTCTAGTGGACCGCCACGTCATTTAAAGTGGCTCGCCATGTCATTGAAAATGGCCCACCACATCATTTAAAATGGCTAGCCATGTCATTTAATGTGGTTTGTCACATCATTTAAAGTGGCCCGTCATGTCATCTAATGTGGTTTGTAATGTCATTCTAGTGGACAGCCACGTCATTTAAAATGGCCCGCTATGTTACTTAAATAATTTAAGGTATCATTTAAAGTGGCCCGCCATGTAATTCAATGTGGTCCGTCATGTCATCGAATGTAGCTTGTCTTGTCATTCAATGTGGACCGCCACGTCAATTAAAGTGACCTGCCACACCATTTAAGCTGGCCTCCCATGTCAGTCAACGTGGTCCGTCATGTCATCAAATCTGTTTTGTCATGTCATTCTAGTGGACCGCCACATCATTTAAAGTGGCTCGCCATGTCATTGAAAATGGCTAGCCATGTCATTTAATTTGGCCTGTCATGTCATCTAATGTGGTTTGTAATGTTATTCTAGTGGACCGCCACATCATTTAAAATGGCCCGTTATGTCATTTAAATCATTTAAGGTATCACTTAAATGGCACGCCATGTAATTGTGGTCCGTCAAGTCATCGAATGTAGTTTGTCTTGTCATTCAATGTGGACCGCCATGCCATTTGAGGTGGCCTCCCATGTCAGTCAACGTGGTCCATCATTTCATCAAATCTGGTTTGTCATGTCATTCTAGTGGGCCTCCACATCATTTAATGTGGCTCGCCATGTCATGGAATGTGGTCCGACAATAAATGTGGCCTGCCATGTCAATTAAAATGGCCCCGAGGGCAGACATATGTAAGAAGGAGTGTGATGGACAGAGTGAGTATGACAGTCAGACCTTCTCCTAGAAGATGAGAGTAGATGCTCCAGAGCAGCAGCAGCAGGCAGCAGAGCAACACTCCTCCTCCTCCTCCTCCTCCTCCTCCTGCCCACAGCGTCTTGACTCCACACGGCATCTTCTACTCCTGGGCCACTCTAAACTACTTGGTGCTCCTCCTCCCGGTTGACGATGGCATCAGTGGCTAATCCGGCGCCGCCGCCGCATCCTGTCCATGTCGCACCCAGACCGAGGGGAAGATCAGGAAATCCAAATCCAGTTTCTTGTTTTGGTTTTTCACGCTGCCGCCTCCCCCCCTAGCCCCCCTTCTTCACTCCTTCTGGAAGATTCCCTCAGTGATGGCGATCCAGCGGCACGGTCCCAACCATCACACACACACACACACACACACACACACACACACACACACACACACACACACGTGTGGCGTGCAGCTGTGGACGGATGAAGCTGCGCTCTGTCTGACCGTAGCAAGAGGAAGAGGAGAAGGGGGAGGAGGAAGGTGCCGCACACGCCCGATACCAGGATGATGATGATGATGATGATGAAGAGGAGGAGGCGGAGCATGGTGGTAGATAAAGGCGCCCTCCCTCCTGCACGCTCCGAAACACTCGGCTGAGGCGGAATCGAACGTGCGACCGGGCCAAACTTGTGCACGTGTGATAAAAGGTGTGCGTTTCTTCAAAAGGACAAATAAAGTTGGAACTTTAAAACTAAAGGTGGCAGAATTGTAAGACAAGCTAGCAGGGGTAGCAATGTAGATTGACACTTGTTGCTAGGCCATACTTGCCAACCCTCCCGGTTTTACCGGGAGACTTCCGGTATTCAGCGCCTCTCCCGATAACCTCCCGCCAGAAATTTTCTCCCGACAAACTCCCAGTATTCAGACGGAGCTTTAGGCCACGCCCCCTCTAGCTCAATGCGGACCTGAGTGGGTACAGCCTGTTCTCACGTCCGCTTTCCCACAATATAAACAGCTTGCCTGCCCAATGACGTCATAACATCTACGGCTTTTAGAGAGTAGAGTGCACAACTGCGCGCACAACAAGGAGACGAAGCAGAAGAACGAGGAAGTTACAGACATGGCGACGCCGTTGATGAGCAAGATGAAGAAATACACTTGCAAGTTCCAAAACGAATGGAAACAAGAATTTCAGTTCATCAAGGACAGTTCGAAAGGGAAGGGGTATGTAGTTATGTTGCCTGTACATTTTGTAGAACAGACTTCTCCATTGAACACGGTGGCCGAAATGATATACTCATCATGAACGGAGAGCGAAGCACATGGCGGCGGCAGCCCAGCACCGTTCACAGCCCAGTATTATGGGCCACCTCGCAAAATGTATTATATATATAATAAAATAAATATATATATATATATATATATATATATATATATATAGCTAGAATTCACTGAAAGTCAAGTATTTTATACATTATATATATATCTATATATATATATCTATATATATATATCTATATATATATATCTATATATAGATATATATATATAGATATATATATAGATATATATATATAGATATATATATATCTATATATATATATCTATATATATATATATATATATATAGATATATATATATAGATATATATATATATGAAATACTTCAGTTGGTGAATTCTAGCTGTAAATATACTCCCCTCTTAACCACGCCCTTAGCCACGCCCCCAACCACGCCCGCCCGTTAAATGTTTTGTTCCTTCATTTCTTCATGAATTTGTTTAGTCATTTATTCATTAATGTGCTTATTCATTCATTCATCCATACATTTTTTCATTAATTTGTTTGTTCATCATTTGTTCATTCGCTCATTGTTTGTTCATTCAGTCATTCGTTTGTTCATTTATTCATTTGATCATTCATTCATTCATTCATTCATTCAGTCATTCGCTCATTTGTTCATTTATTCATAACATTTTTTGTTCCTTCATTTGTTCATGAATTTGTTTAGTCATTTATTCATCGATGTGTTTATTCATTCATTCATTCAGTCATCCATACATTTTTTCATTAATTTGTTTGTTCATCCATTTGTTCATTCGCTCATTAATTTGTTCGTTCATTCAATCATTCGTTTGTTCATTTATTCATTCGATCATTCATCATTCATCATTTCTTTTTATTCCTTTCATGAAAATGCATATATACAAGCCACGTACAGTTGACACTTTCATTGTTTTTTGTTTCTTATACATTTCCATGATCAGAAAGGAGCAGATGGAAGAATAATATTCTTATATTTATCTGCTCCCTTTTTAACACAAATTATTTTAGCTGACTTTATCACTGTTCCCTCCACCAACACCCCAACTCCAACATACTTTTAATTTTCGTTTAAGCATTTTCACAATGACACGTCCAATCAAAATCAAAAATCAGTTTGATATCATTCCAGTTGTCTCTTTTTGTAACTCTTTTTAAATTCAAAGATATTCTTGCAACTTTTTAAGTCTTTCTTTAGAGAATTCCATGCTTTCACACCAGCAACAGTCAAGCACATTTGCTTCAAATTTGTTCGCACTCTTGGATGTTTAAAGTCATACGGCCTTCTGTGGTTCTCATCTTCAGACGTGAACACAAATAACTTTTGTAAGTCCTTCGGAACAACTTTATTTCTAGCTTTGAACATCACTAATAGAGTATGCAATTCTACAATGTCTTTTAGTTTTAATAATCCTGACCTAATGAAGCTTGGATTTGTGTGGTCTCTATATCCTACTGTAAAAATGATACGAATTACTCTTTTCTGTGAAAGAAATAAAGGCATTATGTTGCTGTGATATGTATTTCCCCATATTTCTGCACAATAATTGAAATAAGGTAGAATAATTGAGCAATATAACATTCTCATTGTATTATCATTCATTCACTCATTCATTCATTTTTTCATTCATTCACTCATTTGTTCGCTCATTTGTTCATTCATTCATTAAATTTTTTGTTCCTTCATTTGTTCATGAATTTGTTTAGTCATTTATTCATTATTTTGTTTATTCATTCATTCATTCAGTCAAGAATACATTTTTTTCATTAATTTGTTTGTTCATCCATTTGTTCATTCGCTCATTAATTTGTTCGTTCATTCAATCATTCTTTTGGTCATGTATTCATTCGATCATTCATTCATTCATTCTTTCGTCCGTTCATTCGTTCGCTCATTTGTTCATTTATTTATTCGTTCATTCATTCATTAAATTTTTTGTTCATTCGTTCCTTCATTAGTTCATGAATTTGTTTGTTTGTTCATTCATTCAATAATTCATGCTTTCAAGCAGCAAAAAAATGAAGTGTGATCATCAGTAGAGGATGGATAGATGGATGAATGGATGGATGGATGAAAGTGGTGTTTTCAAGTTAAAAGTCCAACTTGTGTTAGCTTGAGGCCCACCAGGCTGGATTTTGCCTGTGAGAAGTTTGAACAGAAGTGAGCTGCTCTTCCTCAAACAGGAAATGAAAAAAAGCTCAAACTTTGACCTTGGAGGCACTCGACTTCTCCTGCAAACTTTTTTAATAAACTTCATTAATAAACTTTATTCTGAAAGTAAGCTTCACTTTTCTTCTAGGGGACTTTCACAGGCAAGCAAACGTGATTCAAGCAGAAAGAAGAATGATGCTGCATTATTACGTACATCACATATTTATATCACATATCACATATTTATATCACATATTTATATCACATATCACATATTCGTATCACATATTATATCACAAACCTCTTTTTGCTGTGTCGTGAAATACTTTATGAATAAATGATTAAACCTGAAATGAGTATTTTTGAGATAGGCTACATCACCCCCCACGACCCCGAAAGGGACAAGCGGTAGGAAATGGATGGATGGATGGATGATTATTTTTGTTGCTATTGCATCTTCTCACCACCAATTAGCAACAATGTCAGTTTGTCATGTTGAGCCTCCAATAATAACCTGCGCTCTAATAAACACCCTGTGAATAAACACCAAACACACGTCCAATGTTAAAATACTTCGTATTTTATTAAAACATTTTTTTTATTAATCAGTAAAAAAAGAGAAAACCAACACCAAAATATATCCTAATTATTATAATGCCTATTATATTTCATACATCATTTATTATTATTATATCTTTTTTTTGTGTATTTATTTCTAATCAGCAAAAAAGTAAAAAATATGCCAACGTTCGCAATGTATTATAATGCTCAAAATATTTTAATTTGTATTATCTTATTATTATCTTATATATATATATATATATATATATATATATATATATATATATATATATATATATATATATATATATATATATATTTATATATATATATATATATATATATATATATATATATATATATATATATATATATATATATATATATATATATATATATATATATATATATATATATTTAATTCAGCAAAAAAGAGAAAACCTCAATATATATCGTAATTATTAAAATGCTCTTTATATTTGAATAGATTTAATATTGTATATTTGTCATTTATATATATATATATATATATATATATATATATATATATATATATATATATATATATATATATATATATATATATATATATTTAATTCAGCAAAAAAGAGAAAACCTCAATATATATCCTAATTATTAAAATGATCTTCATATTTGAATAGATTTAATATTGTATATTTTTCATTTATATATATTTGTATTTATATATATATATATATATATATATATATATATATATATATATATATATATATATATATATATATGTATATATATATGTATATATATTTACATATATATATATATATATATATATATATATATATATATATATATCTATATATATATATATATATATATATATATATATATATATATATATATATATATATATATATATATATATATATATATAAAATATAAATATATATAAATGAAAAATATACAATATTAAATCTATTCAAATATAAAGATCATTTTTTGTATATATATATATATATATATATATATATATATATATATATATATATATATATATATATATATATATATCGCCCTCCCTTAGCTGCAGCCAACGTGTCGCCGCTTCCTGGAGCTGCTGTCCAAGCACGAACGGGCGGTCTTCCGTCCCCAGCCGCAGCTATATATATATATATATATATATATATATATATATATATATATATATATATATATATATATATATATATATATATATATATATATATATATATATATATATATGTATATATATATATATATATATATATATATATATATATATATATATATATATATTTATATATATATACATATATATATATATATATATATATATATATATATATATATATATATATATATATATATATATATATATATATATATATATATATATATATACATATATATATATATCGCCCTCCCTTAGCTGCAGCCAACGTGTCGCCGCTTCCTGGAGCTGCTGTCCAAGCACGAACGGGCGGTCTTCCGTCCCCAGCCGCAGCTATATATATATATATATATATATATATATATATATATATATATATATATATATATATATATATATATATATATATATATATATATATATATATATATATATATATATATATATATATATATATATATATATATATGTATATATATATATATATATATATATATATATATATATATATATATATATATATATATATATATATATATATATATATACGGGCGGTCTTCCGTCCCCAGCCGCAGCGCTCGGAACCGGCGCCGGTGGTCCTCGGCGGTGCAAGCGGTCCGGTCCAGCACTGCCCTCTTCAGGTCCGGGAAGTGCATGCGGGAGGCCGCCAGTAGGCTAAGCGCCAGTAGGCTAAGCGCCAGTAGGCTAAGCGCCGCTCGCTGTGCCTCCCCCGCCAGCAGCGGCAGGAGTCGCACTCCCCACTCTTCTTTCGGCCACAGGTATGCCTCCGCCGTGGCCACAAAAATGTCTATGAAGGCATGGGGGTCCTCCTTTTCCCCCATGGGCTGCATGGCGACAGCCGCTGATGTTGGCCGTGCCGCTCCCACCCGGTCCGCCAGCCCCTGCAGGATTTGGCTCTGCTGGGCCACTTGTTGGCGGACCGCCTCCAGCTGTTGATGGCTGGCCGCTGTCACCTCTGCGAGAATGTTCGAAAGAGCCGTCAGGGGGTCTGCTTCCATCTCTTCTGGTGGTCTGGCTTGTTGGGCGCCAAATTGTAGAGGATGCCCTCTAGTGGGTTCTGCAGACCACCACACAGTGCCAGGAGAGCCTGGATCAGGGTTACAACACTGTTTTATTTGCATAAATTAGTGCAGGGGTTTTGCTTTCCAGCAATCTGTCGTTTCGTGTCCGTGTCTTTCTCCAGCGCCAACAACGTGTCTCATTCCGGCTGATGCTAATAAAGGCGACAGGTGATTAGATAACAAGGGCCACCTGGGCCATCTACGCACCTGTCGCTGTCTTCGAGGCCGGTCCTGGCACACCCCGTTCCGCGGCAGGCCCGCAGGCCACGCCCCCCTCCACAGACCCTCTTTCACGAAGGTGATGGTGCTCAGCAGTGGCTTAGTTTTGGCTGGGTGTTTCTTTCTACTCTCTTTCTCCAATATGTCTGCGAGCGTTGCCAACACCTTGTCATGGCGCCACCTGTATCTTCCCTGGGTCAATGCTGTTTTGCACCCAGAAAGAATGTGCCCCACAGTTCCTTTACCGCCACAAACCTGCACAGCGGGTCCTCCCTCATTCCCCACCTATGCAAGTTGACTGGGGTCGGCAGGGTGTCGTATACTGCCCGGAGCAGAAACGAGATACGAAACGGCTCCAGCCTCCACAGTTCACTCCACGTCACGTTCCTCTTGGGAAGGTTCCACCTTGTCCAGGCACCTTGGGTTGCGAGCTCGACGGCTTTAGCTCTTCTTCCTTCTTCCTCAAGGTTTGGAACTTCATCCTGGATCATGGTCCTCTTTTCCCTGGGAGTGGACTTGGACCACTGCTGGAAATGTGATGTTCCTAGACCCTGTCTTCCAGTGCAGGGGCTTCCAATGATATCTTTGGTCCTGAGAGATGATTCTGCCTGGATAACAGCAGCCCACTTCCTGCCAGATCTTGTTCTTATTCCAGGTTCCCTGATGAGTTGATCTTGGGAGTCCCTATATGTCAGGGAAAGTCTGCATTTTGCGACTTTAAAGGCCTACTGAAACCCACTACTACCGACCACGCAGTTTGATAGTTTATATATCAATGATGAAATCTTAACATTGCAACACATGCCAATACGGCCAGGTTAGCTTACTAAAGTGCAATTTTAAATTTTGCGCCGAAATATCCTGCTGAAAATGTTTCGGTATGATGACGCCTGCGCGTGACGTCACGGATTGTAGAGGACATTTTGGGACAGCTTGGTGGCCAGCTATTAAGTCGTCTGTTTTCATCACAAAATTCCACAGTATTCTGGACATCTGTGTTGGTGAATCTTTTGCAATTTGTTCAATGAACAATGGAGACAGCAAAGAAGAAAGCTGTAGGTGGGAAGCGGTGTATTGCGGCCGGCTGCAGCAACACAAACACAGCCGATGTTTCATTGTTTACATTCCCGAAAGATGACAGTCAAGCTTTACCATTGGCCTGTGGAGAACTGGGACAAAAGAGACTCTTACCAGGAGGACTTTGAGTTGGATATGCAGACGCGGTACCGTGAGTACGCAGCTGCGGCTTCCAACCATTTGATCGCTTACCCGTACGTGCGTGCCGCTATGTGCATGTCACGTACGTAACTTTGGGGACTTTGGGGAAATATATGTGCTGTATGAACTTTGGGGAAGTGAACGGTACTTTGGGCTGTGGGATTGAGTGTGTTGTGCAGGTATTTGAGTTGTATTGGTGGGTTATATGGACGGGAGGGGGGAGGTGTTTGTTATGCGGGATTAATTTGTGGCATATTAAATGTAAGCCTGGTTGTGTTGTGGCTAATAGAGTATATATATGTCTTGTGTTTATTTACTGTTTTCCAGTAGTTTGTCTTGTCCATATTCAGCTGTCATTCCCAGCTGAATATCAGGTCCCACCCGCCTCTCACAGCATCTTCCCTATCTGAATCGCTCCCACTGCCCTCTAGTCCTTCACTCTCACTTTCCTCATCCACAAATCTTTCATCCTCGCTCAAATTAATGGGGAAATCGTCGCTTTCTCGGTCCAAATCGCTCTAGCTGCTGGTGGCCATGATTGTAAACAATCTGCAGATGTGAGGAGCTCCACAACCGGTGACGTCACGCGCATATCGTCTGCTATTTCCGGTACAGGCAAGGCTTTTTTTATCAGCGACCAAAAGTTGCGAACTTTATCATCAATGTTCTCTATTAAGTTCTTTCAGCAAAAATATGGCAATATCACGAAATGATCAAGTATGACACATAGAATGGACCTGCTATCCCCGTTTAAATAAGAAAATCGCATTTCAGTAGGCCTTTAAACTTCTCCACAACTGAAGACAGGGGGAGCTGGAGCTGACCCGACCTTATGTAGAGCCCCATAGATGTAAAGCTCGGGGGTATTCCCAACCATTTTCGAAGGTGCTCATTGATTTTCCTCTTCAACCCTTCAACTGTTGTTATAGCTACTACGTACATGGTGAGAAGCCACATAAGTCTTTGGAGTAGGCCATGCTGAAAGATCCAGCACTTGTATTTGCCAGGCAGACCAGACTTGTCAATCCTTTTCAACCATTCTTCAACTTGATTTTCGGTGCTGGAGATGCTGTTTTTATCTGTCATGGAATCATCATACCACTTTCCAAGGCATTTAATAGGGTTCCCCTGGATGTTCGGGATTGCTTCCGCCTGAACAAGCAGCTTGAACTTTCCCGTTGTTTTCCCCTTTTGGATCACCAGACACCTTGATTTCTTGGGCTTGAAGATCATCTTCGCCAAAGCAGCCATACGATCCAGTTCCACCAGGACCCACCTTGCCTGCACGTGAGTTGGTGTTATCACGGTAAGATCATCCATGAATGCCCTGATTGCTGGTTGTTTACTTCCTGCTGCAGTTTTTGTTCCTCTTGACTTTATGATCGCTGCAGAGATGATCAGGTTCATTCCCATGACAAACAAGGTGGGGGAGATGGTGCACCCTGTCACTATTCCCTTCTCCACTGGCTGCCATTTTATTGTGAACATGGCTTCCTGGAATCGTAGCTTGATGTCTCCCAGGTAGCTGGTGATCATCCCCTGGATGTGATGTGGTAATGGTCCATAGCCACTTGGATCACGTTATGAGGAATTGACCCATATGCATAAGCAAAATCAAGCCAGACTACTGTTAGGTTGCCTTTCTTCTCCTTTGCTTCTAGGATAAGTTGGCTGAGGACCCCTGTATGCTCCAGGCACCCGGAGAACCCTTCGATACCGCCCTTCTGGATAGAGGTGTCAATATATCCATTCCAGGTCATGTAGGAGCTCATTCTTTTGGCCAGCACTGAAAAGAAGATTTTGTCCTCCACACTGAGCAAGGAAATGGTTCGGAACTGGCTGATCTGTGTGGATCCCCGTTCTTTCCGCACAAAGCACCCTTCTGCCCTTCTCCAGCTTGTTGGTACGGTTCCTTTAGCCCATAGTACCCACATAAGATTCCACAGCCTGTGTAGGAGCTCGGGGCATTTATTGTACAGTAAGTACAGTACATGTATATTCTACAGGAAATACAGTACATGTATCATCTACAGGAAGTACAGTACACATATCTTCTACAGTAAGTACAGTACGTTTATCATCTACAGGAAGTACAGTACATGTATCATCTACAGTAAGTACAGTACGTTTATCATCTACAGGAAGTACAGTACATGTATCATCTACAGGAAGTACAGTATATGTATTCATGAGGGTGTGGCTGGACTACCAGTCCACAACTCTCTTGTACACGTACTGTACTGTACTGTAACAATGATTGTGTACTGTACCGTAACCATGGCTGTGCACTGTACTGTAACAATGACTGTGTATTGTACTGTAACCATGACTGTTTAAAGGCCTACTGAAACCCACTACTACCGACCACGCAGTCTGATAGTTTATATATCAATGATGAAATCTTAACATTATAACACATGCCAATACGGCCGGGTTAACTTATAAAGTGACATTTTAAATTTGCCGCTAAACTTCCGGTTCGAAACGCCTCTGAGGATGACGTACGCGCGTGACGTAGCCCGAGGAACAAGGGTATGCCTTCCACATTGAAGCCAATACGAAAAAGCTCTGTTTTCATTTCATAATTCCACAGTATTCTGGACATCTGTGTTCGTGAATCTGTTGCAATTATGTTCATTGCATTATGGAGAAAGAAGCTGAGCAAGCAAAGAAGAAAGTTGTCGGTGCGAAACGGACGTATTTTTCGAACGAAGTCAGCAACAACAGTACACAGCCGGCGCGTCTTTGTTTACATTCCCGAAAGATGCAGTCAAGATGGAAGAACTCGGATAACAGAGACTCTAACCAGGAGGACGTTTGACTTCGATACACAGACGCCTGTAGAGAACTGGGACAACACAGACTCTTACCAGGATTACTTTGATTTGGATGACAAAGACGCAGACGTGCTACCGTGAGTATGCAGCTTTGGCTTCTAAACATTTGATCGCTTGACCGTATGTGTGCAACTTTTTTTTTGCGTATGTACGTAACTTTTTTAAAATATATAAGCTTTATGAACCTTGGGTTAGGTGAACTGTCTTTTGGGCTGAGTGATTGTGTGTGTTGATCAGGTGTTTGAATTGTATTGGCGTGTTCTATGGAGCTAGGAGCTAGCAGAGGAGCTAGGAGCTAGCATAACAAACACGTAGGTGTTTTTATGCAGGATTAATTTGTGGCATATTAAATATAAGCCTGGTTGTGTTGTGGCTAATAGAGTATATATATGTCTTGTGTTTATTTACTGTTGTAGTCATTCCCAGCTGAATATCAGGTCACCCCCGGCTTTCACAGCATCTTCCCTATCTGAATAGCTTCAACTCCCCACTAGTCCTTCACTTGCACTTTACTCATCCACAAATCTTTCATCCTCGCTCAAATTAACGGGGAAATTGTCGCTTTCTCGGTCCGAATCTCTCTCACTTCATGCGGCCATCATTGTAAACAATAGGGAACTTTGCGTATATGTTCAATTGACTACGTCACGCTACTTCCGGTAGGGGCAAGCCTTTTTTTATCAGATACCAAAAGTTGCGATCTTTATCGTCGTTGTTCTATACTAAATCCTTTCAGCAAAATTATGGCAATATCGCGAAATGATCAAGTATGACACATAGAATAGATCTGCTATCCCCGTTTAAATAAAAAAAGTTCATTTCAGTAGGCCTTTAATGTACTGTAACCATGACTGTGTACTGTACTGTAACAATGACTGTGTAATGTACTGTAACCATGACTGTGTAATGTACTGTAACAATGACTGTTTAATGTACTGTAACCATGACGGTGTACTGTACTGTAACAATGACTGTGTATTGTACTGTAACCATGACTGTTTAATGTACTGTAACCATGACTGTGTACTCTACTGAAACAATGACTGTGTAATGTACTGTAACCATGACTGTTTAATGTACTGTAACTATGACTGTGTATTGTACTGTAACCATGACTGTGTAATGTACTGTAACAATGACTGTGTATTGTACTGTAACCATGACTGTTTAATGTACTGTAACCATGACTGTGTACTGTACTGTAACCATGACTGTTTAATATACTGTAACCATGACTGTGTATTTTCCTGTAACCATGACTGTGTAATGTACTGTAATAATGACTGTGTATTGTACTGTAACCATGACTGTTTAATGTACTGTAACCATAACTGTGTACTGTACTGTAACCATGACTGTTTAATATACTGTAACCATGACTGTGTACTGTACTGTAACCATGACTGTTTAAAGGCCTACTGAAACATCCTACCGACCACGCAGTCTGATAGTTTATATATCAATGATGAAATCTTAACATTGCAACACGTGCCAATACGGCCGAGTTAACTTATAAAGTGATATTTAAAATTTCCCGGGAAATATCCGGCTGAAACGTCGCGGTATGATGACGTATGCGCGTGACGAAGTCAGTATTTGGAAGTTATGGTACCCCGTAGAGTCCTATACAAAAAGCTCTGTTTTCATTTCATAATTCCACAGTATTCTGGACATCTTTTGCAATTTGTTTAATGAACAATGAAGGCTGCAAAGAAGACAGTTGTAGGTGGGATCGGTGTATTAGCAGCGGACTACAGCAACACAACCAGGAGGACTTTGTTGGAGCGCTAGCCGTGCTAGCCGCGCTAGCCGCGCTAGCTGGCGACCTCTCCTTGACTTCCTACGTCTCCGGGCCGCCAAACGCATCGGGTGAAGTCCTTCGTCCTTCTGCCGATCGCTGGAACGCAGGTGAGCACGGGTGTTGATGAGCAAATGAGGGGTGGCTGGCGTAGGTGGAGAGCTAATGTTTTTAGCATAGCTCTGTGCGGTCCGGTTGCTAAGTTAGCTTCAATGGCGTCGTTAGCACAGCATTGTTAAACTTCGCCAGCCTGGAAAGCATTAACCGTGTATTTACATGTCCACGGTTTAATAGTCTTGTTGATTTTCTATCTATCCTTCCAGTCAGGGGTTTATTTTTTTTGTTTCTATATGCAGTTAAAGCACGATGCTATCACGTTAGCTCGTAGCTAAAGCATTTCGCCGATGTATTGTCGTGGAGATAAAAGGCACTGAATGTTCATTTCGCGTTCTCGACTCTCATTTTCAAGAGGATATAGTATCCGAGGTGGTTTAAAATACAAATCCGTGATCCAAAATAGAAAAAGGAGAGTGTGGAATCCAATGAGCCAGCTTGTACCTAAGTTACGGTCAGAGCGAAAAAAGATACGTCCATCACTGTCTCTCAAGTCCTTCACTGTAACGTTCCTCTTTCATCCTCGCTCAAATTAATGGGGTAATCATCACTTTCTCGGTCCGAATCTCTCTCGCTCCATTGTAAACAATGGGGAATTGTGAGGAATCCTAGCTCCTGTGACGTAACGCTACTTCTGGTACAGGCAAGGCTTTTTTTTATCAGCAAGCAAAAGTTGCGAACTTTATCGTCGATTTTCTCTACTAAATCCTTTCAGCAAAAATATGGCAATATCGTGAAATGATCAAGTATGACACATAAAATGGATCTGCTATTCCCGTTTAAATAAAAAAAAATCATTTTAGTAGGCCTTTAATATACTGTAACCATGACTGTGTACTGTACTGTAACCATGACTGTTTAATATACTGTAACAATGACTGTGTAATGTACTGTAACCATGACTGTTTAATGTACTGTAACCATGACTGTTTAATATACTGTAACCATGACTGTGTACTGTACGTAACTATGATGTGTACTGTACTGTAACCAAGACTGTGTACTGTACTGTAACCATGACTGTTTAATATACTGTAACCATGACTGTGTACTGTACTGTAACCATGACTTTTTAATATACTGTAACCATGACTGTGTACTCTACTGTAACCATGCCTGTGTAATGTACTGTAACCATGACTGTGTAATGTACTGTAACCATGACTGTTTAATATACTGTAACCATGATGTGTACTCTACTGTAACAATGACCGTGTATTGTACTGTAACCATGACTGTTTAATATACTGTAACCATGACTGTGTACTGTACTGTAACCATGACTTTTTAATATACTGTAACCATGACTGTGTACTGTACTGTAACCATGACTTTTTAATATACTGTAACCATGACTGTGTACTCTACTGTAACCATGCCTGTGTAATGTACTGTAACCATGACTGTGTAATGTACTGTAACCATGACTGTTTAATATACTGTAACCATGATGTGTACTCTACTGTAACAATGACCGTGTATTGTACTGTAACCATGACTGTTTAATATACTGTAACCATGACTGTGTACTGTACTGTAACAATGACTGTGTAATGTACTGTAACAATGACTGTGTACTGTACTGTAACCATGACTGTTTAATGTACTGTAACCATGACTGTGTACTCTACTGTAACCATGACTGTTTAATGTACAGTAACCATGACTGTGTACTGTACTGTAACCATGACTGTGTATTGTACTGTAACCATGACTGTGTAATGTACTGTAACAATGACTGTTTAATGTACTGTAACCATGACTGTGTAATGTACTGTAACAATGACTGTGTATTGTACTGTAACCATGACTGTTTAATGTACTGCAACCATGACTGTTTCCTCTACTGTAACAATGACTGTGTAATGTACTGTAACCATGACTGTGTATTGTACTGTAACAATGACTGTTTAATGTACTATAACCATGACTGTTTAATATACTGTAACCATGACTGTGTACTCTACAGTAACAATGACTGTGTATTGTACTGTAACAATGACTGTTTAATGTACTGTAACCATGACTGTGTAATGTACTGTAACAATGACTGTGTACTCTAGTGTAACCATGACTGTTTAATGTACTGTAACCATGACTGTGTACTCTAGTGTAACCATGACTGTTTAATGTACAGTAACCATGACTGTGTACTGTACTGTAACCATGACTGTTTAATATACTGTAACCATGACTGTGTAATGTACTGTAACCATGACTGTGTATTGTCCTGTAACCATGACTGTGTAATATACTGTAACAATGACTGTGTAATGTACTATAACCATGATTGTGTATTGTACTGTAACCATGACTGTGTACTGTATGGTAACCATGACTGTTTAATATACTGTAACCATGACTGTGTACTGTACTGTAACCATGACTGTTTAATATACTGCAACCATGACTGTGTACTGTACTGTAACAATGACTGTTTAATATACTGTAACCATGACTGTGTACTCTACTGTAACAATGACTGTGTAATGTACTGTAACAATGACTGTGTATTGTACTGTAACCATGACTGTTTAATGTACTGTAACCATGATGTGTACTGTACTGTAACAATGACTGTGTACTGTACTGTAACCATGACTGTTTAATATACTGTAACCATGACTGTGTACTCTACTGTAACAATGACTATGTAATGTACTGTAACAATGACTGTGTATTGTACTGTAACCATGACTGTGTACTGTACTGTAACTATGACTGTGTAATGTACTGTAACCATGACTGTAACCATGACTGTGTACTGTAATGTAACCATGATGTGTACTGTACTGTAACCAAGACTGTGTACTGTAACCATGACTGTTTAATATACTGTAACAATGACTGTGTATTGTACTGTAACCATGACTGTGTACTGTACGTAACTATGATGTGTACTGTACTGTAACCAAGACTGTGTACTGTACTGTAACCATGACTGTTTAATATACTGTAACCATGACTGTGTACTGTACTGTAACCATGACTTTTTAATATACTGTAACCATGACTGTGTACTCTACTGTAACCATGCCTGTGTAATGTACTGTAACCATGACTGTGTAATGTACTGTAACCATGACTGTTTAATATACTGTAACCATGATGTGTACTCTACTGTAACAATGACCGTGTATTGTACTGTAACCATGACTGTTTAATATACTGTAACCATGACTGTGTACTGTACTGTAACCATGACTTTTTAATATACTGTAACCATGACTGTGTACTGTACTGTAACCATGACTTTTTAATATACTGTAACCATGACTGTGTACTCTACTGTAACCATGCCTGTGTAATGTACTGTAACCATGACTGTGTAATGTACTGTAACCATGACTGTTTAATATACTGTAACCATGATGTGTACTCTACTGTAACAATGACCGTGTATTGTACTGTAACCATGACTGTTTAATATACTGTAACCATGACTGTGTACTGTACTGTAACAATGACTGTGTAATGTACTGTAACAATGACTGTGTACTGTACTGTAACCATGACTGTTTAATGTACTGTAACCATGACTGTGTACTGTACTGTAGCCATGACTGTTTAATGTACTGTAACCATGACTGTGTACTCTACTGTAACCATGACTGTTTAATGTACAGTAACCATGACTGTGTACTGTACTGTAACCATGACTGTGTATTGTACTGTAACCATGACTGTGTAATGTACTGTAACAATGACTGTTTAATGTACTGTAACCATGACTGTGTAATACACTGTAACAATGACTGTGTATTGTACTGTAACCATGACTGTTTAATGTACTGCAACCATGACTGTTTCCTCTACTGTAACAATGACTGTGTAATGTACTGTAACCATGACTGTGTATTGTACTGTAACAATGACTGTTTAATGTACTATAACCATGACTGTTTAATATACTGTAACCATGACTGTGTACTCTACAGTAACAATGACTGTGTATTGTACTGTAACAATGACTGTTTAATGTACTGTAACCATGACTGTGTAATGTACTGTAACAATGACTGTTTAATGTACTGTAACCTTGACTGTGTAATGTACTGTAACAATGACTGTTTAATGTACTGTAACCATGACTGTGTAATGTACTGTAACCATGACTGTGTACTCCACTGTAACAATGACTGTGTAATGTACTGTAACAATGACTGTGTATTGTACTGCAACCATGACTGTGTGATGTACTGTAACCATGACTGTTTAATGTACTGTAACCATGATGTGTACTCTACTGTAACAATGACTGTGTAATGTACTGTAACAATGACTGTGTATTGTACTGCAACCATGACTGTGTGATGTACTGTAACCATGACTGTTTAATGTACTGTAACCATGACTGTGTACTCTAGTGTAACCATGACTGTTTAATGTACAGTAACCATGACTGTGTACTGTACTGTAACCATGACTGTTTAATATACTGTAACCATGACTGTGTAATGTACTGTAACCATGACTGTGTATTGTCCTGTAACCATGACTGTGTAATATACTGTAACAATGACTGTGTAATGTACTATAACCATGATTGTGGATTGTACTGTAACCATGACTGTGTACTGTATGGTAACCATGACTGTTTAATATACTGTAACCATGACTGTGTACTGTACTGTAACCATGACTGTTTAATATACTGCAACCATGACTGTGTACTGTACTGTAACAATGACTGTTTAATATACTGTAACCATGACTGTGTACTCTACTGTAACAATGACTGTGTAATGTACTGTAACAATGACTGTGTATTGTACTGTAACCATGACTGTTTAATGTACTGTAACCATGATGTGTACTGTACTGTAACAATGACTGTGTACTGTACTGTAACCATGACTGTTTAATATACTGTAACCATGACTGTGTACTCTACTGTAACAATGACTATGTAATGTACTGTAACAATGACTGTGTATTGTACTGTAACCATGACTGTGTACTGTACTGTAACTATGACTGTGTAATGTACTGTAACCATGACTGTAACCATGACTGTGTACTGTAATGTAACCATGATGTGTACTGTACTGTAACCAAGACTGTGTACTGTAACCATGACTGTTTAATATACTGTAACAATGACTGTGTATTGTACTGTAACCATGACTGTGTACTGTACGTAACTATGATGTGTACTGTACTGTAACCAAGACTGTGTACTGTACTGTAACCATGACTGTTTAATATACTGTAACCATGACTGTGTACTGTACTGTAACCATGACTTTTTAATATACTGTAACCATGACTGTGTACTCTACTGTAACCATGCCTGTGTAATGTACTGTAACCATGACTGTGTAATGTACTGTAACCATGACTGTTTAATATACTGTAACCATGATGTGTACTCTACTGTAACAATGACCGTGTATTGTACTGTAACCATGACTGTTTAATATACTGTAACCATGACTGTGTACTGTACTGTAACCATGACTTTTTAATATACTGTAACCATGACTGTGTACTGTACTGTAACCATGACTTTTTAATATACTGTAACCATGACTGTGTACTCTACTGTAACCATGCCTGTGTAATGTACTGTAACCATGACTGTGTAATGTACTGTAACCATGACTGTTTAATATACTGTAACCATGATGTGTACTCTACTGTAACAATGACCGTGTATTGTACTGTAACCATGACTGTTTAATATACTGTAACCATGACTGTGTACTGTACTGTAACAATGACTGTGTAATGTACTGTAACAATGACTGTGTACTGTACTGTAACCATGACTGTTTAATGTACTGTAACCATGACTGTGTACTGTACTGTAGCCATGACTGTTTAATGTACTGTAACCATGACTGTGTACTCTACTGTAACCATGACTGTTTAATGTACAGTAACCATGACTGTGTACTGTACTGTAACCATGACTGTGTATTGTACTGTAACCATGACTGTGTAATGTACTGTAACAATGACTGTTTAATGTACTGTAACCATGACTGTGTAATACACTGTAACAATGACTGTGTATTGTACTGTAACCATGACTGTTTAATGTACTGCAACCATGACTGTTTCCTCTACTGTAACAATGACTGTGTAATGTACTGTAACCATGACTGTGTATTGTACTGTAACAATGACTGTTTAATGTACTATAACCATGACTGTTTAATATACTGTAACCATGACTGTGTACTCTACAGTAACAATGACTGTGTATTGTACTGTAACAATGACTGTTTAATGTACTGTAACCATGACTGTGTAATGTACTGTAACAATGACTGTTTAATGTACTGTAACCTTGACTGTGTAATGTACTGTAACAATGACTGTTTAATGTACTGTAACCATGACTGTGTAATGTACTGTAACCATGACTGTGTACTCCACTGTAACAATGACTGTGTAATGTACTGTAACAATGACTGTGTATTGTACTGCAACCATGACTGTGTGATGTACTGTAACCATGACTGTTTAATGTACTGTAACCATGATGTGTACTCTACTGTAACAATGACTGTGTAATGTACTGTAACAATGACTGTGTATTGTACTGCAACCATGACTGTGTGATGTACTGTAACCATGACTGTTTAATGTACTGTAACCATGACTGTGTACTCTAGTGTAACCATGACTGTTTAATGTACAGTAACCATGACTGTGTACTGTACTGTAACCATGACTGTTTAATATACTGTAACCATGACTGTGTAATGTACTGTAACCATGACTGTGTATTGTCCTGTAACCATGACTGTGTAATATACTGTAACAATGACTGTGTAATGTACTATAACCATGATTGTGGATTGTACTGTAACCATGACTGTGTACTGTATGGTAACCATGACTGTTTAATATACTGTAACCATGACTGTGTACTGTACTGTAACCATGACTGTTTAATATACTGCAACCATGACTGTGCACTGTACTGTAACAATGACTGTTTAATATACTGTAACCATGACTGTGTACTCTACTGTAACAATGACTGTGTAATGTACTGTAACAATGACTGTGTATTGTACTGTAACCATGACTGTTTATGGTACTGTAACCATGATGTGTACTGTACTGTAACAATGACTGTGTACTGTACTGTAACCATGACTGTTTAATATACTGTAACCATGACTGTGTACTCTACTGTAACAATGACTATGTAATGTACTGTAACAATGACTGTGTATTGTACTGTAACCATGACTGTGTACTGTACTGTAACCATGACTGTGTAATGTACTGTAACCATGACTGTTTAATATACTGTAACCATGACTGTGTACTGTACTGTAACCATGATGTGTACTGTACTGTAACCAAGACTGTGTACTGTAACCATGACTGTTTAATATACTGTAACAATGACTGTGTATTGTACTGTAACCATGACTGTTTAATGTACTGTAACCATGACTGTTTAATATACTGTAACCATGACTGTGTACTGTACTGTAACCATGATGTGTACTGTACTGTAACAATGACTGTGTACTGTACTGTAACCATGACTGTTTAATATACTGTAACCATGACTGTGTACTCTACTGTAACAATGACTGTGTACTGTACTGTAACCATGACTGTTTAATATACTGTAACCATGACTGTGTACTCTACTGTAACAATGACTGTGTAATGTACTGTAACCATGACTGTTTAATGTACTGTAACCATGACTGTTTAATATACTGTAACCATGACTGTGTACTGTACTGTAACCATGATGTGTACTGTACTGTAACCATGACTGTGTAATGTACTGTAACCATGACTGTTTAATATACTGTAACCATGATTGTGTACTGTACTGTAACCATGATGTGTACTGTACTGTAACCAAGACTGTGTACTGTACTGTAACCATGACTGTTTAATATACTGTAACAATGACTGTGTATTGTACTGTAACCATGACTGTTTAATGTACTGTAACCATGACTGTTTAATATACTGTAACCATGACTGTGTACTGTACTGTAACCATGATGTGTACTGTACTGTAACAATGACTGTGTACTGTACTGTAACCATGACTGTGTACTCTACTGTAACAATGACTGTGTACTGTACTGTAACCATGACTGTTTAATATACTGTAACCATGACTGTGTACTCTACTGTAACAATGACTGTGTAATGTACTGTAACCATGACTGTTTAATGTAATGTAACCATGACTGTTTAATATACTGTAACCATGACTGTGTACTGTACTGTAACCATGATGTGTACTGTACTGTAACCAAGACTGTGTACTGTACTGTAACCATGACTGTTTAATATACTGTAACAATGACTGTGTATTGTACTGTAACCATGACTGTTTAATGTACTATAACCATGACTGTTTAATATACTGTAACCATTACTGTGTACTGTACTGTAACCATGATGTGTACTGTACTGTAACCAAGACTGTGTACTGTACTGTAACCATGACTGTTTAATATACTGTAACAATGACTGTGTATTGTACTGTAACCATGACTGTTTAATGTACTGTAACCATGACTGTTTAATATACTGTAACCATGACTGTGTACTGTACTGTAACCATGACTGTTTAATGTACTGTAACCATGACTGTGTACTCTACTGTAACCATGACTGTTTAATGTACTGTAACCATGACTGTTTAATATACTGTAACCATGACTGTGTACTCTACTGTAACAATGACTGTGTAATGTATTGTAACAATGACTGTGTATTGTACTGTAACCATGACTGTTTAATGTACTGTAACCATGACTGTGTACTGTACTGTAACCATGGCTGTTTAATATACTGTAACCATGACTGTGTACTGCACTGTAACCATGACTGTTTAATGTACTGTAACCATGACTGTGTACTCTACTGTAACCATGACTGTTTAATGTACTGTAACCATGACTGTGTACTGTACTGTAACCATGACTGTGTATTGTACTGTAACCATGACTATGTAATGTACTGTAACAATGACTGTTTAATGTACTGTAACCATGACTGTGTAATGTACTGTAACCATGACTGTTTAATATACCGTAACCATGACTGTGTACTCTACTGTAACAATGACTGTGTAATGTACTGTAACCATGACTGTGTATTGTACTGTAACAATGACTGTTTAATGTACTGTAACCATGACTGTTTAATATACTGTAACCATGACTGTGTACTCTACTGTAACAATGACTGTGTATTGTACTGTAACAATGACTGTTCAATGTACTGTAACCATGACTGTTTAATGTATTGTAACCATGACTGTGTACTGTACTGTAACAATGACTGTGTATTGTACTGTAACAATGACTGTTCAATGTACTGTAACCATGACTGTGTAATGTACTGTAACAATGACTGTTTAATGTACTGTAACCATGACTGTGTAATGTACTGTAACAATGACTGTTTAATGTACTGTAACCATGACTGTGTACTCTACTGTAACAATGACTGTGTATTGTACTGTAACAATGACTGTTCAATGTACTGTAACCATGACTGTGTAATGTACTGTAACAATGACTGTTTAATGTACTGTAACCATGACTGTGTAATGTACTGTAACAATGACTGTTTAATGTACTGTAACCATGACTGTGTAATGTACTGTAACCATGACTGTTTAATATACTGTAACCATGACTGTGTAATGTACTGCAACCATGACTGTTTAATATACTGTAACCATGACTGTGTACTCTACTGTAACAATGACTGTGTATTGTACTGTAACAATGACTGTTTAATGTACTGTAACCATGACTGTGTAATGTACTGTAACAATGACTGTTTAATGTACTGTAACAATGACTGTGTAATGTACTGTAACAATGACTGTTTAATGTACTGTAACCATGACTGTGTAATGTACTGTAACCATGACTGTTTAATATACTGTAACCATGACTGTGTACTCTACTGTAACAATGACTGTGTACTGTACTGTAACCATGACTGTGTACTCTACTGTAACAATGACTGTGTAATGTACTGTAACCATGACTGTGTACTCTACTGTTACAATGACTGTGTAATGTACTGTAACAATGACTGTGTATTGTACTGTAACCGTGACAGTTTAATGTACTGTAACCATGACTGTGTACTGTACTGTAACCATGATGTGTACTGTACTGTAACCATGACTGTGTACTGTACTGTAACCATGACTGTTTAATATACTGTAACCATGACTGTGTACTGTACTGTAACCATGACTGTTTAATATACTGTAACCATGACTGTGTAATGTACTGCAACCATGACTGTTTAATATACTGTAACCATGACTGTGTACTCTACTGTAACAATGACTGTGTATTGTACTGTAACCATGACTGTTTAATGTACTGTAACCATGACTGTTTAATATACTGTAACCATGACTGTGTACTGTACTGTAACCATGACTGTTTAATGTACTGTAACCATGACTGTGTACTCTACTGTAACCATGACTGTTTAATGTACTGTAACCATGACTGTTTAATATACTGTAACCATGACTGTTTAATATACTGTAACAATGACTGTGTATTGTACTGTAACCATGACTGTTTAATGTACTGTAACCATGACTGTTTAATATACTGTAACCATGACTGTGTACTGTACTGTAACAATGACTGTGTAATGTATTGTAACAATGACTGTGTATTGTACTGTAACCATGACTGTTTAATGTACTGTAACCATGACTGTGTACTGTACTGTAACCATGGCTGTTTAATATACTGTAACCATGACTGTGTACTGCACTGTAACCATGACTGTTTAATGTACTGTAACCATGACTGTGTACTCTACTGTAACCATGACTGTTTAATGTACTGTAACCATGACTGTGTACTGTACTGTAACCATGACTGTGTATTGTACTGTAACCATGACTATGTAATGTACTGTAACAATGACTGTTTAATGTACTGTAACCATGACTGTGTAATGTACTGTAACCATGACTGTTTAATATACCGTAACCATGACTGTGTACTCTACTGTAACAATGACTGTGTAATGTACTGTAACCATGACTGTGTATTGTACTGTAACAATGACTGTTTAATGTACTGTAACCATGACTGTTTAATATACTGTAACCATGACTGTGTACTCTACTGTAACAATGACTGTGTATTGTACTGTAACAATGACTGTTCAATGTACTGTAACCATGACTGTGTAATGTACTGTAACAATGACTGTTTAATGTATTGTAACCATGACTGTGTACTCTACTGTAACAATGACTGTGTATTGTACTGTAACAATGACTGTTCAATGTACTGTAACCATGACTGTGTAATGTACTGTAACAATGACTGTTTAATGTACTGTAACCATGACTGTGTAATGTACTGTAACAATGACTGTTTAATGTACTGTAACCATGACTGTGTACTCTACTGTAACAATGACTGTGTATTGTACTGTAACAATGACTGTTCAATGTACTGTAACCATGACTGTGTAATGTACTGTAACAATGACTGTTTAATGTACTGTAACCATGACTGTGTAATGTACTGTAACAATGACTGTTTAATGTACTGTAACCATGACTGTGTAATGTACTGTAACCATGACTGTTTAATATACTGTAACCATGACTGTGTAATGTACTGCAACCATGACTGTTTAATATACTGTAACCATGACTGTGTACTCTACTGTAACAATGACTGTGTATTGTACTGTAACAATGACTGTTTAATGTACTGTAACCATGACTGTGTAATGTACTGTAACAATGACTGTTTAATGTACTGTAACAATGACTGTGTAATGTACTGTAACAATGACTGTTTAATGTACTGTAACCATGACTGTGTAATGTACTGTAACCATGACTGTTTAATATACTGTAACCATGACTGTGTACTCTACTGTAACAATGACTGTGTACTGTACTGTAACCATGACTGTGTACTCTACTGTAACAATGACTGTGTAATGTACTGTAACCATGACTGTGTACTCTACTGTTACAATGACTGTGTAATGTACTGTAACAATGACTGTGTATTGTACTGTAACCGTGACAGTTTAATGTACTGTAACCATGACTGTGTACTGTACTGTAACCATGATGTGTACTGTACTGTAACCATGACTGTGTACTGTACTGTAACCATGACTGTTTAATATACTGTAACCATGACTGTGTACTGTACTGTAACCATGACTGTTTAATATACTGTAACCATGACTGTGTACTCTACTGTGACAATGACTGTGTATTGTACTGTAACAATGACTGTTTAATGTACTGTAACCATGACTGTGTAATGTACTGTAACAATGACTGTTTAATGTACTGTAACCATGACTGTGTAATGTACTGTAACCATGACTGTTTAATGTACTGTAACCATGACTGTGTACTCTACTGTAACAATGACTGTGTACTGTACTGTAACCATGACTGTTTAATATACTGTAACCATGACTGTGTACTGTACTGTAACCATGACTGTTTAATATACTGTAACCATGACTGTGTACTCTACTGTAACAATGACTGTGTAATGTACTGTAACAATGACTGTGTAATGTACAGTAACCATGACTGTGTACTCTACTGTAACAATGACTGTGTAATGTACTGTAACAATGACTGTGTATTGTACTGTAACCATGACAGTTTAATGTACTGTAACCATTACTGTGTACTGTACTGTAACCATGATGTGTACTGTACTGTAACCATGACTGTGGACTGTACTGTAACCATGACTGTTTAATATATTGTAACCATGACTGTGTAATGTACTGTAACCATGACTGTTTAATATACTGTAACCATGACTGTGTACTCTACTGTAACAATGACTGTGTAATGTACTGTAACCATGACTGTGTATTGTACTGTAACAATGACTTTTTAATGTACTGTAACCATGACTGTTTAATATACTGTAACCATGACTGTGTACTCTACTGTAACAATGACTGTGTATTGTACTGTAACAATGACTGTTTAATGTACTGTAACCATGACTGTTTAATGTACTGTAACCATGACTGTGTACTCTACTGTAACAATGACTGTGTATTGTACTGTAACAATGACTGTTTAATGTACTGTAACCATGACTGTGTAGTGTACTGTAACAATGACTGTTTAATGTACTGTAACCATGACTGTTTAATGTACTGTAACCATGACTGTTTAATATACTGTAACCATGACTGTGTACTGTACTGTAACCATGATGTGTACTGTACTGTAACCAAGACTGTGTACTGTACTGTAACCATGACTGTTTAATATACTGTAACAATGACTGTGTATTGTACTGTAACCATGACTGTTTAATATACTGTAACCATGACTGTGTACTCTACTGTAACAATGACTGTGTAATATACTGTAACAATGACTGTGTCTTGTACTGTAACCATGACTGTGTACTCTACTGTAACAATGACTGTGTAATGTACTGTAACAATGACTGTGTATTGTACTGTAACCATGACAGTTTAATGTACTGCAACCATTACTGTGTACTGTACTGTAACCATGATGTGTACTGTACTGTAACCATGACTGTGTACTGTACTGTAACCATGACTGTTTAATATACTGTAACCATGACTGTGTAATGTACTGTAACAATGACTGTGTATTGTACTGTAACCATGACTGTTTAATATACTGTAACCATGACTGTGTACTGTACTGTAACCATGACTGTTTAATATACTGTAACCATGACTGTGTACTGTCATCATCATCATCGGCGGTCACTCGAAACGAGTATGACTGTCCTCCGTAGGGTCGTCTATTTGTGGATCCGTAGATGGCTGTGTAGGCCAATCCGTGATCCACATATTTTGGTGCAATGTGGGCAGGGGAAAATGGGAGTGGTTGATGGGGGGGGAGCCTTCTTCTGTCTTTCCTTGCGGTGTTGTCGCTTTGTGTCTGCGATACGGCGGAGTTCCATCTCATAGAGTGCTGCACCTTCTTGTACGGATTTCTTCCAGCGAGGCCTGTCCAGTGCTATTTCCTCCCAGTTGTTCATGGGGATGTGGAAATGCTTTAAGCTGGTCTTGATGTTATCCTTGAAACGTTTCTTTTGCCCACCAGGGGCACGCTGACCTTCCTTCAACTGGGAGTAAAGGACCTGTTTGGGAAGACGTATGTTGGACATGCGGATGACGTGACCTGTCCAGCGGAGTTGGTGCTGCATAATTGTGGTGGTGATGCTGGGCATGTTGGCTTCCTCCAAGACGCTGATGTTGGTGCGTCTGTCCTCCCAACTGATCCTCAAAATCCTCCGTAGGGATCGCTGGTGATGTTGTTCCAGGGCTCTCAGGTGCCTACTGTAAGTAGTCCATGACTCTGCCCCATACAGCAGGGTGGGGATGACAACAGCTCTGTAGACCAGGAGCTTTGTTTGAGCCCTTAGATCCCGGTCCTCAAAGACTCTCCTCCTGAGTCTGGCATAGGCTCCACTGGCACAGCTCAGGCGATGGTTGACCTCTGAGTCAATGTCCGCTTTGGAGGAGAGGATGCTGCCGAGGTATGGGAAGTGGTCAACGTTTTCAAGGGGGGTGTTGTCCACGTTTATGGCGGGCTGATTAGTTGGCTGGTTGGGTGGAGGTTGATGTAGGACCTGGGTCTTCTTGATGTTGAGGGCAAGGCCCAGGGCTCTGTATGCCTTAGCAAAGGCATTCAAGATACCCTGAAGTTCTTCTGCTGAGTGTGCTGCGATGGCGTTGTCGTCCGCGTACTGAAGCTCCATGATAGTGGTGTTTCTAACTTTGCTCTTGGCTTTGAACCTGTTAAGGTTAAAGAGCCTGCCATCGGTTCTATACAGGATGGGGATCCCCTGTGGCAACTCTTTGCCAATGAGGTGCAGTATAGCACCAATAAAGATGGCAAACAGGGTGGGAGCTATGATACACCCTTGCTTGACACCCGTCTCCACAGTGAAAGGCTCAGACTCGGAGCCGCTGTTGCTGAGCACTGTGGCTGCCATGCCATCATGTAGAAGCCTCACTATTCTGATAAATTTATCGTGGCAGCCGCACCTCGACAGCACACTCCACAGAGCCTGACGGTCTACCGTGTCAAAGGCCTTTGTCAGGTCTATGAAGGCCATGTACAAAGGCTGTCTTTGTTCACGACATTTTTCCTGGAGTTGGCGGGCTGTAAAAATCATGTCGGCTGTGCCTCTAGCTGGGCGAAAGCCACACTGTGATTCTGGGAGTGCTTCCTCAGATAGTGGTAGCAATCGATTTGCAAGGACACGAGCTAAGATTTTGCCAGTTGTTGACAGGAGTGAGATGCCCCTGTAGTTTCCACAGTCAGCCTTGTCCCCCTTCTTGAATATGGTCACAATAAGAGCGTTCCTGAGCTCTGAGGGGAGTTCTTCTTTTTCCCAGACCTTGAGAAGTAGGGTGTGGATTTGATACAGGAGCTCTCTTCCACCTTCCTTTAGGATCTCCGCTGGGATCCCATCTGGTCCGGCAGCCTTGTTGTTCCTTAGACTCCTGATGGCATCTTGAACCTCTGTTATGGTGAGGGGTTCCCCCATATCTTCCCTGATGGGACTCTGGGGGATGTGGTTGGTGATGTCTGGTTCAGCTGTGCTGTCACGATTGAGGAGTTCCTGAAAGTGCTCCTTCCATCGGGCATTAATGGACTCATTGTCCTTTAGCAGCTGCTGCCCATCCTTTGAGCGCAGGGGGTTTAGGCCGCGGTAAGTTGGCCCATAGACAGCCTTGGTAGCACTAAAAAAGCCTCTGGTGTCCCCTGAGTCTGCTAGTCTCTGGATCTCCAGAGCCCTTTCAGTCCACCAGGAGTTCTTAAGCTCCCTTACCCGGCTCTGAACATCTGCCTTGGCTCTCGAGTGAGCTATTCTTTTGGCTTTACAGGTCACATCATTCTGCCAGGTGTGAAAGGCACTCCGTTTTTTGGAGATGAGCTGTTCTATCTCTGTGTCGTTCTCATCAAACCAGTCCTGGTGTTTTCTGGACTTGTACCCAAGGGTGGTTTTACAGGTAACGAGGATGGTTGATTTGAGCAGGTTCCAGTGTTCTTCGATGTTATCAGGGTATTCCTGCTGGAGGCTTTCCTCAAGGGATGTCTGAAGTTGCTGCTGGGTGGCAGTTTCATTCAGGCCTTCGAGGTTCAGCCTTGGCCGGATCTGCTTCTTTTGAACCCTCCTTTTCCTCTTAAGTCTGATGGACATTGTGGAGCGAATGAGGCGGTGATCTGTCCAACAGGCATCTGTGTCCAACATGGCCCTTGTGATGTTCACATCACAACGGTCCCTGGCTCGCACAATGACATAGTCAATGAGATGCCATTGTTTGGATCGAGGATGCCTCCAAGATGCCTTCAGTTTGTTTTTCTGGCGGAAGAGAGTGTTGGTAATTGTGAGGTTGTGCTGTGAACATTTGCTGAGAAGCAGGATTCCATTGGAGTTGATGTTCCCGATGCCTTCCTTCCCTATAGTGCCCTTCCAGAGGTGTTGGTCCCGGCCGACCCTGGCATTAAAGTCACCTAGGAGAATAATCTTATCCTCCTTTGGGATCCTAGACAGTGTCTCATCTAAGCAGGCGTAGAAGGTCTCTTTTACTTCGTCTTCAGAGTCTAAAGTAGGGGCATAGGCGCTGATAACTGTTGCCATCTGGTTGTTGGTGAGCACCAGACGGACAGTCATGAGACGTTCACTAATCCCCACGGGAAGTTCAGAGAGGTGACTAACAAGCTGGTTTCTGATGGCAAATCCAACCCCATGGATTCTGGGCTCATCAGAGGCTTTTCCTTTCCAGAAGAAAGTGTAGCCACCCTTTTCCTCCTTCAGTTGTCCTTCGTCTGCACGTCGGGTTTCGGAAAGTGCAGCTATGTCTATCCGGCATCTCTGCAGTTCCCTGGCAATGATCGCAGTTCTCCTCTCTGGTCTGTCGCTGGCCGTATTATCCATCATTGTGCGTACATTCCACGCTCCAAAATTCATATTTCGTGTTTTTCGACCGCATATGGTGATCCCTCTGGATGCGGTAGTCCAGTCGGGAGGTTTGAGGCAGGCTATTTTTAGGGCACCTTTTCTAGCCCCTTCCCCAGGTGGGGTGAGCAGAGTGGATCCTAAAGAGGACTGCTCAGTCGTGAGTGTAGCTGCCGAAGGGCTCTTTCTGCCTCATTCCAAGAGCCCAGCGACTGAATCTTGCACCCACCGCCTTATGTGCCAGTTTTTGACTGGAGGCTTCCAGATCTCACAATCCTACCCCCGTCGCCATTCGCTGGTCGCCATAGGACTTAATCCGGGATGTTAGGGTGGATTCCCTATATGGAGGACGCCTGTGCGTGGAATCTTTTAATGTGGGGAGACTGGTGCACGGTCAGCCACCACACAGTCCTTGGCATTGAGCGGGCCAGGGTCCAGTGGCATGGAAACCAAGACGACTGGGGACCCGTCTTTGCTGCAGCCTTCATCCGCCTTCCCAGCCGTTGTGGTGCATTCCGCTGCCGCCATCTTCCGCCTGGTCCACCGTTGAGGCGGTTTTCACTATTCGCCCATAGCTGGGGTTATTTACCCATAGCTGGGACAGGGGTTGACTGGGCACCAGGGCATGTCCACACACCGGTGGGCCTGCATGCCCCGTCTCTGGGGCCCCCTGCTGCTCCGAGATCCCGTACAACTTAGCCTGGAACCGCGAGGTTCCAGTTACCGTGTGTGGCCACGAGGAGGCATGTACGAGTCTTGACAATGGAGAGGCTATGTACCGGCTGAGGAGGCTTATGCACTCGGCTCCTCTTTTCGCCCTCTGAGACAGAGGGCTAGCCGGCGGCACTAGCTGAAAGCAATGAGTATCAGGCAGAAGCAGCATGCAGCATAGCAAGCAAAAGCGGCATGCAGCATGCACTAACTACAGGTACTACTACTCCAAGGCTACTGCACTAGACGCATCACATCGCCCTGTGCGATGTTTTCTGCACACACACACTGTGTACTGTACTGTAACCATGACTGTGTAATGTACTGTGACCATGACTGTTTAATGTACTGTAACCATGATGTGTACTCTACTGTAACAATGACTGTGTAATATACTGTAACCATGACTGTGTACTGTATTGTAAACATGACTGTGTAATGTACTGTAACCATGACTGTTTAATATACTGTAACCATGACTGTGTACTCTACTGTAACAATGACTGTGTAATGTACTGTGACCATGACTGTGTACTGCAGTGACGTGCGGTGAGGTTCATGGCTGGTGAGGCACTGACTTCATCACAGTCAGATTTACAAACGTATGAACCCTAAAGAGTATCTTATTCACCATTTGATTGGCAGCAGTTAAAGGCCTACTGAAATGAATTTTTTTTATTTAAACGGGGATAGCAGATCTATTCTATGTGTCATACTTGATCATTTCGCGATATTGCCATATTTTTGCTGAAAGGATTTAGTATAGAACAACGACGATAAAGATTGCAACTTTTGGTATCTGATAAAAAAAAAGGCTTGCCCCTACCGGAAGTAGCGTGACGTAGTCAATTGAACATATACGCAAAGTTCCCTACTGTTTACAATGATGGCCGCATGAAGTGAGAGAGATTCGGACCGAGAAAGCGACAATTTCCCCATTAATTTGAGCGAGGATGAAAGATTTGTGGATGAGTAAAGTGCAAGTGAAGGACTAGTGGGGAGTTGAAGCTATTCAGATAGGGAAGATGCTGTGAAAGCCGGGGGTGACCTGATATTCAGCTGGGAATGACTACAACAGTAAATAAAAGCAAGACATATATATACTCTATTAGCCACAACACAACCAGGCTTATATTTAATATGCCACAAATTAATCCTGCATAAAAACACCTACGTGTTTGTTATGCTAGCTCCTAGCTCCTCTGCTAGCTCCTAGCTCCATAGAACACGCCAATACAATTCAAACACCTGATCAACACACACAATCACTCAGCCCAAAAGACCGTTCACCTAACCCAAGGTTCATAAAGCTCATATATTTTTAAAAAGTTACGTACGTGACGCGCACGTACGGTCAAGCTATCAAATGTTTAGCAGCCAAGGCTGCATACTCACGGTACCTGGTATTCAGCTGGGGATGACTAAAACAGTAAATAAACACAAGACATATATTTACTCTATTAGCCACAACACAACCAGGCTTATATTTAATATGCCACAAATTAATCCTGCATAAAAACACCTACGTCTTTGTTATGCTAACTCCTAGCTCCTATGCTAGCTCCTAGCTCCATAGAACACGCCAATACAATTCAAACACCTGATCAACACACACAATCACTCAGCCCAAAAGACCGTTCACCTAACCCAAGGTTCATAAAGCTTATATATTTAAAAAAAAAGTTACGTACATACGCAAAAAAAAGTTGCGCACATACGGTCAAGCGATCAAATGTTTAGAAGCCAAAGCTGCATACTCACAGTAGCACGTCTGCGTCTTTGTCATCCAAATCAAAGTAATCCTGGTAAGAGTCTGTGTTGTCCCTGTAGTGGATGTCCCTTATGGGCATCCGTAGTTGTGTATGTATGTTCGGGGCATGCGCAGTTGGTTCAGTAAAGTCTACACCACTGAAGTGGACAGCCGTGTGTGTCACTGATTTCTACATGGTGTCAGAAGTGTCTAAACAACCGCGCCAAGTTATTAAATGTGTCAGAGAGGACATATAAAGACTTATGCCGACGGCGAAAGGTAGTGTTTTTGTTTTAATAGTACGAGTTAATTAGTTCGTTCCCAAGTTAGCTATCACAATGAGTGAAGGCAATGCACCGGCGCTTCCCGCCCATGGAGACAACTTTCAAGTTAGCCCGCCAGAAAAGTTCGACTGCGGAGACGGGAAGAAATGGCCGAGATGGAGCAAAAGATTCGAGAGGTATCGAGTGACGTCAGGACTGGACAAGAAAAGGGACGCTTTCCAGGTCAACACGCTGATGTACTTCATGGGAGAGGATGCGGAGGACATTTTGGATGCTTCTCCATTGACATCGGATCAAAAACAGAACTATGCTGCGGTGATAAAAACTTTCAGTGATTATTTTGTTGGGAGACACAATGTCATATTCGAGCGCGCGCAGTTTAATGTACGGAAACAGGAGCCTGGTGAGTCGGCAGATAGCTTTATAACAGCAATACATAAACTGGCTGAACACTGTAACTTTGGAGTGCTTCGGGAGGAGTTAATACGTGACCGCATAGTAGTAGGGATAAGGAATATCGCTCTGTCAGAAAAGTTACAAATTGATGCCGATTTAACTTTACAAAAAGCTATAAGCCAGGTTAAACAGTCAGAGATGGTTAAACAGCAACAGCCTGTGATGCGGGGTGAGTCTCCACAGGCAGAGGAGAGGAGAGAGGTTGATGCTATCTCACGTCCATTTAGAAGACAGGAAATGCAGGGACACAAACAACACGGCCAGGCGAGATCAAGACAAACAGAGACTGTAAGTAGTTCAGAGAGATGTCAGAAATGTGGAAGGGGCCCCCATAACTGGAAGGAGTGCCCAGCTAACAATGCGGAATGCAGGAAGTGCCGCAAACGAGGACATTTTGCCGCTGTGTGTCGTTCCATGCAGCCTGTGCATGAAGTACAGGACGAACTGCAACAGGATTCCCTCTTTATGGGTGAGCTAAGAGGGCAAAACTCAGGCTGGCACACGGACATTGAACTTAATGGAGAGGTAATCTCCTTCAAAATTGACACAGGTGCAGCGGTCACCGCGATCCCCACCAATCTGTATAAATACAGCAGAGATGGCCCCTTGATGCAAACAACCAAGAGACTATATGGCCCCAATAACATTGTACTACAAGTTGCGGGGCAGGTAAAATGTCAGCTTAAGAGTAAAAATGGAACAGTCACCCAGCCCGTGTTCGTGGTGGACTTATTGGTCAGACCCCTACTAGGCCTTCCAGCTGTAGAGGCCCTGCGGCTGGTGGAGCGAGTAGATGAAGTAGAGGATCCAGGGGAAACATTTAAAAACAGGTTTCCCACAGTGTTTGCTGGTCTAGGTAGGCTCGATGGGGACTACAGCATTCGATTGAAGGAGTATGCGAGGCCCTATGCACTCACGACACCACGCAGGGTGCCGATTCCTCTGACAGAGAAAGTAAGGAGGAGTTAGAGAGGATGGAAAAGATGGGGGTCATTTCGAAGGTAGAAAGGCCAACAGCATGGTGTGCAGGCATGGTGCCCGTAGTTAAACCTAATGGGAAAATCAGAATCTGTGTGGATCTGACCAGACTTAATGAGGCAGTATGTAGGGAGAGGCACATATTGCCATCAGTAGAGCAGTCACTGGCACAGTTAGACGGAGCAAAGGTATTCACCAAGCTGGATGCCCGGTCTGGTTTTTGGCAGATTCCCTTGGCAGAAGAAAGCAGAGAACTTACAACATTTGTAACTCCCTGTGGCCGCTTTTGTTTCAATGTCCTACCATTTGGAATTAGCTCAGGGCCAGAACACTTTCAACGCCGCATGTCGCAGCTCTTAGAAGGACTGACAGGGGTTGTTTGTCATGCTGACGACATATTGGTGTGTGGGGTGGACCGGGAACAGCATGATGAGAGGCTGACAGCGGTGCTCTCCAGACTTCAGGATGCTGGGCTCACCCTAAATGAAAAATGTGCATTCGCACAGCCAGAGTTAGTGTTTGTGGGACACAAAATCAGTGGCGAGGGCATAGCACCGGACCCTGAAAAAGTCAGAGCAATCACAGATATGTCTACTCCGCAAAATGTAGCAGATGTGAGAAGGTTTCTAGGCATGGCAACATACGTGGGTAAATTTTTGCCTTTTTTCACAGACATAACCAAACCGTTACGAGACTTGTTAGCAAAAGAGAGTGAGTGGGTATGGGGAGAAGTGCAACAGGCCGCATTTGAAAAAGTGAAAAGGGAGCTGGCCTCAGACAGGGTGCTGGCACAGTACAGGCCAGGTGCCAAAACAAGAGTGTCCGCAGACGCTTCTTCTTTTGGGCTCGGGGCAGTTCTCACTCAGATGCAAGAGAACAAAGAGTGGCGACCAATAGCATACATATCACGCAGTCTCTCTGATGCTGAAGAGAGATATGCACAGGTAGAAAAGGAGGCGCTTGCAGTTACATGGGCATGCGAAAGGCTCAGCTCATACCTAATAGGCCTGCAGTTCACCCTATAAACAGACCACAAGCCACTGTTAGCTCTGTTGGGAACAAAGGCACTGGATGACCTACCTCCGAGAATCCAGCGCTTTCGCCTCAGGCTCCTCAGGTACTCATATCAAATAGTACATGTCCCAGGGAAAGCATTGATAACGGCAGATGCGTTATCATGCGCACCCATCGTGCGCACACTCACAGAAGATGAAAGGGAGCTAGAAGGGGAGGTGAAGGTGTTTGTGGAATCAGTGCAACAGTGCCTACCTGCATCTAAGGCAAAACTACAACAGATTAGAGATGCACAAGAGCAGGACTCCATATGCAGACGGCTTAGAGAGCTATGCAAAAGGGGGTGGCCCAGACAGGAAGAGCTGCCAGAGCAGCTAAAGCCCTACTGGACGTACCAGGGCGAACTATACTGTGCAGGAGGACTTTTAATGAAAGGTCAGAGGATTGTGATTCCTGAGACTATGCAGGCAGAAATGCTGGCCCGTCTGCATGAAGGTCATATGGGTATATCTAAATGCAAAGCAAGAGCAGAGCAGTCAGTGTGGTGGGTGGGCATAACGAGTCAAATCACTAAAATGGTGGCACAGTGTGTAACATGTATTAAAAGCCAATCACAGCATCCTGAGCCCATGATCCCATCAGCACTGCCCCAGCGCCCCTGGCAAAAGGTGGGGGTGGATATGTTTTACCTGAAAGGCAGCTCATACCTGTTAGCAGTGGACTATTATTCGAGATACATTGACATTGAGAAAACCCCAATTACCACATCTAAGGGGATTATCAATACACTTAAAGCCATGTTCTGCAGGCACGGAGTCCCAGAGGAGCTACGAAGTGACAATGGTCCACAGTTCTCATCAGCAGAGTTCACAGCCTTCGCCAGAGATTATGACTTTTCGCACGTGACTAGTAGCCCTTACTTCAGCCAGAGTAACGGAGAGGCGGAGAGGGCTGTCAAGACGGTAAAATTGTTGTTACTTAAGAATGAGGAGGACCCATACAGGGCAATGTTAGCATATAGAGTCACACCATTGCACCATGGACTGTCACCAAGCGAGCTCCTGATGGGAAGGCGTCTCCGCTCGCCGCTGCCACAAGCGCCATCCAACCTCAAACCACAACGGCCTAGAACAAAGGCCTTCAAGAAAAAGGACTATCAGCTGAAATGCACACAGGCTCAGAACTTTGACAGCAGACACCGGGCCACACAAAAGCCCGAGCTGAGGCCTGGACAGTCAGTATGGATATCTCCCTCAAAACAAACAGCTACAGTGATCAGGAAGGCCGACACGCCACGCTCCTATGTGGTCGACACTGGAGCAGAGGAGGTGAGGAGAAACAGGGCTCACCTTCAGGCTCTCCCTGAGCCACAGCTCCAGCCACAGTTGGCTCCACAAGAGCCACCAACCCCACAAAAGGAACACAGAACAGAGAGGGAAGCAACACCAGGTACACCAATCGGAGAGCAGGTAACCCAGACACCGAAAGCAAGAGATGCTCCAAGACGGCAGGTCTCGTGAAAGGACAGGACATAACGAAACACATCTTGTGTAATGAAAAAAAAAAAAAAAAAAAAGGCAGTTACTGTTTGACTGTAAGTTGGCAACACTGTTGTTGTTTTGTGTTGTTGTTGTTGTTGTTTTTTTTCTTTCTCAGGGAGAAAAGAGGATGGTAAGGAATTTGTTATGCAATTCTCATACATAATGCCTTTATAGGGTGTTAGGCTGATTAATTATAAATGGTGATGCTTATTTATAAATACATTGCAATGATTGTTCATTCCTTGTTGTACATTGGAGAAGGGGAGATGTAGTGGATGTCCCTTATGGGCATCCGTAGTTGTGTATGTATGTTCGGGGCATGCGCAGTTGGTTCAGTAAAGTCTACACCACTGAAGTGGACAGCCGTGTGTGTCACTGATTTCTACAGTCCCAGTTCTCTACAGGCGTCTGTGTATCGAAGTCAAAAGTCCTCCTGGTTAGAGTCTCTGTTATCCGAGTTCTTCTATCTTGACTGCATCTTTCGGGAATGTAAACAAAGAAGCGCCGGCTGTGTACTGTTGTTGCTGACTACGTTCGAAAAATACGTCCATTTCGCACCGACAACTTTCTTCTTTGCTTGCTCAGCTTCTTTCTCCATAATGCAATGAAGATGATTGCAACAGATTCACGAACACAGATGTCCAGAATACTGTGGAATTATGAAATGAAAACAGAGCTTTTTCGTATTGGCTTCAATGTGGAAGGCATACCCGTGTTCCCCGGGCTACGTCACGCGCATACGTCATCCTCAGAGGCGTTTCGAACCGGAAGTTTAGCGGAAAATTTAAAATGTCACTTTATAAGTTAACCCGGCCGTATTGGCATGTGTTATAATGTTAAGATTTCATCATTGATATATAAACTATCAGACTGCGTGGTCGGTAGTAGTGGGTTTCAGTAGGCCTTTAAAGGCTTACTGAAACCCACTACTACCGACCACGCAGTCTGATAGTTTATATATCAATGGTGAAATCTTAACATTGCAACACATGCCAATACGGCCGGGTTAACTTATAAAGTGCAATTTTAAATCTCCCGCGAAATATCCGGCTGAAAACGTCTCGGTATGATGACGTTTGCGCGTGACGTCACGGATTGAAGCAGACATTTTGGAATAGCCCGGTGGCCAGCTTAAGTCGTCTGTTTTCACCACATAATTCCACAGTATTCTGGACAACTGTGTTGGTGAATCTTTTGCAATTTGTTTAATGGACAATGAAGACTGCAAAGAAGAAAGCTGTAGGTGGGATCGGTGTATTAGCGGCTGGCTGCAGCAACACAACCAGGAGGACTTTGAGTTGGATAGCAGACGCACTATCCGACGCTAGCCGCCGACCGCAACAATGATCGGATGAAGTCCTTCGTCACGCCGTCGATCGCTGGAACGCAGGTGAGCACGGGTGGCGATGAGCAGATGAGGGCTGGCGTAGGTGTAGAGCTAATGTTTTTAGCATAGCTCTGTCGAGGTCCCGTAGCTAAGTTATCTTCAATGGCGTCGTTAGCAACAGCATTGCTAGGCTTCGGCAGGCTGGACAGCATTAACCGTGTGGTTACAGGTCCAGGGTTTGGTTCGGTGTCTCCTGCTAGTAGAAGTAATAATAGTATTGTTGATCTTCTGTCTATCCTTCCAGTCAGGGGCTTATTTCTTCTGTTTCTATCCGCAGTTAAGCATGATGCTATCACATTAGCTCCGAAGCTAAAGTGCTTCACCGATGTATTGTCGTGGAGATAAAAGTCACTGTGAATGTCCATTTCGCGTTCTCGACTCTCATTTTCAAGAGGACATAGTATCCGAGGTGGTTTAAAATACAAATCCGTGATCCACAATAGAAAAAGGAGAAAGTGTGGAATCCAATGAGCCCTTGTACCTAAGTTACGGTCAGAGCGAAAAAAGATACACCCTGGCGTCATGCACTGCACTCTAATCCTTCACTCTCACTTTCCTCATCCACAAATCTTTCATCCTCGCTCAAATTAATGGGGTAATCGTCGCTTTCTCTGTCCGAATTGCTCTCGCTGCTGGTGTAAACAATGTGCCATACTTGCCAACCCTCCCATTTTTAGCGGGAGACTCCCGGTATTCAGCGCCTCTCCCGATAACCTCCCGGCAGAAATTTTCTCCCGACAAACTCCTGGTATTCAGCCGGAGCTGGAGGCCACGCCCCCTCCAGCTCAATGCGGACCTGAGTGGGGACAGCCTGTTCTCACGTCCGCTTTCCCACAATATAAACAGCTTGCCTGCCCAATGACGTCATAACATCTACGGCTTTTAGAGAGTAGAGTGCACAACTGCGCACACAACAAGGAGACGAAGCAGAAGAATGAGGAAGTTACAGACATGGCGACGCCGTCGACGAGCAAGATGAAGAAATACGCTTGCAAGTTCCAAAACAAATGGAAACAAGAATTTCAGTTCATCCAGGACAGTTCGAAAGGGGAAGGGGTATGTAATTATGTTGCCTGTACATTTTGTAAAACAGACTTCTCCATTGAACACGGTGGCCGAGTCATGAATGGAGGAGAAGTTAAACAGGACAATACTGCCATCTACTGGATAGCCCCCGGAACACTGAAATTCAAGTATTTATTTTATTTATATGTATAATGAAATAAATATATATACATATATATATATATAGCTAGAATTCACTGAAAGTCAAGTATTTCATATATATATATATATATATATATATATATATATATATATATATATATATATATATATATATATATATATATATGAAATACTTGAGTTGTTGAATTCTAGCTGTAAATATACTCCCCTATTAACCACGCCCTTAACCATGCCCCCAACCACGCCCCCGCCTCACCCCGCCCCACCCCCCACCTCCCGGTATCAGCGGTCTCAAGGTTGGCAAGTATGCAATGTGCAGATGTGAGGAGCTCTTCAACCTGTGACGTCACGCTACTTCCGGTACAGGCAAGGCTTTTTTAATCAGCGACCAAAAGTTGCGAACTTTATCGTCGATGTTCCCTACTAAATCCTTTCAGCAAAAATATGGCAATATCGCAAAATGATCAAGTATGACACATAGAATGGATCTGCTATCCCCGTTAAAATAAGAAAATCTCATTTCAGTAGGCCTTTAACATTAAAAACTGTTCTGCCCTCACTATATGTGTTGAGGTTATACAGCTTGGCAGACAGCTAACAACCAATCCAGGACGTTCTAATAAAGTTCCAAAGCAGATGAATCCATTTAGGCTCTTTATTAGTGTTGATCTTGCTTTGTCTTGCACTGGACTTTTGTAAAACTGAAATACACACAATGACAATGTATAAGCTATATGATTCAATCAACACACTGAAATGCAATACACAATATGTAAACATCAGCTCCACACAAACACATAGCACCACAATCAAACAAACACTGCTGAGTGTTGAAACTATTTCTATGGTGGAAATACACGACCGTCAGCCATTTTAAGTCCTCAAACATCCATTAAATTAGTGCACAAAAATCATTTTTCAATACACATCTTGCTATCAAATTTAGCCACTTTCCACCTTCATATTGAGCCACATAAACAAGTTAAACAGTTTACTTACAGACTTATCTTTTCCAAGGCTTGTAAGAGGTAACACAACTTGTCTACTTCTTATTGTCTCATGAACTGAACTAACATCGTAAACCGGAAGTGCCCAAACTGATGACGCGCAGCATTTTCCCATCGCCACAAGGTGTCAGTAATAGTCCACAATCAAACGGGCATAACAAAAACTGTTTTATTTTAGATATGTAATCCTCCATGTTAAAAGTTCAGGCGAGAGGAAAAAATAAACGATCGCTGCTAACTGTTGCTGCTTGTTGTCACTTCTTCTGCAACTGAGTAGTCGCAAGAATTATCTCTGGGATCACTACCGCCCTCTACCACCAGGAGGCGGGATTACTGCAAGCCTCACACAGTGCGTCTTAGCAGCAGTTTTATGATTGCTCAGCACAAGAAATATGTTACACACATACAGTTGTTGACAAAATACACTGTACATTATATACCTCAGCTAACTAAACTATGGAAATGTATAATATAATTCATATAGCAATACGGTCTCACTGCACAGCCAGCAGTTAGCCGAGTCATTGCGCAATCCATGGCGAGGCTCAACTGGCTGGTGACTCACCGCAAGTCTCTTCTCAGTATTTGAACGGCAAATGTGAAAATTCAGCGATTTTGAATAAAAATAATCTAAAACTGGTGAAGTTAAATGGAAAATAACTTTATAGTATAATCACTGGATACATATAACCATTTAATTATTTTTTTTTCTTTTTACATTTTTTTTCTTTCCATGATGGCACGTGAGGCCCCGCCTCACCTGCCTCCCCTAACTGCATGTCACTGGTGTACTGTACTGTAACAATGACTGTGTATTGTACTGTAACCATGACTGTGTACTGTACTGTAATGTACTGTAACAATGACTGTGTATTGTACTGTAACCATGACTGTTTAATGTACTGTAACCATGACTGTGTACTGTACTGTAACCATCACTGTTTAATGTACTGTAACCATGACTGTGTACTGTACTGTAATGTACTGTAACAATGACTGTGTATTGTACTGTAACCATGACTGTTTAAAGGCCTACTGAAACCCACTACTACCGACCACGCAGTCTGATAGTTTATATATCAATGATGAAATCTTAACATTATAACACATGCCAATACGGCCGGGTTAACTTATAAAGTGACATTTTAAATTTGCCGCTAAACTTCCGGTTCGAAACGCCTCTGAGGATGACGTATGCCCGGGACGTAGCCCGGGGAACACGGGTATGCCTTCCACATTGAAGCCAATACGAAAAAGCTCTGTTTTCATTTCATAATTCCACAGTATTCTGGACATCTGTGTTCTTGAATCTGTTGCAATCATGTTCATTGCATTGTGGAGAAGGAAGCCGAGCAAGCAAAGAAGAAAGTTGTCGGTGCGAAATGGACGTATTTTCGAACGTAGTCAGCCACAACAGTACACAGCCGGCGCTTCTTTGTTTACATTCCCGAAAGATGCAGTCAAGATGGAAGAACTCGGATAACAGAGACTCTAACCAGGAGGACTTTTGACTTCGATACACAGACGCCTGTAGAGAACTGGGACAACACAGACTCTTACCAGGATTACTTTGATTTGGATGACAAAGACGCAGACGTGCTACTGTGAGTATGCAGCTTTGGCTTCTAAACATTTGATCGCTTGACCGTATGTGCGCAACTTTTTTTTGCGTATGTACGTAACTTTTTTAAAATATATAAGCTTTATGAACCTTGGGTTAGGTGAACGGTCTTTTGGGCTGAGTGATTGTGAGTGTTGATCAGGTGTTTGAATTGTATTGGCGTGTTCTATGGAGCTAGGAGCTAGCAGAGGAGCTAGGAGCTAGCATAACACGTACCGTACCGTATGTGCGCGTCACGTACGTAACTTTTTAAAAATATATAAGCTTTATGAACCTTGGGTTAGGTGAACGGTCTTTTGGGCTGAGTGATTGTGTGTGTTGATCAGGTGTTTGAATTGTATTGGCGTGTTCTATGGAGCTAGGAGCCAGGAGCTAGCATAACAAACACGCAGGTGTTATTATGCAGGATTAATTTGTGGCATATTAAATATAAGCCTGGTTGTGTTGTGGCTAATAGAGTATATATATGTCTTGTGTTTATTTACTGTTGTAGTCATTCCCAGCTGAATATCAGGTCACCCCCGGCTCTCACAGCATCTTCCCTATCTGAATAGCTTCAACTACCCACTAGTCCTTCACTTGCACTTTGCTCATCCACAAATCTTTCATCCTCGCTCAAATTAATGGGGAAATTGTCGCTTTCTCGGTCCGAATCTCTCTCACTTCATGCGGCCATCATTGTAAACAATAGGGAACTTTGCGTATATGTTCAACTGACTACGTCACGCTACTTCCGGTAGGGGCAAGCCTTTTTTTATCAGATACCAAAAGTTGCAATCTTTATCGTCGTTGTTCTATACTAAATCCTTTCAGCAAAAATATGGCAATATCGCGAAATGATCAAGTATGACACATAGAATAGATCTGCTATCCCCGTTTAAATAAAAAAAATTCATTTCAGTAGGCCTTTAATGTACTGTAACCATGACTGTGTACTGTACTGTAACCATCACTGTTTAATGTACTGTAACAATGACTGTGTATTGTACTGTAACCATGACTGTTTAATGTACTGTAACCATGACTGTGTAATGTACTGTAACCATGACTGTGTAATGTACTGTAACCATGACTGTGTACTGTACTGTAACCATCACTGTTTAATGTACTGTAACAATGACTGTGTACTGTACTGTAACCATGACTGTTTAATGTACTGTAATCATGACTGTTTAATTTACTGTAACCATGACTGTGTACTGTAAGGAGGTGGATGATATCGATGATGTGACAGGCTGATACAGGGGGTCAATGATGTGACAGGCTGATACAAGAGGTGGTCGATATCGAGGATGTGAAAGGCTGATACAGGAGGTCGATGATATCGATGACGTGACAGGCTGATATAGGAGTTGGATGAAATCGGTGTGACAGGCTGACACAGGAGGTGGATGATATCAAAGAAGCGACAGGCTGACACAGGAGGTGGATGATATCTATGAAGTGACAGGCTAATACAGGAGGTGGATGATATCGATGAAGTGACAGGCTGATACAGGAGGTGGATGATATCGATGAAGTGACAGGCTGCTGTTTGAGTCTGCTGTTCAATTGTATGTGATACAAACATGTATTGTTATATGTGATATTCAGCTATTATATTTGATACACACATTTATGATGTGATATTAAACGTTTATTATTTAGGTGATAACATGATATAAATATTAATCTATGTGATAGTAAACATTTAATATTATATGTGATAGTAAAATATGAAACCTGACATATTTTTCGTAAATAAATAAAAACTGATTTTCCGCACAGATTTAATCATAAGATATTTATTTATAGTTGGACAAGGTCTCTTGTTAAAGGCAGGAAGTGAGCCCGGCGGTGGAAAAGGAGCAGAAACACCTAAGCTGTGCTTCTTCCTCCTCCTTTTCCGACAAGTGTGAACATGTGACGTTCTTTCCTGTTGTTAGAAATAATAAAAGCCTGACTTTTATTCTGACAGTCCTCAGAGTGGTGATGTTAGGAGTCACAGCGCCCTCTGTGGTCACCAGCAGGACAACAAGACACAAACTGTACAAACTTTAATGGCACCACAACTTCATTCATCATTGTGATAATGATAATGATGATTCATTCATCATTATGATAAGGATGATTCATTCATCACTGTGATAATGATAATGATGATTCATTCATCATTATGATAAGGATGATTCATTCATCATTGTGATAATGATAAGGATGATTCATTTGTCATTATGATAAGGATGATTCCTTCATCATTGTGATAATGATAATGATGATTCATTTGTCATTATGATAAGGATGATTCATTCATCATTGTGATAATGATAATGATGATTCATTCGTCATTATGATAAGGATGATTGTGTTACTGGAATAACAACATAACAATAACATAACAACCATAACAACAATGTTTGCAACATGGCGGCAGGAGAAACAAATGATGTAATGAGGCAGCTGATCCAAGACATTGCAAATAATTAACCGCCGTCTTATTCCTTCTTCTTTGAAAAATCATCCTTAAATTGTTTTTTTGTGCAAAAAAAAAAAAAGTTTTCCTGGATTTAACGTCAGAGTCTTCACTGTGTGGACATCAAAAAGAAGATTCTTCACCAAAATGGACACCTAAAGGAAAACAGATCTGAGTGACTTGTGCTCACAAACATTGAATTATGCAAAATATTAATAAGCTGCTTGATGGCTTGGACACAAACTAACACAAAAAGAAGGAAAATGAAAAAACATACGTTAAAATAAAAACAGAAGAATAAATCTTACTAAAACACAAACAAAACAACTGTGGAAAAAAATGAAACTCATTTAAAAGTAAAATTATAACAATAAATATATATATATAATATAAATATAAACATCACTTGTTCTATTGAAAAATTATATAAATATATATGTCACCTGTTCTATTGGAGAAAAAAAAATCTATCTATCAATAGAACAGGTTATTTACTGTGTGTATATATCTAAATATATATAATATATACATTATTTTTCAATTAGAACAGGTTATATATATATATATATATACTGTACATATATAAAAAATAATGTACTCACCATCAGATGTAACATGTACTCATTATCCAATATGTACTCATTATTTGAAGATTACTCATTATTTGATGTGTATTCATTTGATGATTACTCATTATTTGATGATTACTCATTATTTGATGATTACTTATTATTTGATGTGTACTCATTTGATGAGTACTCATTATTTGCTGTGTACTCATTTGATGATTACTCATTATTTGATGTGTACTCATTATTTGAAGATTACTCATTATTTGATGTGTACTCATTTGATGATTACTCATTATTTGATGATTACTTATTATTTGATGTGTACTCATTATTTGATGAGTTCTCATTATTTGATGTGTACTCATTTGATGATCACTCATTATTTGATGATTACTCATTATTTGATGATTACTTATTATTTGATGTGTACTCATTATTTGATGTGTACTCATTTGATGATTACTCGATCACTCATTATTTGATGATCACTCATTATTTGATGATTACTCATTATTTGATGATTACTTATTATTTGATGTGTACTCATTATTTGATGTGTACTCATTTGATGATTACTCGATCACTCATTATTTGATGATCACTCATTATTTGATGATTACTCATTATTTGATGTGTACTCATTTAATGATTACTCATTATTTGATGTGTACTCATTATTTGATGATTACTCATTAATTGATGTGTACTTATTATTTGATGATTACTCATTATTTGATGTGTACTTATAATTTGATGATTACTCATTATTTGATGTGTACTTATTATCAGATTTGTAGTCATTATTTTGAAGTGAACTCAGCCCGATGTAACATGTACTCATTATTTGACGATTACTCAATATTCGATGATTACTCATTATTTGATGTGTACTCATTATTTGATGTGTACTCATTATTTGATGATCACTCATTATTTGATGTGTACTCATTATTTGATGATTACTCATTATTTGATGTGTACTCATTATTTGACGTGTATTTATTATTTGATGTGTACTTATTATTGGATGATTGTTCATTTTTTGATGTGTACTCATTATTTGACGTGTATTTATTATTTGATGTGTACTTATTATTGGATGATTGTTCATTATTTGATGTGTACTTATTATTGGATGATTGTTCATTATTTGATGTGTACTCATTATTTGATGTGTACTTATTATTCGATGATTACTCATTATTTGTTGATTACTCATTATTTGATGATTACTCATTATTTGATGTGTACTTATTATTCGATGATTACTCATTATTTGATGATTACTCATTATTTGATGTGTACTCAGTATTTGATGTGTACTTATTATTTGATGATTACTCATTATTTGATGTGTACTCATTATTTGATGATTACTCATTAATTGATGTGTACTTATTATTTGATGATTACTTATTATTTGATGATTACTCATTATTTGATGTGTACTTATTATTTGATGTGTACTCATTATTTGATGATTACTCATTATTTGATGTGTACTCATTATTTGATGATTACTCATTATTTGATGTGTACTCATTATTTGATGTGTACTCATTAATTGATGTGTACTCATTATTTGATGATCACTCATAATTTGATGTGTACTCATTATTTGATGATTACACATTATTTGATGTGTACTCATTATTTGATGTGTATTTATTATTTGATGTGTACTTATTATTCGATGATTACTCATTATTTGATGATTACTCATTATTTGATGTGTACTCATTATTTGATGTGTACTTATTATTCAATGATTACTCATTATTTGATGATTACTCATTATTTGATGATTACTCATTATTTGATGTGTACTTATTATTTGATGTGTACTTATTATTTGATGTGTACTCATTATTTGATGATTACTCATTATTTGATGTGTACTCATTATTTGATGTGTACTTATTATTCGATGATTACTCATTATTTGATGATTACTCATTATTTGATGTGTACTTATTATTTGATGATTACTCATTATTTGATGTGTACTCATTATTTGATGTGTACTCAGTATTTGATGTGTACTTATTATTTGATGATTACTCATTATTTGATGTGTACTCATTATTTGATGATTACTCATTAATTGATGTGTACTTATTATTTGATGATTACTTATTATTTGATGATTACTCATTATTTGATGTGTACTTATTATTTGATGTGTACTCATTATTTGATGATTACTCATTATTTGATGTGTACTCATTATTTGATGATTACTCATTATTTGATGTGTACCCATTATTTGATGTGTACTCATTAATTAATGTGTACTCATTATTTGATGATCACTCATAATTTGATGTGTACTCATTATTTGATGATTACACATTATTTGATGTGTACTCATTATTTGATGTGTATTTATTATTTGATGTGTACTTATTATTCGATGATTGCTTATTATTCGATGATTACTCATTATTTGATGATTACTCATTATTTGATGTGTATTTATTATTTGATGTGTACTTATTATTGGATGATTGTTCATTATTTGATGTGTACTTATTATTGGATGATTGTTCATTATTTGATGTGTACTCATTATTTGACGTGTATTTATTATTTGATGTGTACTTATTATTGGATGATTGTTCATTATTTGATGTGTACTTATTATTGGATGATTGTTCATTATTTGATGTGTACTCATTATTTGATGTGTACTTATTATTCGATGATTACTCATTATTTGTTGATTACTCATTATTTGATGATTACTCATTATTTGATGTGTACTTATTATTCGATGATTACTCATTATTTGATGATTACTCATTATTTGATGTGTACTCAGTATTTGATGTGTACTTATTATTTGATGATTACTCATTATTTGATGTGTACTCATTATTTGATGATTACTCATTAATTGATGTGTACTTATTATTTGATGATTACTTATTATTTGATGATTACTCATTATTTGATGTGTACTTATTATTTGATGTGTACTCATTATTTGATGATTACTCATTATTTGATGTGTACTCATTATTTGATGATTACTCATTATTTGATGTGTACTCATTATTTGATGTGTACTCATTAATTGATGTGTACTCATTATTTGATGATCACTCATAATTTGATGTGTACTCATTATTTGATGATTACACATTATTTGATGTGTACTCATTATTTGATGTGTATTTATTATTTGATGTGTACTTATTATTCGATGATTACTCATTATTTGATGATTACTCATTATTTGATGTGTACTCATTATTTGATGTGTACTTATTATTCAATGATTACTCATTATTTGATGATTACTCATTATTTGATGATTACTCATTATTTGATGATTACTCATTATTTGATGTGTACTTATTATTTGATGTGTACTTATTATTTGATGTGTACTCATTATTTGATGATTACTCATTATTTGATGTGTACTCATTATTTGATGTGTACTTATTATTCGATGATTACTCATTATTTGATGATTACTCATTATTTGATGTGTACTTATTATTTGATGATTACTCATTATTTGATGTGTACTCATTATTTGATGTGTACTCAGTATTTGATGTGTACTTATTATTTGATGATTACTCATTATTTGATGTGTACTCATTATTTGATGATTACTCATTAATTGATGTGTACTTATTATTTGATGATTACTTATTATTTGATGATTACTCATTATTTGATGTGTACTTATTATTTGATGTGTACTCATTATTTGATGATTACTCATTATTTGATGTGTACTCATTATTTGATGATTACTCATTATTTGATGTGTACTCATTATTTGATGTGTACTCATTAATTAATGTGTACTCATTATTTGATGATCACTCATAATTTGATGTGTACTCATTATTTGATGATCACTCATTATTTGATGTGTATTTATTATTTGATGTGTACTTATTATTCGATGATTACTTATTATTCGATGATTACTCATTATTTGATGATTACTCATTATTTGATGTGTACTTATTATTCAATGATTACTCATTATTTGATGATTACTCATTATTTGATGTGTACTTATTATTTGATGTGTACTCATTATTTGATGATTACTCATTATTTGATGTGTACTCATTATTTGATGTGTACTTATTATTCGATGATTACTCATTATTTGATGATTACTCATTATTTGATGTGTACTTATTATTCGATGATTACTCATTATTTGATGATTACTCATTATTTGATGTGTACTTATTATTCGATGATTACTCATTATTTGATGATTACTCATTATTTGATGTGTACTCATTATTTGATGTGTACTTATTATTCGATGATTACTCATTATTTGATGTGTACTCATTATTTGATGTGTATTCATTTGATGATTACTCATTATTTGATGATTACTCATTATTTGATGATTACTTATTATTTGATGTGTACTCATTTGATGAGTACTCATTATTTGCTGTGTACTCATTTGATGATTACTCATTATTTGATGTGTACTCATTATTTGAAGATTACTCATTATTTGATGTGTACTCATTTGATGATTACTCATTATTTGATGATTACTTATTATTTGATGTGTACTCATTATTTGATGAGTTCTCATTATTTGATGTGTACTCATTATTTGATGAGTTCTCATTATTTGATGTGTACTCATTTGATGATCACTCATTATTTGATGATTACTCATTATTTGATGATTACTTATTATTTGATGTGTACTCATTATTTGATGTGTACTCATTTGATGATTACTCGATCACTCATTATTTGATGATCACTCATTATTTGATGTGTACTCAGTATTTGATGTGTACTTATTATTTGATGATTACTCATTATTTGATGTGTACTCATTATTTGATGATTACTCATTAATTGATGTGTACTTATTATTTGATGATTACTTATTATTTGATGATTACTCATTATTTGATGTGTACTTATTATTTGATGTGTACTCATTATTTGATGATTACTCATTATTTGATGTGTACTCATTATTTGATGATTACTCATTATTTGATGTGTACTCATTATTTGATGTGTACTCATTAATTAATGTGTACTCATTATTTGATGATCACTCATAATTTGATGTGTACTCATTATTTGATGATTACACATTATTTGATGTGTACTCATTATTTGATGTGTATTTATTATTTGATGTGTACTTATTATTCGATGATTACTTATTATTCGATGATTACTCATTATTTGATGATTACTCATTATTTGATGTGTACTTATTATTCAATGATTACTCATTATTTGATGATTACTCATTATTTGATGTGTACTTATTATTTGATGATTACTCATTATTTGATGTGTACTCATTATTTGATGTGTACTTATTATTCGATGATTACTCATTATTTGATGATTACTCATTATTTGATGTGTACTTATTATTCGATGATTACTCATTATTTGATGATTACTCATTATTTGATGTGTACTTATTATTCGATGATTACTCATTATTTGATGATTACTCATTAATTGATGTGTACTCATTATTTGATGTGTACTTATTATTCGATGATTACTCATTATTTGATGTGTACTCATTATTTGATGTGTACTCATTATTTGATGATTACTCATTATTTGATGTGTACTTATTATTTGATGATTACTCATTAATTGATGTGTACTTATTATTTGATGATTACTCATTATTTGATGTGTACTTATTATTTGATGATTACTCATTATTTGATGTGTACCTATTATCAGATGTGTAGTCATTATTTGATGTGTAGTCATTATTTTGAAGTGAACTCAGCCCGATGTAACATATAGTCATTATTTGATGATTACTCATTATTTGTTTGTGTACTTATTATTTGATCTGTACTCATGTGATGATTACTCATTATTTGTTGATTACTCATTATTTGATGATTACTCATTATTTGATGTGTACTTATTATTCAATGATTACTCATTATTTGATGATTACTCATTATTTGATGTGTACTCATTATTTGATGTGTACTTATTATTTGATGATTACTCATTATTTGATGTGTACTCATTATTTGATGATTACTCATTAATTGATGTGTACTTATTATTTGATGATTACTCATTATTTGATGTGTACTTATTTGATGATTACTCATTATTTGATGTGTACTTATTATTTGATGATTACTCATTATTTGATGTGTACTTATTATCAGATGTGTAGTCATTATTTGATGATTACACATTATTTGATGTGTACTCATTATTTGATGTGTATTTATTATTTGATGTGTACTTATTATTCGATGATTACTCATTATTTGATGATTACTCATTATTTGATGTGTACTCATTATTTGATGTGTACTTATTATTCAATGATTACTCATTATTTGATGATTACTCATTATTTGATGATTACTCATTATTTGATGTGTACTTATTATTTGATGTGTACTTATTATTTGATGTGTACTCATTATTTGATGATTACTCATTATTTGATGTGTACTCATTATTTGATGTGTACTTATTATTTGATGATTACTCATTATTTGATGATTACTCATTATTTGATGTGTACTTATTATTTGATGATTACTCATTATTTGATGTGTACTCATTATTTGATGTGTACTTATTATTTGATGATTACTCATTATTTGATGTGTACTCATTATTTGATGATTACTCATTAATTGATGTGTACTTATTATTTGATGATTACTCATTATTTGATGTGTACTTATTATTTGATGATTACTCATTATTTGATGTGTACTTATTATTTGATGATTACTCATTATTTGATGTGTACTTATTATCAGATGTGTAGTCATTATTTGATGATTACACATTATTTGATGTGTACTCATTTGATGTGTATTTATTATTTGATGTGTACTTATTATTCGATGATTACTCATTATTTGATGATTACTCATTATTTGATGTGTACTCATTATTTGATGTGTACTTATTATTCAATGATTACTCATTATTTGATGATTACTCATTATTTGATGATTACTCATTATTTGATGATTACTCATTATTTGATGTGTACTTATTATTTGATGTGTACTTATTATTTGATGTGTACTCATTATTTGATGATTACTCATTATTTGATGTGTACTCATTATTTGATGTGTACTTATTATTCGATGATTACTCATTATTTGATGATTACTCATTATTTGATGTGTACTTATTATTCGATGATTACTCATTATTTGTTGATTACTCATTATTTGATGTGTACTTATTATTCGATGATTACTCATTATTTGATGATTACTCATTATTTGATGTGTACTCAGTATTTGATGTGTACTTATTATTTGATGATTACTCATTATTTGATGTGTACTCATTATTTGATGATTACTCATTAATTGATGTGTACTTATTATTTGATGATTACTTATTATTTGATGATTACTCATTATTTGATGTGTACTTATTATTTGATGTGTACTCATTATTTGATGATTACTCATTATTTGATGTGTACTCATTATTTGATGATTACTCATTATTTGATGTGTACTCATTATTTGATGTGTACTCATTATTTGATGTGTACTCATTAATTAATGTGTACTCATTATTTGATGATCACTCATAATTTGATGTGTACTCATTATTTGATGATTACACATTATTTGATGTGTACTCATTATTTGATGTGTATTTATTATTTGATGTGTACTTATTATTCGATGATTACTCATTATTTGATGATTACTCATTATTTGATGTGTACTCATTATTTGATGTGTACTTATTATTCAATGATTACTCATTATTTGATGATTACTCATTATTTGATGATTACTCATTATTTGATGTGTACTTATTATTTGATGTGTACTTATTATTTGATGTGTACTCATTATTTGATGATTACTCATTATTTGATGTGTACTCATTATTTGATGTGTACTTATTATTCGATGATTACTCATTATTTGATGATTACTCATTATTTGATGTGTACTTATTATTCGATGATTACTCATTATTTGATGATTACTCATTATTTGATGTGTACTCATTATTTGATGATTACTCATTAATTGATGTGTACTTATTATTTGATGATGACTTATTATTTGATGATTACTCATTATTTGATGTGTACTTATTATTCGATGATTACTCATTATTTGATGATTACTCATTATTTGATGTGTACTCAGTATTTGATGTGTACTTATTATTTGATGATTACTCATTATTTGATGTGTACTCATTATTTGATGATTACTCATTAATTGATGTGTACTTATTATTTGATGATTACTTATTATTTGATGATTACTCATTATTTGATGTGTACTCATTATTTGATGATTACTCATTATTTGATGTGTACTCATTATTTGATGTGTACTCATTATTTGATGTGTACTCATTAATTAATGTGTACTCATTATTTGATGATCACTCATAATTTGATGTGTACTCATTATTTGATGATTACACATTATTTGATGTGTACTCATTATTTGATGTGTATTTATTATTTGATGTGTACTTATTATTCGATGATTACTCATTATTTGATGATTACTCATTATTTGATGTGTACTCATTATTTGATGTGTACTTATTATTCAATGATTACTCATTATTTGATGATTACTCATTATTTGATGATTACTCATTATTTGATGTGTACTTATTATTTGATGTGTACTTATTATTTGATGTGTACTCATTATTTGATGATTACTCATTATTTGATGTGTACTCATTATTTGATGTGTACTTATTATTCGATGATTACTCATTATTTGATGATTACTCATTATTTGATGTGTACTTATTATTCGATGATTACTCATTATTTGATGATTACTCATTATTTGATGTGTACTCATTATTTGATGATTACTCATTAATTGATGTGTACTTATTATTTGATGATTACTTATTATTTGATGATTACTCATTATTTGATGTGTACTTATTATTTGATGTGTACTCATTATTTGATGATTACTCATTATTTGATGTGTACTCATTATTTGATGATTACTCATTATTTGATGTGTACTCATTATTTGATGTGTACTCATTAATTAATGTGTACTCATTATTTGATGATCACTCATAATTTGATGTGTACTCATTATTTGATGATTACTCATTATTTGATGTGTACTCAGTATTTGATGTGTACTTATTATTTGATGATTACTCATTATTTGATGTGTACTTATTATCAGATGTGTAGTCATTATTTCATGTGTAGTCATTATTTTGAAGTGAACTCAGCCCGATGTAACATGTAGTCATTATTTGAAGTGTACTCACCATCCGATGTAACACTGACAAAGGTTCTCATGAGACGTGGCCTGTTTGATCAACAGTTCTACTTGTGTCGGCACGTCCAGAGTCTCGTCGTGAGAAAAGTCTCGACCTGCAGACACAGTTTGCACATGATGTCACGCTCTAATTGACGTCATGAAAGATGTCATACTATGGAGTGCAACATCAATATAAAGTTGTAAAGAAATGTCACCTGTAAGTTTATCTCTCACTCTGTTGATGATCTGAATGGCTTTCTTGTTGAGGGCCTCAGGTTGCACCAGGCCGTCTCCAACTGGGAGGGAGAGGAGACAACACCGCTTAAGAGTAGTCAGTGTGCAGACACGGAGTCAAACCATTGCAGTATTGACAAAGAGAAGGTGAGTGCTGCTCAAAAGCCTGGTTTGGTGGGGCTGCACGAGTTCTGCCGGCAATGAGAGAGCCGCGGTTTGTTGGTGGGAAACATGACTTCCAACGTGTCACATGACTGACATGGAGCTAAAAGTACTTCCTCCACCCACCTGAACACAGCTGATTGGTCATGTGACACACGTCGAATGAATAAATGATTAAATAACACAATGATGACAAACTACACAAATTTGGCCAGGGGCATGTAAAGTAACTATAACACACACACTATATTGCCAAAAGTATTTGGCCACCTGCCTTGACTCACATATGAAGTTGAAGTGCCATCCCATTCCTAACCCATAGGGAGCATGGAATTGTCCAAAATATTTTGGTATCTTGGAGCATTCAAAGTTCCTTTCACTGGAACTAAGTGGCCAAGCCCAACTCCTGAAAAACCAACCCCACACCATAATTCCTCCTCCACCAAATTTCACACTCGGCACAATGCAGTTTGAAATGTAGCGGCCCATTCTTTCACAAATGTTTGTAGAAACAGTCTCCATGACTAAGTGCTTGATTTCGATTCTCGTCATTTGGATGGGTGGCCAAATACTTTTGGCAATATACTGTATATACCTATACTGTATATACATTTTTATACCTATACTGTATATACCATTATGTACCTATACACATATATACCTATACTGTATATAGCTTTTAATACCTATATACATATATACTTCTATATATATACCTATACTGTATATACCTTTATATACCTATATAAATATATATATATATATATATATATATATATATATATATATATATATATATATATATATATATATATATATATATATATTGTAGCAGTTGCTTTAAAGACATAATTCACACCGGTTTACTTGACTTTCTCATCATTCTTCACTGTCATTGTTCGATTGTGCACGTAACAAATGGGTTATACTTGTATAGCACTTTTCTATCTTCAAGGTACTCAAAGCACTTTGACACTATTTCCACATTCACCCACTCTCACACACATTCACACACTGATGGCGGGAGCTGCCATGCAAGGCGCTAACCACGACACATCAGGAGCAAGGGTGAGGTGTCTTGCTCAAGGATACAACGGACGTGACGAGGTTGGTAGAAGGTGGGGATCGAACCAGGAACCCTCAGGTTGCTGGCACGGCCAGTCTCCCATCGGCGCCACGCCATCCCGATGTTGTTCTGGTTTAGCATTCATATATAGAGTATACCGCATGGTTTGCCGAGGCCGAGGCACAGTTCGCCCTGCATGCAATCACAGAGGACGACACTAAGTTTTATTTTGTCGTTTCCTCCCTCGGGAGCGCGACGGCGACCAGAGTGGTTAGCGTCCTTACGCACCCACCGGAGAGGAACAAGTACCTCACGTTGAAGGCTCACCTCCTAAAGACATTTGAACTTTCCGACGTGGAGCAAGCAGGGGCTTGGCGATTGCAAGCCCTCTGAACTTATGGACAAAATGCTGGACCTCTTAGGTGAGAACAGGCCTGAACTTCTTTTCGTGCAGCTCTTCCTGAGACTCCTACCTTCTCAGGTGCGGGCTGCTTTAGCCAACACCGCCATTTTGGACTGCCGCGAACTTGCTTCTGAAGTGGACAAGTTCTTTTTAGCCTCCCAACCGACCTATGTGGCTGCATTCTTTCTGGCTGGGGCAGAAAGACCCATGGCAGATTCTTCCACTTTCACTGCTGCTGCTGCTGCATCCCCCAGGCAGCAACCGGATTCTGGACTTAGTTTTTTTCCATGCAAGGTTCGGGACCAAAGCCAAGCGGTGCCGTCCCCCGTGCAGTTTCAGTGGACCGCTGCTGGGAAACGCCAGGCTCAGCAGTGGCCATGAGCATCGGCAGTACTGGCAGGCTGCTCTTCATCCAGGACTCCCTCTCTGGATGACGGTTCCTGTGTGACACGGGCGCGCAGAGGAGCGTCCTGCCAGCATCAAGGTTGGACATACTGTCTGAGTCACATGGCCTCCTCATGGAAGCGGCCAATAGCAGGCCTATCCGCACTTACGGTATACGGTACGTGGAGCTGTGTTTTGGTGGACAGCGTTTCAGTTGGAACTTTTGTGACTGCTAAAGTGACGATGGGTGAAAGCACAGATTTTCTCTGTGCTTGCGGCCTTCTTGTGGATGTAAAAAACAGGCGCTCGGTGGATGCGATTACATTCTGCTCGTACAAGTGCAATCTCAACTCTCCATCAGGCTTTCCACCATGCTACCCACCGCAAACGTTTTTCTTCGCCTCCTCGCTGAGTTCCCCACCGTGGCGCAGCCCACGTTCTCGTCATCTACCGCCAAGCATGGTGTGGAACACCACATTGCCACCATGGGCCCCCCGTGCACGCACAATGCCTGGCGCCTGGACCCTGCAAAGCTCTCCATCGCTAGAGCTGAATTCGAGACCATGGAACGCCTCGGGATCATTTGCCGGTCAGACAGCCCGTGGGCGTCGCCCCTCCACATGGTGGAGAAGCCTGGAGGTGGTTGGCGGCCATGCGGTGATTACCGCAGACTCAACGATGCGACTACCCCGGACCGTTATCCGGTCCCCCACATACAACATTTTCCGCCAACCTGGTTGGGAAAACTGTGTTTTCTAAAGGTAGATCTTGTCCGCGGCTATAATCAGGTGCTGGTCCACCCCTCTGATATCCCGAAGACAGCGGTCATCACCCCATTTGGACTGTTCAAATTTTTACGAATGCCTTTTGGCCTTAAGAGCGCCGCACAGACTTTCCAGCGTTAGATGGACTCTGTTTTACGTGACTTGCCGTTTCTGTTCGTCTACTTGGACGACATCCTGGTAGCGAGCACCTCTCAGGCTGAGCATGTGACCCACCTCAGGACCCTTTTTCAGCGCCTTAGCCAACATGGGCTCATTGTTAACCCGGCTAAGTACCAGTTCGGGTTGTCTGAAATCGACTTCCTCGGACATCGCGTCACGAAGTGCGAGGCAGTTCCCCTCCCAGCGAAGGTTGCTGCCATCGCAAACTTCCCCTGCCCGCTCACGGTTAAGGCTCTTCAGGAGTTCCTTGGCATGGTAAATTTTTACCATTGTTTCATCCCCCGGGCAGCTGACCTCATGCGGCCGCTGTATGATGCTCTTAAAGGGGTTGCTCCCAAGCACATGGTGGACTGGTCTGACGCAGTGCTTTTGTGGTGGTCAAGTCTGCTCTAGCTAACGCTACCCTGCTGGCACACCCATTACCCGATGCTCCTATTGCAATCACCACGGACGCATCAGACTATGCTGTAGATGCAGTGCATGAGCAGTGGGTGGGTGGCACTTGGCAACCTTTGGCTTTCTTTAGCAGGCAGTTGCGCCCCTGCGAGCGGAAATATAGCACATTTGACCGTGAGCTCCTCGGATCTGGCCATACGTCACAGCTTTTGTGGACCACAAACCCCTCACTTTTGCGATGGCCAAGAGGGCCAAACCGTGGTCGGCTGGGCAACAAAGGCACCTCTCCTACGTCTCAGAGTTTACGACGGACATCCAGCACCTTGCTGGTAAGAGCAATGTCGTTGCTGACTGCCTTTCCCGAGCCGTCACGGGCGCTGTCCATGTGGGACTCGATTTTGCACAGATGGCAGTTAACCAAGCCGACGACCCAGACATCCGAGCTCTGAAGGCTGCAGCCACAGGGCTACGGTTGTCTGAGGTTCCATTTGAGGACACAGGGGTTACGCTCCTTTGTTACGTCGCTACGGGTCGGCCATGGACCCTTGTGCCCGCCAGTTGGAGGTGGCGGGTGTTTGACTCGATCCACGGCCTTTCCCACCCTGGGAGGAAACCTTCAAAGCGGTCGGTAGTTGCAAAATTCGTCTGGCGTGGACTGAAAAAGGATGTTAGGGACTGGGCTGCCACACGCGTGGCATGCCAGCGCTCAAAAGTGCACTGCCACACACAGGCTCCACTGCCACACACGGGCTCCACTTGCACCGTTTGCGGTTCCGGAGCGCTCATTTGACCATGTCAACTTGGACCTGGTCGGGCCTTTCCCATTTTCGCGCAGCTGCACATACCTCCTTACGATGGTCAACAGGCCCACCCGCTGGCCGGAGGCAGTACCTCTGACGTCAGCCACCTCTACAGAGGTGGCGCGCGCGTTTATTGGGACGTGGGTTGCCCGTTTCGGTACCCCGTCAGACATATAATCCGACCGGGGCTCCCAATTCACTTCTGAGCTCTGGGCTGCTGTGGCGGAGAGCTTGGGAGG
>NC_084731.1:70298516-70443516 GCF_033978785.1 Entelurus aequoreus
AGGTACCAATACTTGATACCTGACAATACACACCATCACTCAAAGGTACCAAAACTTGATACCTGAGAATACATACTGTCACTCACAGGCACCAATACTTGATACCTGACAATACATACCGTCACTCAAAGGTACCAATACTTGATACCTGAGAATACATACAGTCACTCAAAGGTACCAATACTTGATCCCTGACAATACATTCCGTCACTCAAAGGTACCAATACTTGATACCTGAGAATACATACCGTCACTCACAGGTACCAATACTTGATACCTGACAATACATACAGTCACTCACACGTACCAATACTTGATACGTGACAATACATACCGTCACTCAAAGGTACCAATATTTGATACCTGAGAATACATACAGTCACTCAAAGGTACCAATACTTGATACCTGACAAAACATACCGTCACTCAAAGGTACCAATACTTGATACCTGAATATGCGTACCGTCACTCAAAGGTGCCAATACTTGACACCTGACAATACATACCGTCACTCAAAGGTACCAATACTTGACACCTGAGAATACATACCGTCACTCAAAGGTACCAATTTATGGCACTTAATGGTCGAAATAATGATGTCAACATGTGTGACGAAAGATTTAAATGTAGTATTTAATGTGTGTGTGATGTAAAGAGGAGAACTCACTGAAAGAGTGAATAGATTCTGGCACGGTGGTCCCTGCCTTCTTGTGCGTGCTCTCTCCCAGGTCCATTCCCTCCAGGGCTTCTGTCAAAGACACACCACAGTTATACACATGTATTAGGGAGGGGGGGGAGGGGGTGTGGTACAGGGGGTGATGGAGGACTCACCCACAGACTGTCCTGCCGTGTACGAGTCGTTTCTGGTGCGAGATCGCTTGTTGCCTTTAGTGTTGGCTGTGGGACAGAACACACACGCCATCTTTGTTAGAGGACAACATGTCTCAGGTCTTAAAGTTAGGCTCTGATCTACTCAACCAATGTGTTTATATACAAACCCCGTTTCCATATGAGTTGGGAAATTGTGTTAGATGTAAATATAAACGGAATACAATGATTTGCAAATCTTTTTCAACCCATATTCAGTTGAATGCACTACAAAGACAAGATATTTGATGTTCAAACTCATAAACTTTATTTTTTTTTGCAAATAATAATTAACTTAAAATTTCATGGCTGCAACACGTGCCAAAGTAGTTGGGAAAGGGCATGTTCACCACTGTGTTACATCACCTTTTCTTTTAACAACACTCAATAAACGATTGGGAACTGAGGAAACTAATTGTTGAAGCTTTGAAAGTGGAATTCTTTCCCATTCTTGTTTTATGTAGAGCTTCAGTCGTTCAACAGTCCGGGGTCTCCGCTGTCGTATTTTACGCTTCATAATGCGCCACACATTTTCGATGGGAGACAGGTCTGGACTGCAGGAGGGCCAGGAAAGTACCCGCACACTTTTTTTACGAAGCCACGCTGTTGTAACACGTGCTGAATGTGGCTTGGCATTGTCTTGCTGAAATAAGCAGGGGCGTCCATTAAAAAGACGGCGCTTGGATGGCAGCATATGTTGTTCCAAAACCTGTATGTACCTTTCAGCATTAATGGTGCCTTCACAGATGTGTAAGTTACCCATGTCTTGGGCACTAATACACCCCCATACCATCACAGATGCTGGCTTTTGAACTTTGTGTCGATAACAGTCTGGATGGATATATACATTAATACATACAAATTTCTATACATGTATATACATATATGTACAGTATAAATACTTATATATATATATATATATATACTGTATATAAGTATTTATTGATGTATAAATAAGTATATATATGTATAAATAAGTATATATATATGTATATAATGTGAGTCAAATTTGTGCGTCACCATTTGCTCTCTCCTGTGTGTTGTTTGACATGACCTTGAAAAGGACAAGTAGATACTCCTGCCTCCTTTTTAAAACACCACCTTATTATTGCGTCTTTTGTGCGGCCATGTTGCTAAGACATTATTCCTTCAAGTAATCATCTGTGTAGGAGCCTAAATTATGTTGAAGTTAATTTACATTTTATGGAAGGTGCTTTATGTTTATTCAGCCAAAATGGGACTATTTACTTTACGTATTTGCATAATACGAAATGAAGAATATGTACCTGTTTAATTGCATATATGGCGGAAGGATCTGTGGGGTAATATGGTTTTGGACACAATGTATTATGAGTAATGGCAGTCAGGTATGGTGGAATCGAGCCACACAGTTTTTTGACATTACTCTTACTTTTTCTAACGATTTCTTACTGCAACAAACTCGCTTTATTTTGCCATTCATTTGTTCCCACATCGTTATTGTTTTACGTTTTTGAAGGATTAAGTTGACAAGTAAACGATACAAAACGAAGAGGAGCATCTGGCGTTTTGTTTGTTGTTGCCGCAGCAGGCGGAAGCAGGAGAAAGTAGAGGAGCGTCAAGCTAAGGCTTCATTAGGAATCTACATTTTAGACAAAAAACTCGCTCTTTGTGAATTAAACGGAACGTGGAACTGCCTGACTGGAAAGGATTAAGAGGGACAAGCCTGCAAGAGGAGGCAGCAGGTACGTGAGTGCACGCTGCTTGTAAGTGAACTAGAGAGAGAGAGAAGCTCGTCCCGGTGCGACGCTGCGGCACATCTGCATTTTTATTGACTTGTTGTGGAAATATTGGCTTGTTATGGATGCACAAGACAGTGGAAAAAGGACAGTAAAAATGACAGAGAAGGCTGTAGAAGAGCACAAGGTGAGAAAGATGCAGGCACGCAGGAGCGCACTGGCTCAATTGACTCACTTGATGATGCAGACTGAGCACTTAATGGAGGAGGATGCTAATGTGGACGCTGTAAAAAATCAGCTTCGTGTGGACTTTAGTGGCTTGCAGCAAGAATTTTTGGATCTTAATTCTGATCTTCAGAAATTCATGTCTGAGGAGGAGTTTGTGGAAGATCATAACAACTGGTTTGATCCACAAAAATAAAATGATGGAGGACTTTTTCTGGAAATGTGAGGAGTGGATGAAATATGTTTTTAAGCATGTTGAGCAAGCGGAAGAGTGCAATAGACAAGTGTCACCTGCAGATAGTCGGTTTACATCAACAAAGTGGACAGCTAGAAGTCAAAGTAAAACTGCATCTCAAAGCGGAAGTTCACGTTCTTCATCTTCTTCTGTCAGATTAAAGGCGGAAATGGAGCGTGCATCATTGAGAGCAAAGGCGGCAGCTTTACAAGAAAAGTTGGCCATAGAACAGGAAGAAGCTGCAATAAAAGCTCGAAAGGAAATGCATACAATGCAAACCGCACTCGCTGAATCTGATGCTAAAATGGAGGTTTTACAAAACTACGAAAACACAAGAAGAAGACGGTATTAATACAGCTGATGAGAAAGATGTTAGAAGACTTACTAGTCCTAACACACAAGTACCACCACCCACCTTACCAACACGTAGCATTAAACATAATGCTCCCCCCACAGCTATTCATAACGTCACAGAGTATCTTGTGAAGAGTCACAAGGCATCTCTACTTCCAGATCTTTCCATTCCAACATTCAAGGGTGACCCCCTGGAATACAAATCCTTTATTGGGGCCATAGAACATGGAATTGAAAGCCGCAGTAGTGACAACCGGGATTGTCTTCAATTTTTGCTACAGTATAAAAGGGGACAACCACATGAGTTGGTTAAGAGCTGCATCCACATGGAATCTTCAACAGGCTACACTAAAGCAAAACAAATGTTAAAGGAGTTTTTTGGTGATGACTTTAAGATAGCCGAAGCCTACATAACAGAAGCCATGGAGTGGCCAACAATCAAGTCAGAAGACAGTGTTTCCCTTCAGTCCTTCGCATTATTCCTCACAGGCTGCTCTAACACAATGACAGACATTAACTACATCGAGGACTTGGACAACATAGCTAATATAAAGGCACTGGTAAACAAACTTCCATATAAACTCAGGGAACCTTGGAGGAAGGTTGCATGCGACTTGCAAGAAAGAACAAAGACAAGAATTAAGTTTAAGGATTTTGTGGACTTTGTAAACCCGCAAGTCAAGTATCTTTTGAATCCGCTCTATGGGAACATAAAAGAAACCACCATGAACACGAAAGATTCTGTGAGACAGAAAATAAAACCACAGTATGGAGAAACCCTCAAACCAAAAAAGGTGCTTACAACGGTCGTTGTGCCCCCCGATACAGAAAATGAGAACCAGATCATAACAAAAACACGAACAGTCTTGGTGGACGTTAGTGGAAAACCTTGTGTTTATTGTAACGGAGAGCAACACAGCCTTACAGTTTGCAAGAAATTCAAGAGCAAGCTACACAAAGACAATATTGACTTCTTGAGAAGCAAAGGTGTGTGTTTTGCATGTTTAAAGCATGGACATATGAGTAGGAGCTGCAAACAAAAACTTCAATGTCAAGAATGCTCTAGACTGCATCCCACATTATTACACATTGGTCATAAAGACTCCAGAGAAGAAACCACAAAGTATCAAGTGCCCTTGTACAAACAACTGAAACCTGTGGTGTCACTGGGGCCGGTAGAGAAGATTGTGTTCTTTCGATCCTTCCCGTGTACATCAAGGCACAAAAAGGAACCAAGACAGTGATCACGTATGCCTTCCTGGACCCAGGTAGTTCAGCTACTTTTGCCACAGAGTCTCTGATAAACCAACTGAATGTGAGTGGACGCAATGTAAGCATCTCGTTGCGAACAATGGGAAACGACACAGTCGTGAACACAAGCATCGTGACTGGTCTGGAAATCAGCAGCTTGGACGGAAAACAGTTTGTGGAACTAAAGGAAGTTTATTCACAGAAAGACATTCCTGTCTCTAAGGACAATATTCCCCGACAAGAGGATATTGATAGGTGGCCACACCTGAAGGAGGTGAGAATACCTAATATTCAAGACAAGATTGGATTACTCATCGGAGTAAACGTTCCTAAAGCGATGGAGCCACTGCAAGTGGTTAAAAGTGTGGAGAATGGACCATACGCTGTGAGAACAATGCTAGGCTGGACAGTAAATGGACCACTCAGAGGTGGAAGTGACAGAACTGCAATTGACAAATTGACAGGAATTACTGCAAACAGAATCTCAGTGGTGAAGCTTGAGGAGCTTTGGCAGCTGCAGTTCAAGCACGACTTTCCTGATGCTGGACAAAATGAAAACATTGAGATGTCCAAGGACGACCATCAGTTTATCAGTATGGTGTCTCAATCTGCAGTACTTAAAGATGGCCACTACAATGTTTGCCTTCCAGTGAGGAAGAATTCTGTGTCTATGCCAAATAACAGGGCAATTGCAGAGCAACGTGCACTGAACCTACGGAAGAGATTTTCGAGAGACGTCAAGTCTTACCAAGAGTATGTGGCGTTCATGGATGACCTTCTAAGAAAAGGTTACGCAGTAAAGCTTGAAGGTGAAGAGCGCAAACCTGCTAAAGGGGCGAACATGGTATCTGCCTCACCATGGAGTAAGACATCCAACCAAACAGAAGTTGCGTGTCGTCTTCGACTGCGGCGCAAGCTTTCAAGGTACTTCACTAAACCAACAGCTTCTGCAGGGGCCTGACCTCACCAGCTCACTAATAGGGGTCCTTATAAGATTTCGCCAGGAGTCTGTGGCGGTTATGGCGGACGTAGAAGCCATGTTCAATCAGGTTGGAGTAAGCGATGAAGACACTGATCTTCTGAGGTTTCTCTGGTGGCCTGATGGAAACTACGAGCTGGATCTCGTTGAACACAAGATGTTGGTTCACATTTTCGGCGCAACATCATTACCAAGTGTCGCAACCTTTGCACTTCAAAAATGTGCAACAGACTTTGTGGACGAGTTTGGACAGGAAACAGCAAGCTCTGTCAACAATAATTTTTATGTGGATGACTGTCTTAAGTCAGTTGCTGATGAAGATACAGCCATTACCATGTGCGCCGAGTTGAGGAAAATGTTGGCAAAACAGTAGTAATTTTTTTTAGACGTTTAACATCAATACTGTAGCCGCCATTATGACGTGCAGTGCTGTTCTTAAATGTTGGCAAAAGGAGGATTTCGGCTGACAAAATGGTCAAGCAACAGCAGGAAGTTGCTTAACTCGATCCCAGAAAAGGAAAAAGCACAGGGTTTTCAAAATCTGGACTTGGATAAGGATTACCTGCCAGTGGAGAGAACATTAGGCATCCAGTGGTGTGCCGAATCAGACCAATTTAAGTTCAAGATCAAACTCAAAGATAGACCATACACTAGGAGAGGATTGCTTTCCCTAGTAAGTTCAATTTTTTTATCCTTTGGGCTTTCTGGCTCCAGTAATATTGCCTGCTAAAATAATTCTGCAAGATCTATGTCGGTAGAAATATAGTTGGGATCAAGACCTGCCTGACACAGTGATTGAGAGATGGAAAAAGTGGATCTCAAGTCTGTCACAGCTTGAAAATTTTGGAGTTGACAAGTTGAAGCAGTTTGGTGTGCCAGCCTTTGCGCAGCTTCATCACTTTGCTGACGCAAGTGAAGACGCCTACGGAACCACAAGCTACTTGGTGAAGCTCAATCCACCTTGATCATGGCAAAGACAAGGGTTGCTCCCCTAAAGTGTCCGTCTATTCCTCGAATGGATTTGACTGCAGCCACAGTTGCTACAAAGATGGATAAGCTTCTGAGAAAAGAGCTTGAGCTGGATATCCAGGAGTCTATCTTTTGGACAGATAGCACAGCGGTGCTCAAGTACTTGAACAATAAGTGTACCCGATTCAAGACATTTGTTGCAAACAGGGTCGCAGCAACCCTGGATGCACTCTCAGACATCTCAGTGGAGATATGTTAACACCACTCTGAATCCCGTTGATCCCGTCTCAGGAGGACAGACCGTGAAAGCATTTTTGAAAAATGAGAGCTGGCTCTCAGGACCAAGTTTCTTGCTCAGCTCACAAGACCAGTGGCCTAAAAATCCAGATCCTGGAATGCTGGATGTGGACGACCTAGAGGTCAAAAGAGTGACTCATGTATACGTCATTCAGACACGAGAAGCCAAAGATTTTGTGGATCAGTGGATGAACCATTATTCTTCTTGGACAGCATTGAAGCGTGCTGTAGCCTGGTTTCTAAAACTCAAAGATCTGCTGAAAGAGCTGAAGGAAAAGCGAAAAGAACTAAGAACATCAGGAGAAGAAAGTAAGATGGTTGAATTCAAGAAAGATGTCGAAGGAAAGTGTCTGATTTGTGATGACATGACTAGAGCAGAAACAGAAATTGTGAAGTTCTGTCAAAGACAAAGTTTCAAAGAAGATTTGGGCGATGCTGGAGAAAAATAAAAGAGTAAAGAAAAGTAGTTCACTTTTCAAGTTAAATCCAATTCTTCAAGATGGAGTTATGAGAGTTGGTGGAAGGTTGAGCCATGCAGCAATGCCTAACAACTCCAATCAGCAAGCTATATTGCCTAAGGATTCACACATCACAAGGCTTGTGTTGAGACCTATTCAAGACCTAACAGCTCATGCCGGAAGAAATCACATGATGGCCAATCTATGTCAGGAATTTTGGATACCTGGAGCCATTGGAGCCATCAGAAGGTTTCTGTCCAGGTGTGTCATCTGTAAAAGACTCCACGGAGCCACTGGAAAGCAACTCATGGCAGATGTACCAACATGCAGGGTCCTACCTGACGATCCACCTTTCACAAGAGTCGGTGTGGACTACTTTGGTCCGTTCCAAGTGAAGAGGGGAAGAGGACATGTAAAGAGGTATGGCGTCATCTTCACGTGTCTTGCTTTAAGAGCCGTACATCTGGAAGTCGCATCCTCACTCGACACCGATGCATGTCTTAACACAATCAGAAGATTTCTCGCCAGAAGAAGACAAGTCAAAGAGATGTATTCCGATAACGGAACCAACTTTCGGTCAGCTGACAGCGAAATGAGGAAATCAATCAAAGAATGGAACACCGCAAAGATTTACAAACACTTGCTACAAAGAGGTGTCCAGTGGCATTTCAATCCACCACCAGGATCTCACCATGGAGGAAGCTGGGAGCGGCTAATCCGTTCAGTGAGAAAAATACTGAGTGTTACTGTAAAGGAACAAGTTTTGGATGAAGAGGGTCTTTAAACCTTGTTTTATGAAGCCAAAGCAGTCATAAACGGCAGGCCCATCACAAAGACATCCTCAGACCTCAACGCATACTTGCCAACCCTCCCGTTTTTAGCTGTATTCAGCGCCTCTCCCGATAGCCTCCCAGCAGAAATGTTCTCCCGACAAACTCCCGGTATTCAGGCGGAGCTGGAGGCCACGCCCCCTCCAGCTCAATGCGGACCTTAGTGGGGACAGCCTGTTCTCACGTCCGCTTTCCCACAATATAAACAGCTTGCCTGCCCAATGACGTCATAACATCTACGGCTTTTAGAGAGTAGAGTGCACAACTGCACACACAACAAGGAGACGAAGCAGAAGAACGAGGAAGTTATAGACATGGCGACGCCGTCGACGAGCAAGATGAAGAAATACGCTTGCAAGTTCCAAAACGAATGGAAACAAGAATTTCAGTTCATCCAGGACAGTTCAAAGGGGAAGGGGTATGTATGTTGCCTGTACATTTTGTAGAACAGACTTCTCCATTGAACACGGTGGCCGAAATGATATACTCATTCATGAACGGAGAAGTTAAACAGGACAATGCTGCCATCTACTGGATAGCCTCCGGGACACTGAAATTCAAGTATTTATTTTATTTATATGTATAATTAAATATATATATATATATAGCTAGAATTCACTGAAAGTCAAGTATTTCATATATATATATATATATATATATATATATGAAATACTTGAGTATATATATATATATATGAAATACTTTAGTTGGTGAATTCTAGCTGTAAATATACTCTCCTCTTAACCACACCCTTAACCACGCCCCCAACCACGCCCCCCGCCTCAAAAGCAAAAACAACATTTTTGATGTTCAGTTTGAAGTCCCTCAATAATACTCTGAAGTCATAGTAGTATTACTGCTTTCTGTTTAATACTATTGTCCTTGTAGATATCAACCGTCTTTGGGCTGAACATGTGCTAAAGCTGTCCCAAATGTGTCCCAAACATGTCGTAAAGGTGTTCTAAATGTGTCCTAAAGGTGTCCTAAATGTGTGCTAAAGATATTCTAAATGTGTCCTAAAGGTGTTTTAAAATGTGTCCTAAATGTGTCGTAAAGATGTTCTAAAATGTGTCCTAAAGGTATTCTAAATGTGTCCTAAAGGTGTTCTAAATGTGTCCTAAAGGTGTTCTAAAATGTGTCTTAAAGGTATTCTAAATGTGTCCTAAAGGTGTTCTAAATGTGCCCTAAAGGTGTTCTAAATGTGTCCTAAAGGTGTTCTAAAATGTGTCCTAAAAGTATTCTAAATGTGCCCTAAAGGTGTTCTAAATGTGTCCTAAAGGTGTTCTAAAATGTGTCCTAAAGGTATTCTAAATGTGTCCAAAAGGTGTTCTTAATGTGCCCTAAAGGTGTTCTAAATGTGTTTTAAGTGTGTCCTAAAGGTGTTTTAAAGGGATGTCCTAATAGATGTTTTAAAGGAGTCCTAAAAGGTGTCCTACAGATGTTTTAAATGTGTCCTACAGATGTTTCAAATGTGTCTTAAAGGTGTTCTAAATGTGTCCTAAAGGTATTCTAAATGTGCCCTATAGGTGTTCTAAAATGTGTCCTACAGGTATTCTAAATGTGTCCTAAATGTGTTCTAAATGTGTCCTAAAGGTGTTTTAAAGGGATGTCCTAATAGGTGTTTTAAAGGAGTCCTAAAAGGTGTCCTACAGATGTTTTAAATGTGTCCTACAGATGTTTCAAATGTGTCTTAAAGGTGTTCTAAATGTGTCCTGAAGGTATTCTAAATGTGTCCTAAAGGTGTTCTAAAATGTGTCCTAAAGGTATTCTAAATGTGTCCTAAAGGTGTTTTAAAGGGATGTCCTAATAGGTGTTTTAAAGGAGTCCTAAAAGGACAGATGTTTTAAATGTGTCCTACAGATGTTTCAAATGTGTCTTAAAGGTGTTTTAAATGTGTCCTACAGATGTTTCAAATGTGTCCTAAAGGTGTTTTAAATGTGTCCTACAGATGTTTCAAATGTGTTCTAAAGGTGTTCTAAATGTGTCCTGAATGTGTTTTAAATGTGTCCTAAAGGTGTTCTAAAATGTGTCCTAAAGGTGTTCTAAAATATGTCCTAAAGGTGTTCCAAAATGTGTCCTAAATGTGTTCTAAATGTGCCCTAAAGGTGTTCTAAACGTGTCTTATAGGTATCCTAAATGTGTTCTAAAGGTGTTCTAAATGTGTCCTAAAGGTGTCCTAAAGGTGTTCTAAACGTGTCTTATAGGTATCCTAAATGTGTTCTAAAGGTGTCATAAAAAGTGTCCTAAATGTGTTTTAAAGGAGTCCTAAAAGTTGTTTTACAAGGTGTCTTAAATGTGTCCTACAGGTGTCTTAAATGTATCCTACAGGTGTGGTAAAAGGTGTCCTACAGGTGTTGTAAAAGGTGTTTTAAAGAAGTCCTTACTGTCCATGAGTCTCCAGTTGAGCAGAGGGTCGTAGACGAAGGCCTCCAGCACGGCCATGACACTGTCTCTGTGCTCCCTCAGCACCTCCATCACTGTGTGACATGTGATGCGATAGTTGCCATCCAGTCCTGTCACCTGTAACACACACACACACACACTTATTTCATGTTGTCACCTTTTTAACGCACACACACACGTATTTAATGTTTCATGTTGTCACCTGTAAAACACACACACACTTTTGTCATGTTTCATGTTGTCACCTTTGTAACACACACTCACTTTTGTAATGTTTCATGTTGTCACCTTTGTAACACACACACACACACACACACACACACACACACACACACACACACACACACACACACACACACACACACACACACACACACACACACACACACACACACACACACACACACACACACACACACACACACTTTTGTCATGTTTCATGTTGTCACCTTTGTAACACACACACTTGTAATGTTTCATGTTGTCACCTTTGTAACACACACACACACACACACTTTTGTAATGTTTCATGTTGTCACTTTTGTAACACACACACTTTTGTAATGTTTCATCACACACACTTTTGTAATGTTTCATGTTGTCACTTTTGTAACACACACACTTTTGTAATGTTTCATGTTGTCACCTTTGTAACACACACACACTTTTGTAATGTTTCATGTTGTCACCTTTGTAACACACACACACTTTTGTCTTGTTTCATGTTGTCACCTTTGTAACACACACAGTTGTAATGTTTCATGTTGTCACCTTTGTAACACACACACACACACACACTTTTGTAATGTTTCATGTTGTCACCTTTGTAACACACACACACTTTTGTAATGTTTCATGTTGTCACCTTTGTAACACACACACACTTTTGTCATGTTTCATGTTGTCACCTTTGTAACACACACAGTTGTAATGTTTCATGTTGTCACCTTTGTAACACACACACACACACACACACTTTTGTAATGTTTCATGTTGTCACTTTTGTAACACACACACTTTTGTAATGTTTCATGTTGTCATCTTAGACACACACAGTTACACACTTTTGTAATGGTTCATGTTCTCACCATGGACACACACGTTTGCAAAGTTTCATGTGTTCACAGACATGAGTCAAGTACCTCCATGGCGTTGGTCAGCATCCTGGTCAGCCTGAAGGGGATCTTCTCAGGGAACTTCTCTCTGGTCATGGCCACCTGCTCAGTCAAGCAAATAACCAATCAGCATATCAGCTGTCGCCATTGTGATGAAAACAAAAACGACACCAGGAGGTTGCCCGCGGCCACAGCCGCTAATGTGTTTTTCCATTTGACGCCATGAAGGTTAATTTATCATGAAGGTTAATTGAAGCATTTATTGTACAGCAGGGGTGTCCAAACTTTTTCACTGAGGGCCACACTCAAAGAATCAAAGCATGCGGGGGCCATTTTGATATTTGTCATTTTGAAAACTAATATAATTTATTAATTTTTACATCTTTAGAGCTCCCTTCAAGTTGGTCCCAGAAGGGTCTAATCATAAAATTATTAAAAGTAAGACATACCATTTTATTTTTTATTATTATGCAAAGCTTAAATCAATAAATCAACTTCAGGTCTATCTGTCGATATAACGTTTTTTTTTTGTGCCTTTTTTGTCAAAACCCAGTTTTTTATGGCAAAATAAGCAATATTTTCCACAAAAAACATTCAAAGTGTAATAGTTGATGTGAAGTAATTAAATATGTCAATAATTAATAACATTGATTTTGATTCATTATTATTTTTGAGCAAAGACAGTGAAAAAAAAATCCCAGGGATCCAAAAAGGTCCCACACATAATTTTGAAAAAAAATAACAAGGCTTAAATCTCTAGATAAACTTCAGATCTATCTGTCAATTATAAGTTTTTATCATTTTATGTTTTTTGTTGTCTGTTTTATGTAACTTCTTTTTCAAAGTAAATTTTGTTTTTTATATGCCAAACACAAAAAGTATGCAATATTTTCCTCAAAGAATATTTTAAAGTGGAACATTTGATGTGTAAGGTCAATAATTCATAACAACATTGATTTTGATTTATTATTATTTATTGAGGGCCCCACTTATAAAAGTGTTAAAAATGAGTTGGATCTATCAATTATAAGTTTTTATGATTTTATGTTATATTGTTTGTTTTATGTTGTTTTTGTCAAAAACACAAAATATGCAATATTTTCACGACAAAATATTTCTAGGTAGAACCTTTCATGTAAAAAATTATAACCTTGAATATGTCAATAATTCATAACATTGACTTTGACTCATTATTATTTTTTGAGCAATGACAGTTAAAAAAAGTTTGTTTTCTTAAGTCCTACTAAAATTCCAGGGATCCAAAAGGGTCCCACACATAAACATTTTAAAAATAACAAGGCTTAAATCTCAAGATCAACATCGGATCCATCTGTCGATTATAAGTTTTTATAATTTTATGTTTTTTTGTTGGCTGTTTTATGCAGTTTTTTCAAAGTAAATTCTGTAAACACAATAAATATGCACATTTTCCTTTAAGAAATATTTCAAAGTGGAATATTTGATGTGTGAATAGGTCAATAATAATTTATAACATTGATTTTGATTTATTATTATTTATTGAGGGCCCCACTTATAAAAGTGTTAAAAATAAGTCAGGTTTATCAATTATAAATTGTTATTTCGTAGTTTTTTGTTTGTTTTATACCGTTTTTGTCTAAAAAAATTGTTTTTTTATGGCCAAAACAGAAAATATGCAATATTTCCCCACCAAATTTTTTTTATTGGAATATTTGATGTGTGAAAAGGTCAATAATAATTTATAACATTGATTGTGATTTATTATCTATTGAGGGCCCCACTTATAAAAGTGTCAAAAAGTCAAATCTATCAATTATTAGTTTTAATAATTCTATGTTTTTTTGTTTTGTTTGTTTCATGCCGTTTTTGTCAAACACACAAAATATGCAATATTTTCCTGACAAAATATTTCAAAGTGTAATATTTGATGTGAAGTAATTGGAGCCTTAAATATGTCAATAATTCATAACATTGATTTTGATTCATTATTATTTTTAAGAATGAGTTTCAAAGAAAAAAAAAACGTGCTGCATGGCAGCTTTGTGTTATTAGTCAACATTGCAACGTGTTCTCGTTACTTTTCACCTGTTTGCTCTTTTAGTCCACTTTTTTCCATAGTATTTTTAGATTGTGACGTTAAAAAAGTGGCCCCCGGGCCGCACTTTGGACACGCGTGCTTTACAGCATGAGGAAAGGTTGCCCACCTCAAAACAATCTCCAAAGTCAATATGGAGGATTTTCCCGCTGAGGCGATCCAGCATCAAGTTGGAAGGATGCCTGGGAGGAAGAGGAAGCATCATGGTCAGGGGTCAAGTCGGTCCTCAGGTGTCCATACCGTGACACGTGGCCCACCTGTCGCCCAGGCCCAGGATGTAGCCCACCATGGACATCACAGCCAGGGAGCGAGTGTAGTTGGTCCTCCTGTCAAACCACACCTGCAGGACAATTCATCATCAGACCCCTCACACACATGTCCCGACACACCACCAACAAGTTAGCACATTAACAGTTAGCATTTGTCAAGTACCAAGGCATATTAAAGTTAAAGTTAAAGTACCCATGATTGTCACACACACACTAGGTGTGGCGAAATTATTCTCTGCATTTGACCCATCACCCTTGATCACCCTCTGGGAGGTGAGGGGAGCAGTGAGTAGCAGTGGTGGTCGCGCTCAGGAATCATTTTTGGTGATTTAACCCCCAATTCCAACCCTTGATGCTGAGTGCCAAGCAGGGAGGTAATGGGTCCCATTTTTAAAGTCTTTGGTATGACTCGGCCGGGGTTTGAACTCACGACCAACGTTCCCTCTAAGGTGCGCGCCTGTGCAATTGCGCACTGCTCAAGCGTCCTCTGCGCACGGCAAATCTATGCCCCACACAAAATCAAATAAAAATATAAGCGCATAACAATTTTCGACACATGGACACGACAGAGAAAACAGTTTTCGTCATCATTGTTCAAATATTGTAACGTCTGTCGAGACGCTTTGAGGACATGAATTCCTTCGATCACTTTACTGAGCAAAACTCTTTATTGTCGGCCATAAACACATCACCAAAACATTAGTAAAAAAAATTATATTTAGCAAAAGTGGTCATTTTCGGCAGTACAAACCAGACCAAAAGCAACTTTGTTATATCAACAGCAGCCGCTAGCTCTTTCTCACTTGCACCAACACATGCACATATGGCACTTAGGCAGCGATGCGTTTACAGCCACACAAAAAGTCGGACAACTCCAACACCACACATAAAGTGTAATACCAGGTTGTTACACTATGATTTACCAATCAAATGTGTGCTTATTCTAGTGTCATTTATTAAAAATCTTAATTTATAAATATTAATCATGAAATGCTGTTAGTATATTAAATAAATACTAATGAAAATATATTTTTTACAAACAGGAAGTTGCAGGAATGTACACATGATCCCCTGCTTGCATCTCATTGGGCAACATGTGAATGTTTTAATGGGAACTAAATGCAATGTCTGAAAGGGGTACAAACTATTTCCAAAGCAGGACCTCCACCCAGACAAACAATACAAGTACACAGTTCATGAAAAACAATATTTTTTGTTATTGTCATTGTAAGTGGGCCTAAACACTTATATTAGAAAATAATCTCATGGAAATGACTGCTGTCATTTGATTATAATAATAAGAGAATGTTGTCTCTCTATCTGTGTTGGCCCTGCGATGAGGTGGGGACTTGTCCAGGGTGTACCCTGCCTTCTGCCCGAATGCAGCTGAGATAGGCTCCAGCGACCCCGAAAGGGACAAGCGGTAGAAAATGGATGGATGGATGGAGATTGAACTTGTTATTTAGTTAGGTTTGGGACAGGTGTACTGCTGGTGTAGCCACAGTGTGCACACGTCTGATGTTGCTCACATGGGCTCCACTGAATGCTCAGGGAGTTTTTGCGTTTGCTCACACACATGAAAAATTAGAGGGAACATTGCTCACGACCTACCGATCTCAGGGCGGACACTCTAACCACTAGGCCACGGAGCATATGACTCTAAGGCCATGTCTAAGTGGTTTAACCCCTTCAAGGAATATTTATTCAGCCTAAGCCCCGTGTCAGCCACACTAAAGCAGCGTTTAAGGCAGACCTGGGCATTGCGGCCCGTTATGATTTTCAGTCCGGCCCACCGGAGGTTCTACATAATTTTTTTTAGACGTTTAACATCAATACTGTAGCCGCCATTATGACGTGCAGTGCTGTTCTTAAATGAGCGTAAGTCTTGAACTATAGAAAGTATTTCAATGGTGGGTATCTGTGCTTTTGGGCGTTATAAGAGTTATTAAAGTAATCTAGGTCACAGCAGCTCAGACGAGGAACAAGCCAGAGTGGGCGGGGTTTGTTTTCAGAGCAGCCAGCCCGAAACGCATGTGTCAGAAACAGATGCGGAAGCAGATTTTTACCTGATAATATATCATAATGTAGGTGTTTATTCCACTTTGCATTCATATTTTGCTGTTTTTTACATTTTTGTTGTGTTTTGCTTGATTGTAAAAGATACACAACTATCAAGGAGCTGGTCTGATAAGTAAAAGAGAAGCGATGTTCATATGTTAATATTCAGTGTTTTACTGTTCATAGTCAATGTTATAATTTTCACTTTCTTTATTTTCATGTACATTTTGGGTGTCCCATTCAGTAAAAAACTGTAAAATTCAATTCTGTTTTTTTTTAGGTGGTCTGTCATAACATTTCTAGAACTCTTTCGGACATTGTGACCTTTGGTAATAATGTTCCTGAAAAAAAGGGACCCAAACACACATACTGTACAGCAGACTTTTACAGGTAAATGTGTATATGTCATTTATACAGACATGCACCTTGGCCCCCCCAGACACATTTTTTTCTCTCAATGTGGCCCCTGAGTCAAAATATTTGCCCAGCTCTGGTTTAAGGTCCCCCTCCTCGGACAGATTTTGACACGGGTAAGTCAGCCGTGTAGTTCTTGAATCTCCGGCACTTAGCTTTGTATGGACTCATTGATCGTTTACAAAGCGAGTTCGGAGAGGAAGTGAAGCCAGAAATACCCCGCCCACGCAGGAAATGACGCCAGAAAGTCCTCGCTCCACACAGGAAGTGTCATAGAAAGAACGCGCCACAGCCAGCTTCATAACAAAGCCGGAGGCGGATCATCCAGACATGCCGTGTTTCTCCTTCTTCTACATGTACAGACACTTGTGGAAACCACACATGAATACCTTAAGAGAAGGCAACGGGCGATTGCAGCTATTTGGGATACAACACTTCTCAGACGGCAAGAGAACTTTCCAACAGTCAGCTGTGATTCTATTTACCGGAAAACTTGGTCCCTTCCTCCCGTGGATGTGATGGTGATAGGCAGTGTGTGGGTACAAATATTGCTTTATGGATGTGACTGTGAAATGGCCAGCCAGCGTGCCATTAGCGCGCAGCTGAAAGATGGAACCATCCCCTCGTGTCCCAAACAGTTTATCGCATTGTCTACTTTCTCATGTGGATTAAAGATGTGATTAATTTATGATGTCTCAGGTGTGATTGACTACTATAGACACACTGGATTCTAGTTCACTGAAATTGTCAGGTTCAAACACTGATGACATCTATTAAACAAGACAAGAGGCAAAGAATTAAACAGAGACAGAATTCAATTTGGACTCAATATTGAGGAGATTTGTCTGTACACTGTACCCTTGCACAGTATCTCAGCACGCTCTGCCAAAAGATTGCACGCCTCCTTCTTTTCTTTTGGACCCTCCACGACCACATGGCCACCGCTGTTTCCAAACGACAAAGGTCGCAAAAAGTTCACAGAAAATGTCGTAAACAATTCACAGAAAAGGTCAGTTCAAAAAGAGTTCGTAAAATAGTTCCAAAAGAGGTCCATAAAATAGTTCAAAAAGACGTTCGTAAACCAGTTCAAAAAGGAGGTTCAAAAAGAGGTCGTCTGGAAATTGGGCAGATCCTGTCTTCTCTCCGCTTTGAAGTCCTTGGGTTAGAACAATATATTTCTGTTCATTACCATACATGAAAGCACACAGGAACACCTTCATCTTACTTTCCCCCCCTACACAGTGGAGTTTTACAAGCCTTACTCTTGGTAGGTTTCAAAGACAGCTTTTTTCTTCTCACCAGACCCTCAATGTAACACAAAGTTTTTGTGATAATTTAGAAACAATTATTCTAACAGAAATAGCACAACACTGGATATTGTTCAAAGGACTTACATTTTAATTTAAAAACTTGCACAGCAAACAAATGTAAAATGCACAGCAAACTATTTACAATATAGCTCTTTTCAATAACTTCACAGTGAAGTAAAGTCATCAGTGTCCGCCCTGAGATCGGCAGGTCGTGAGTTCAAACCCCAGCCGAGTCATACTAAAGACTATAAAAATGGGAGCCATTACCTCCCTGCTTGGCACTCAGCATCAAGGGTTGGAATTGGGGGTTAAATCACCAAAAATGATTCCCGGGCGCGGCCACCGATGCTGCTCACTGCTCCCCTCACCCCCCAGGGGGTGATCAAGGGTGATGGGTCAAATGCAGAGAATAATTTCGCCACACCTAGTGTGTGTGTGACAATCATTGATACTTTAACTTTTTTACTGGAGAGCTTGGAACAAATGGACGCTTTTTTTTCTTCTTTCTTTTTTCGCGGGGGCGTAAACGGTGGCATTGTTGTGTGTGGACACGGATAAAGTTAGGTGGGATTTACCCTGGATAACCTTATCCGGCTTAGTGTGAACGGGGCCTAAGGGTGTACAGGTGCAAAATGTGCTGAAAAAGTTAGCTCGGTAAAGTTAGCATGCCAACGGGTAGCATATGTCAAGTCACAAGTTATACAACTCTGAGGTGCACTTTGCACATACTAATGCTAACATGCTAGCATATTAACATTAGCATGTGCTAACTTTCCCCCCCCAATTTTGCAGCTGTACACCTCAGAATAATATAAATTGTTACTCGGGAGCTTCCGGTTGGCGACAATTTTGGCTCCCGCAAATTTCATTCCTACCATTCTGCATAGCTCGACTGAATGCAGTAACTGCTACTAACGTTTTAATAGTACTAAAACCTTTTCGCACTGAATGAGAAAATGTCTAACAGAGCCAAAAAGGAGGAGCTTGGCGGCAAGTACCATCATGGCTATGCTAACTACAATGCTAGCGGACCACAAGACTTCTCTCTCGTCTGAGTTTAATTATGCCTTTTCCAAACTCAACAACACGCTGGATTGTATTCAGACCACACTTCTGGAAAACCAGAAGCGCCTCTCCTCACTAGAACTGTTTGCCGACACGACCAGCCAGGATATGCTGGCTATGAACACCAAGCTAACATGCGTAACAGAGGAGAACGCGAGGCTAAAAGCTAAGCTAATAGACTTGGAGAGCAGAAGTCGTCGGAACAACATAAGAATTGTCGGCGTACCCGAAAACATTGAAGATCCAAACCCAACAACGTTCTTCTCTCAACTGCTGGTCGAAGTCTTGGGTGAACAAACGCTGTCGTCGACCCCGGAGCTGGACCGTGCCCACCGCTCGCTAACAGCAAAGCCAGGCCCCGGTGAGAGGTCGCGGGCTATCGTGATATGCTTCCACTGATTCCAGACGAGGGAGCTGGTGGTGCTGGAGGCTTGGAAACGCAGAGGCAAACTAAAATAAAAGGACTCACTGATACACATCTTCGAACACTACTGCCCTGAAATACTGGAACAGCGGGCCGTGTACCGGGACGTCATGAGGGATCTCTACAATCTGGGCCTCAAACCAGCACTCCACTATCCGGCTAAGCTAATGGTTTCAACCGAGGATGGAAGGAGACGGCGACTCGCATCTCTCAAAGACGCCCAAGATTTTGTCAAATCCCACAATCAACACAGCCAAGAACATGCAAAAGAGTAATCTCAGTCGGTATGACTTTATTGAAACTTTGTTTGATACGATGTGACTACCCCACAGTGCATGGCAGGACGGAGCTAGCTTGGCTAACTGCAGCCATGTCTGGAGGCCACACTGCCGGCACCAACCTTAACAATCAACGCCTGCTTTATTACGGTTAACCATGCTAACATATCGCTAACTCCAGGCCTGACCGTGAATATCACATCTGTGTGGTCACTCATTAGATCCACTTTCATTCACTCTTTGTTTAACCTTTCAGCTAATATATTATACTGACATTCTAGAGCTAACCTGGTTAAAGGCCTACTGAAACCCACTACTACCGACCACGCAGTCTGATAGTTTATATATCAATGATGAAATCTTAACATTATAACACATGCCAATACGGCCGGGTTAACTTATAAAGTGACATTTTAAATTTGCCGCTAAACTTCCGGTTCGAAACGCCTCTGAGGATGACGTATGCGTGTGATGTAGCCCGGCGAACACGGGTATGCCTTCCACATTGAAGCCGATACGAAAAAGCTCTGTTTTCATTTCATAATTCCACAGTATTCTGGACATCTGTGTTCGTGAATCTGTTTCAATCATGTTCATTGCATTATGGAGAAGGAAGCCGAGCAAGCAAAGAAGAAAGTTGTCGGTGCGAAATGGACGTATTTTTCGAACGTAGTCAGCCACAACAGTACACAGCCGGCGCTTCTTTGTTTACATTCCCGAAAGATGCAGTCAAGATGGAAGAACTCGGATAACAGAGACTCTAACCAGGAGGACTTTTGATTTGGATACACAGACGCCTGTAGAGAACTGGGACAACACAGACTCTTACCAGGATTACTTTGATTTGGATGACAAAGACGCAGACGTGCTACTGTGAGTATGCAGCTTTGGCTTTTTTTTGCGTATGTACGTAACTTTTTTAAAATATATAAGCTTTATGAACCTTGGGTTAGGTGAACGGTCTTTTGGGCTGAGTGATTGTGTGTGTTGATCATGTGTTTGAATTGTATTGGCGTGTTCTATGGAGCTAGGAGCTAGCAGAGGAGCTAGGAGCTAGCATAACACGTACCGTACCGTACGTGCGCGTCACGTACGTAGCTTTTTAAAAATATATAAGCTTTATGAACCTTGGGTTAGGTGAACGGTCTTTTGGGCTGAGTGATTGTGTGTGTTGATCGGGTGTTTGAATTGTATTGGCGTGTTCTATGGAGCTAGGAGCTAGCAGAGGAGCTAGGAGCTAGCATAACAAACACGCAGGTGTTATTATGCAGGATTAATTTGTGGCATATTAAATATAAGCCTAGTTGTGTTGTGGCTAATAGAGTATATATATGTCTTGTGTTTATTTACTGTTGTAGTCATTCCCAGCTGAATATCAGGTCACCCCCGGCTCTCACAGCATCTTCCCTATCTGAATAGCTTCAACTCCCCACTAGTCCTTCACTTGCACTTGTCATTCCCAGCTGAATATCAGGTACCGTGAGTATGCAGCCTTGGCTGCTAAACATTCGATAACTTGACCGTATGTGCGCGTCACGTACGTAACTTTTTAAAAATATATAAGATTTATGAACCTTGGGTTAGGTAAACGGTCTTTTGGGCTGAGTGATTGTGTGTGTTGATCAGGTGTTTGAATTGTATTGGCGTGTTCTATGGAGCTAGGAGCTAGCAGAGGAGCTAGGAGCTAGCATAACAAACACGCAGGTGTTTTTATGCAGGATTAATTTGTGGCATATTAAATATAAGCCTGGTTGTGTTGTGGCTAATAGAGTATATATATGTCTTGTGTTTATTTACTGTTGTAGTCATTCCCAGCTGAATATCAGGTCACCCCCGGCTCTCACAGCATCTTCCCTATCTGAATAGCTTCAACTCCCCACTAGTCCTTCACTTGCACTTTACTCATCCACAAATCTTTCATCCTCGCTCAAATTAATGGGGAAATTGTCGCTTTCTCGGTCCGAATCTCTCTCACTTCATGCGGCCATCATTGTAAACAATAGGGAACTTTGCGTATATGTTCAACTGACTACGTCACGCTACTTCCGGTAGGTGCAAGCCTTTTTTTTATCAGATACCAAAAGTTGCAATCTTTATCGTCGTTGTTCTATACTAAATCCTTTCAGCAAAAATATGGCAATATCGCGAAATGATCAAGTATGACACATAGAATAGATCTGCTATCCCCGTTTAAATAAAAAAAATTCATTTCAGTAGGCCTTTAATATACAATTATCATTATTGTTTAAACAACCCGCAATATTGTTCATTCTGTTTTATTTTGCTACATCGACACTCAAATTATTTTGTCTCCCCTTTACATTTATTTATCATGTTCTATTAGATATATATTCTTACACTGTGGTTTACTTTTTCTGTTATTATTTGACCTAACTGCTGATCTACTTATCTCTTGGTTGGTTACTGTTATTCCTTACCCATACATCCATGATAGTATACACGTTTATGCATGTGTGTGTGTGTATATATGTATATATATAGGTGTATGTATATATGTATATGTACATGGCACCGCTTGTACTTTATGTTATTATATGCTTTTTGAGTTGTTTATACTTTATAATCTATTTTTCTCGCTCTCTGAAGTTATCTTAGTACTGGGTACTATGTTTCCTGAGGGAATATATTGCAGTTTTGACGCATTTTAAGATGTTCTGACTCAGTTGCAGCCAATCTGTTGTTCTCGGGAGGTGGAAAAACCGGAAGCCGATATGGATACGTCCATGCAGGCGCAAGGACAGCGCACTGCTGTGAAAAGGACACTTAAGGTTCAGTTTCGACAATGGGGTTCTCAGGTCCTGGGACGATGGCCCTGTAGGTGGTTGCCAGGTTTAACCCACCTGGCATTGTTGTATGTTGTTGTGTCTGCGAGTATGTGTGTGAGTTTGTTGTGTTTTCTATGTGTATGTGTTTTTATTTGTTTGTTTATCTCCTCATTCCTTCCTCTCACTTTTCTGTTTCATCCCTTCCTCTTACCAGTACTCTCTGCAGTTCCCAGTTATCATGCATCAGCCCCCCTCCTGACTTGCTTGTATACATCAGCCCGTTCTGCTCTCCTAGTTGGACATGGTGAGGTATGACAAGCACCAGTAATACACTTAGATTTGTTTCATGGAACGTGAGGGGAGTGGGGAGCGCCACTAAAATTGGGAGGGTCTTGACCCATTTGCAACACCTCAAAGGAGATATATTTTTCATTCAGGAGACCCAACTTCGCAACAGAGAGATTTCACGACTTAAAAGAGGCTGGATCAGCCATATTTTCCATTCAAAATTCAACGAAAGGGCCAGGGGCACAGCTATCCTTATTCGTAAAAATATTTAGTTCGAACTCAATCAAACTGTAGCAGACCCGGCTGGTCGTTATATTTATGTGTCTGGAAAGCTGCAAGGCACCCCAGTCATACTCGCTAGCGTTTATGGACCCAACTGGGATGACAATTCTTATGTGACTAAATTGTTTACATCATTTCCGAACATTGGAAACCATTTTATCATTATGGGTGGGGACTTTAACCTGGTGCAGGATCCTGTACTGGATCGATCATCTAACAAACTTCGGTACGTACAAATAATACACTATCCGCCCCAATTTTTCTTAAAAGAGGCACTAGACAAGGTTGCCCGTTGTCTCCATTACTGTTTGCTATTGCGATAGAACCCCTTGCTCTTTGGCGGAGGCGGGCTTTAAAGGTATCACCCGGTCGGACACGTTGCACAAAGTCTCGCTTTATGCGGATGACCTGCTCTTGTACATCTCGGACCCTGCTAGCTCACTCCCGGTAATATTTGACATTCTGGAGCGGTTTGGCACACAAACTTAACTACCAAAAAAGTGAGCTGTTTCCGATTAATTCCTTAGCTAAACAGTTACCACGATCTTTAGCGGCATTCAAATGGGCACAGGACGGGATTCATTACTTGGGAATCCTTATTACTCCGGCTATATCTGATATGCTCCGGGCAAATTTTTTACCTCTAATTGAAAAGATGGAGAAGAACTTAGCCCGCTGGTCTGTTTTACCATTATCTCTCGCTGGCCGGATCAATCTGATCAAGATGATCACTCTGCCTAAATTCCTTTACCTTTTTCAACATATCCCCATATTTATTACTAAATCATTTTTCGATAAATTAGACAAATCAATATCCAAATTTTTATGGGGGACCGGATCGGCCCGAATCCGCAAGTCGGTCCTACAATCTCCCAAATCTGAAGGAAGGCTTGCACTCCCCAATTTTAGACAATATTATTGGGCGGCTAACGTACAGAAACTCCTATACTGGATGGATGGAGGCTCTCAGACCCTCCCGGCCTGGGTATCCCTTGAAACGGCAATCCCACACTCCTCATTACATTCTTGCTTATGCTCATCACTCTCTTTCCCATTTAAACTTGAAGGCGCAAACACCATTGTATCGATCTCCATTAAAATATGGAACCAGCTACGGAAACACTTGGGTCTTCAGGGCCCATCTATATTGACCCCGCTACTTAAAAAACAATTATTTAAACCTTCCCGTACTGACCCCGCATTCATGACTTGGCATGATCATGGTATCACCACTGTGAAAGACCTCTATGCAGACGGAGTGTTCTCATCCTTCACTGAACTCTCTTCCAAATACGATTTGCCGAACTCCCACCTTTTTCGTTTTTTTCAGGCGAGGGACTTCGTAAAGAAGCAGTTCCCACACTTTCCAAATCGTCCTCCAGAAACTCTTATAGATACATTGTTATCTTTGAGCCCTAATCATAAAACATGTATTTACGTGTTATATACCTCCTTAATTTCAGTTGCTCCAAACTCTCTATCAGTGATAAGAGCCTCGTGGGAGAGCGATCTTAATACCAACATATCCGATCAACACTGATATACCGAAGTACATGTCAAACTACTTCCTTAACGTAAATGACCGCCATAACCACAACACCAGGGGGAGCTCCACTAACCACGTTAAACCCAGATTCCGAACTAACAAAGGTCTTAACTCATTCTCTTTCTATGCCACATCAATGTGGAATGCGCTCCCAACAGGTATAAAAGAAACGGCATCTCTATCCTCCTTCAAAACCGCAATAAAAGTTCACCTCCAGGCAGCTACAACCCTAACACCCTCCCCGGATTGCTAATAATCAAATGTAAACAATCAAATACAGATACTTTTTCTTATGCCTTCTGATCTCTCTCTCTCTCTCTCTCTCTCTCCACTACTTGCTGTCCATATCCTACCCCCCCCCCTTCCCCTCCACACCCCTGATTGTAAATAATGTAAATAATTCAATGTGATCATCTTGTGTGATCAATCAATCAATCAATCAATCAATCAATCAGCTTTATTGTCCATTCTTACATGTACAAGACACATAAGAACTGAAATTACATTTTCGGCACAATCCCGCTAAGAGCAGACATACGTTACAGGGAGACAAGACGGGACCGCCAACGGATCAGCCTCACTTAGGCGCTCCTCAAAAAGGTGGGAAAAAGGTGACATTGGGGGGAGGGTGGAAGTAAAAAAAAATATCAGTCTGAGGCTGGACCCTCAGGAATGGTCCAGACTGAGTCCGAGGAAAAAAACCTCACATAGCATGGCACACATAAACAAGGTACATTTAATCACAACAAACTCGCAACAAAGTCATCCAACAGGACCTTGGAGGCCAGCAGCTGCTGTTAAGCGCTGCTCAGCCCCCACAACCCCGGAGGAATAAAGCAGTGGTGAAGGCGTTGATTGGGGAAGGGTATATGCGTGCATGTATGCCCAATTAACTTGGGTGAGATGTTGGATTGTCTTTATGGGCCGAGGCCGGCCCCAAGAGTTCAAGAGTTCAAGAGTCCGACCCAGGTGCTTTTGAAGAAAAGGGAAAGGTCAAAAGCGTCCATCTTTGAGGAGTCCTCGGGGGAGTGTTTTCAAACAGCCTGTTCCTCAAGGCCATTCGAGGGAGTCAAATCGTAGATTAAGATGTTGTTGTTTTTTTTCTTCGAGCAGTCAAAACAATGACATTCCTGCTCTATATGCTGGCTCTGACAATTCCAATTTATTCTTTCTGTAACATCATCAAGATCGAATCTACCTTGCGATTCAAATCAGCAATCGCTCCAGTCTGTGATCCCACAGCACGACCCATTCCTTCCATTGCGTTGAACAGCCTGTTGGCCCCTTGAGTGGCTGCCATCGTCTTCCGAATTTGACGATACACCAGAGCAATGCCCAGCCCAATCAGCAAATGCCCTGCGATCACAGCTCCAAAAAGGTAGATGTCTTCCACGTCCTCGATGGAAAGGACTGAGAGGCACATGATTCTCCAAGTATTCCAGGAATCTCTCACGTACCCCGCAGCAATGGTTCCATCAGGGCAGCCAGGCTCCCCCGAACCTCTTTTCCTTGTCGAAAAGACTGTGTCAATTGCGTCGAGAGTCCAGTTGATCAAATTCATTTTGATGTTTAGATTTGAGGACAGCTCAAGAAAAGAGGCTTCAAAATAGTTCAAACAAGACAAAAACAAAGAGAGCAAGCAGGGAGGGAAGGAGGGAGCGGAGAGAGATGCGACCGCCCTCACCAGTGGCAAGACTGTATTATGATGATAGTATATATCTGATAGTATATATCTGTATCATGAATCAATTTAAGTGGACCCCGACTTAAACAAGTTGAAAAACTTATCCGGGTGTTACCATTTAGTGGTCAATTGCACGGAATATGTACTTCACTGTGCAACCTACTAATAAAAGACTCAATCAATCAATCAATCACTGGGACTCTGCCCTGAAACTGGTTCACTCCTCCTCAATATGTGCCCGTCATAGTCTCATCCAATGCAAAGTAATCCATAAAATTCACTACACTAATTCAAAACTATCCAAAATCTACCCCACGGTTAGCAATACCTGCAATAGATGCAAACAATCTCCGGCTGATTATGTCCATATGTTCTGGTCCTGCTCTAAACTATGTTCCTTTTGGGAGGACATTTTTGACACAATCGGAAAAGCATACGGTCAAAACTTTCCCCCGAACCCATTGTTAGCCATTTTTGGCGTATGCCCCGATAACATGTGCCCGGTACCACTAAAGCGCACTGTTGCCTTTACGACCTTGCTGGCCAGGCGATTGATCTTGTTTAATTGGAAGCTGGCTCGCCCCCCATCACACGGCGGTTGGATTAGAGAGGTTCTCTACAATCTAAAACTGGAAAAACTTAGGTTTTCGCTAAAAGGCTCGGCTCAAGCGTTTGAAAGCTCATGGAGTCCTTTCTTGCTGTATGTCAACTCTGTTGATTTATGCCCAGACGCAGATGAGGAAATATCTCCCTTTTATTTATTATTATTATTTTTTTAAATTTAATTTAATTTAATTTTTTTCCCCCCCTTTCTCTCCTTTCAGCCTGTTTGTCTGTCTCTGGCCTCGTATGTGTGTGTGTGTGTGTGTGTGAGAATGTGTCTGTCTTTGTCGTCTTGTTATATGATTGTGCCATATGTCCCTTGTTTGTGTGACCTGAGTGGGGTGGGAGGGTGGGTGGGGGTTAGGGTTTTAAGGGAAAGGGTGTGAATAATTTTCTGTCTTTAAAATTGTACTGTTTCGACTTGCACTTTTTTCTGTCTATGTGAAAATGCCAATAAAAAAAGTTGGATTAAATTGTTACTCGACACATACTACCTGTTGACATCAATCAATCAATCAATCAATGTTTATTTATATAGCCCTAAATCACAAGTGTCTCAAAGGGCTGCACAAACCACAACGACAACCTCGGTACAGAGCCCACATAAGGGCAAGGAAAAACTCACCCCAGTGGGACGTCGATGTGAATGACTATGAGAAACCTTGGAGAGGACAGCATATGTGGGTTACCCACATACCGCACATGCTAACTTACCACACATGCTAACATACCACACATGCTAACTTTAACAAGCTAACTTCTTAAGCCAATTTTGCCGCTGTACACCTCAGAGTCGTATACCTGGGTGTTTTTCCTATGCTGGCTGTTAGCATGCTAATGTCAACATGCTAATATAACAAGTATGGCATACTTGATAATGCTAACATGCAAGCATGGTAACGTTAGCATGCTAACAGCTAGCATATGCTAACTTCTTTAGACAATATATCTTCCCATTTTGCAGCTGTAAATCTCAGAATCATATAACTTGTTACTCGACACATGCTACCTGTTGGCATGCTAACTTTAACAAGCTAACTTTTAAAGCTAAATATACAACTGTACACCTCAGAGTCATGTACTTTGGTACTTAACCCATGCTAGGTTTTAGCATGCTAATGTAAAAAGTTATATGACTCTAAGGAGTACGGCGTACTTGCTAATGCTAACATGGCAAAGTTAGCATGCTAACAGCTAGCATTTTTTAACAAATTTTGCAGCTGTACAACTAAGTCATTAACTTGTTACTCGACACATACTCCATGCTAACTTTAACAAGCTAACTTTTTTAGCCATTTTTGCAGCCGTGCACCCCAGAGTCATTTCCCCTGGTACTTGACCCATGTTAGCTGTTAGCATGCTAATTTTAACCAGCTATTGTTAGCATGCAAACAACTAGCACCTGGTACTTGACCCACGCTAGCTGTTAGCATGCTAATGTTAATCAGCTAATGTTAGCATGCAAACAGCTAGCACCTGGTACTTGACCCATGCCAGCTGTTAGCATGCTAATGTTAACCAGCTAATTTTAGCATGCTAACAGCTAGCATGTGTCAAGTACCAGGTTACATGACTCTGGGGTGCACGGCTGCAAAAATGGCTGAAAAAGTTAGCATGCTAATGTTAGCAATGTAGTCACAATTTATCAGTTTGCAGCTTTTGCTGCCAGGGCCCTAATAATAGCAATGAGGACAAATATTGGGAGAACTTTAATTAGGTACACCTGCAGCGCAATCAAAATGTCTGCCTTCAAAGAGGTAACAATGCTCACTCGTGCTTGTTAGCATCTCACCTCAGAACTTGGGCTCTTTAACCACAGGAGCTTGGCCAGGTCGTCTCCGGCCGTGTTGTTGACTGCGTGCTCAAACACCTCCACCTTCTCCATCAGCGTCAAGTGGTCGTAGTCGGGCGCCATCTGAAAAAGGGGGGAAAAAAATTGAGACACAGCAAGAGGATGGACAAGAGAAAAGGATTATCAACAAAAGAAAGGAGAGATAACACACATGATTTAGGAACATGCATTTTACATAACACAAGTGCGCAGTAAATAAAGGACTACATAAGGAGGTTGCCTACAGCCACAGCTGATGATGTTTTTTGCTAATTCATCACATAGGCATCCGTCCGTCAGTGGTGATGATGGGTTGCGCCTGGGGGAGGTAATTATTTCTTTCAGCGGCGGCTGTGGCTGTACAGCCCCACTCTGGAGTGACCATCTCTGGTGCAGTTGGCACAGATGTATAGGGACGGTTCTGACACATGAGCGGGTGCTGCGTCACGCAGTTTCCGCTTTTGTCTCCTCGCCTGCAACAAGGAGGTGTGCTACTCCTCCAAACGGCGGGTTCCTGTGGCAAAAGTCTGCCTCCAAACATCGCTGTCTTTTGCAGCTTCCTCCCAGTTGTTGTGGTCGATGCCTGCCTGTTTCTCGTCACGTTTGCAAACGTCCCTGAAACGCAGTCCAAGGGGTCTGGAGCCTGTTGACAGTTTGCCGTACAGGACAGCTCTGGGGAGCCGGCTGGGGTCCATCCTGTGGACATGGCCAAGTCATCTGAGGCAGCGTTGGCTGAGCATGGTGAACAGGCTGGTGGAGTGAGCACGTTCCAGGACTTCCGTGTTGGGAACTTTGTCCTGCCATGAGATTCCCAGGATGCGGCGAAGACAGCGCAGGTGGAAGCTGTTCAGCTGTTTCTCATGTCTGGTGTAGGTGGTCCAGGCCTCGCTGCCATACATCAGTGTACTAATGACACAGGCTTGGTAGACCTGGAGTTTAGTGCGCATGGATAGCTAGTTGTTCGACCCTACTCTTGTGGCGGCTCTCGCAAGACGGATGGCAAGTTCTGTGTCGAGTGACAAGTCGCTGGAGATTGCGGATCCAAAGTATGTAAAGGTCTTGACACATTCCAGAACCTGATTGTCGATGGAGAGTGGAGTATCAGCATCTTGGCCCATGACATTGACCAAATTCTTTACAGGCAGATGAAAGCCTGTCCATCAGCCTCTGGAGCCCGGACTCGGTGTGGGATGCCAGAGCTGCATCATTCCGACCGGGTGATACCTTTAAAGCCTGCCTCCGCGCGCAGCCAAAGAGCAAGGGGTTCTATCGCAATAGCAAACAGTCACCATGTCCAACTAGGAGAGCAGAACGGGCTGATGTATACAAGCAAGTCAGGAGGGGGGCTGATGCATGATAACTGGGAACTGCAGAGAGTACTGGTAAGAGGAGGGGATGCCAGAGCTGCATCATCAGCAAAAAGCATTTCCCTTAGGAAGACACTGGTCACCTTGGTCTTGGAGCACAAACGGGCGAGGTTGAAAAGTTTGCCATCAGCTCTTGTGTGTAGGAAGACACCTTTAGAACATGTGCCGAAAGCAGCAGACAGAACGATGGAGAAGAAAACTCCAAAGAGGGTTGGCGCAAGAACGCAGCCCTGCTTTACGCTGCGGATTGGAAAGGCCTCTGATGTATTTCCTTCCCAACAGACGGAATCCTGTGTGTTTACTTGGAATGATCTTATGACGGTGAGGAATTTTGGGGGGCAACCGATCTTTGCAAGCAGCTTGAAGAGACCATCTCTGCTGACAAGGTCGAAGGCTTTTGTGAGATCGACAAAGGCGAGATACAAGGGTCTCCTCTGTTGCTGGCACTTCTCCTGCAGCTGCCGAAGGGGGAAAATCTTCCTGCCCTGAAGCCACATTGTGACTTAGGGTAGACACATTTTGCAAGGAGGTGGAGTCTAGCAAGGGCGACACGAGCGAAGACTTTCCCCACGATGTTGAGCAGGGAGATGCCGCGGTAATTATTACAGTCACTACAGTCTCCCTTGTTTCTCGTACAGTGTGACAATTTTGGAGTCACGCAGATCTTGGGAGACTGCTCCATCTTTCCAACAGAGGCAGAGGAGATCGTGAAGGTGCGGCAGTAAGTAGGGTTGGGTATCGAGTATCGAGTATCGATTGGAACCGGGACTAACTTTCCGATTCTCCTGGAATCGTTCAAAAGTTTAAATTTCGATTCCTAGTTTCGATACCCAGTCCACCGACCGGAAAAAAAGAATAAGTCCGCCAACCGGAAGAAGCCGCTGAACACCAACGAAGAAGCGCCCACCGCCGGAAGTGTTAGCATAGCCGAGCCTATGTAGCCGAGCAAGTCAGTCAAGCATGGATAGCGGGCGTCGGCGGTCGAAAGTGTGGTTTTATTTTACTAAAAAAAATGAAATATCGGCGAAATGTAACACGTGCGACAGGACTGTTTCGTGCTTAGGAGGGTGCACGTCGAACATGATGAAGCACCTCCGAGTTCATGGAGTACAAATAAATGCGTGTCCCGTCTTCGACGCGCTGCGCCGACCGTCCTCTTCTGGCTCCGACGCCCAGCCTGGCACCTCGGTGACTGCACTGCAGTCCGAATCCGGTAAGTAAAACAATATATATGCAATAAATAATGTGTTTTGCGCCAACGTTGAGGCAGCTAACAAATTAGCCCGCATATTTTCATAGACAATTTACAACCTGCTAGCCAGGCTCCGCGATGTGCTCAGCGTACTCCGTTCACCGTAGCGGCAATGGGGAAGATGTCGGTGCCACAGACGGAAGAGTGCCACAGAAAGGTCACTGCACACATAGTCAAAAGACTGCATCCCTTTTCAGAGGTGGAATCTCCAACATTTAGGTTAGTTAAGCAATAACGTTAGAGCTAAGCTAATTGATACTGGGCTAAACAGTAACAGCAACATTATATGTTTGTTTATGTTTGCAGGGATATGGTGAAAACTCTCAACCCAAAATACATACCACCTTCCAGGGACTACCTGTCAAACGCATGGTACAAGAAGAATCGGAATCGAGAATCGCCAGGAATCGGAATCGGAATCGTACGAATTCAAACGATACCCAACCCTAGCAGTGAGGAAGGTTTCCCAGGTTTTATGACATCAGGTGTTATCCCGTCAGCACCTGGGGCCTTGCCGCATGCGAGTTTGTCAATGGGGTTGCTGAGCTCTTCCTTTGTGGGTTCCTTGTCAAGCTCCTCCATAACAGGCAGGTTTGCAACTCCATTCAGACCCTCCTCTGACACAATGCTCTCAGTGGCGTATAACTCCGTGTGGTGTTTGGCCCATCTTCCCACCTGCTCGTTGCGGTCAGTGATGACTTCACCAGACTCGGCTTTGAGTGGTGCTGTTTTCTTGATGGACGGGCTGGTTGCTTGCTTTATCCCCTCATACATGCTCCTGATATCTCCTGTGTCCGAGGCCCTTTTTATGTTTGAGGAGAGCTCAAGCCAGTAGTTGTTGGCACAGCTACGTGCCATTCGCTGGGCTTCGCTCTTGGCCTTTCCCAAGGCGTCAAGGTTCCTCTGTGAGGGGTTTCCCTTGTGCTTGAGGAAAGCGGTACGCTTTGCCTCTATAACTGACTCCATCACCGCAGCACTAGCCTCAAACCAGTCTGCATTTCTTCTCGTTCTCTTCTCCTATGTGGCAATGGCTTGGTCGTAGATGGTATCACTTAACCCTTGTGTGGTGTTCATATTGTTGTTACTCAGCCAGTGTTTGTGGGTCTGATGGACCCGTTGCATTTTGTGGCTTTTAATGCATCACAATCAAACACTTTTATGTTAAAATACTGACTTATCCCAAAAAACATCTGTAATGAAGTACTTCGAGAGGCTGGTAAAGGAATACATTGTCTCCAGACCTCCCCCCACATTCGATCCATACCAGTTTGCTTATCGCCCTAACCGCTCCACAGAGGACGCCATCTCCTCTGCACTCCACCTGAGCTTAGCACATCTGGAAGGAAAGGACACACACGTGCGGATGTTGTTTCTGGACTTCAGCTCAGCATTCAACACCATCATCCCGCAGCACTTGGTGAGCAAACTGGCCCCCCTTGGATTCAGAACCCCCTATGCAACTGGCTGCTTGACTTCCTCACAGACAGACCCCAGTCTGTGAGAGTGGGCAACAACACCTCCAGTGCCATCTCCTTGAGCACCGGCTACCCCCAGGGCTGCGTCCTGAGTCCGCTGCTGTTCACGTTGATGACCCTTGACTGCTGCGCCAGGTCCACTACTAACCACATTGTGAAGTACACGACAGTAGTGGGCCTCATCCGTGACAACAACCACATGGACTACAGGGAGGAGGTGAAACATCTGGTTGACTGGTGCAGAACCAACAACCTGGTCCTGAACGTCGACAAGACCAAGGAGATCATTGTCGACTTCAGGAAGCACCAGTCCAGCCACGCTCCACTCTTCATCAACGGCACAGCGGTGGAGATGGTAAGCAGCACCAAGTTCCTGGGGGTGCAGATAACTGACAATATGACCTGGTCCCTACACACTCTTGTAAAAAGAGCTCAGCAGCGCATGCACTTTTTGCGTGGGATGAAAAGAGCACAGCTCCCTCCCCCCATTCTCAGCACATTCTACAGAGGCACTATAGAGAGCCTGCTGACCAACAGCATCTCTGTCTGGACTGGAGCCTGCAGTGCCTCAGACTGGAAGTCTCTCCAGAGAGTGGTAAGGACGGCGGAAAAGATCATCAGGACTCCTCTTCCTCCTATCCAGGAGATGGCAAAAAGCCGCTGCCTGACCAGGGCTAAGAAAATCTGCAGAGACTCCTCCCACCCCCACCAAGGACTGTTTTCACTGCTGGACTCTAGAAAGAAGTTCCGCAGCCTCCGTAGCAGAACCTCCAGGTTCTGTAACAGCTTCTTCCCTCAGGCCGTAAGACTCTTGAACGGATCATAATTATCCCCTCAACTCCCCCCAAAAATGGATTAACTCGCTGGAATATAAAGACAATATAACATATATCCATAAACGTAGATGCATATGCTAAAGTGCAATATATTTATCTTTACAGTAATCTATTTATTTATATCTGCACCTTATTGCTTTTTTATCCTGCACTGCCAACCAGCTAATGCAACAAAATGTCGTTCTTATTTGTACTGTAAAGTTCAAATTTGAACGACAATAAAAAAGTAAGTCTGAGACCCTTTAACACTGGCTGAGTAACAACAATATGAACGTTGCATGGAAATTTCTCTGCCAGTTTCTGCATCCCACAGGGATTCTTCTTTTGTGTTTCTGCACCTGCGCTTCCCACACAAGGTTGCAACATTGTTTGTCAACATTGTCTGCGCTCATTTTGTCGCACATTTGACCCTCTGATGTTCTGTGTACCTACACTCTGTCCTCCCCGTCTATGCCTGCTGTGTATGCGTGTGTGTGTGTGTGTGTGCGTGCGTGTGTCTGTGTGCGCGTGTGTGTGTGGTACACAGAACATCAATTTCCACACTTCTATTAGCCCCAGGTCCAGTGGACCCCGGACATCTTATATGTAATAGAAATGTGTAGGGGGGGGGGGGGGGGGTGTATGGTGTGTGTTCATTAAATATGTATTCTGATTTATGTTCTTCACAGAAAATGAGCCAAAGCCAATGAGTCTCGGTTTGAAAAATTAATTAATTGTATCATTTTTCTTTTAATAAAAATCGAAAACGGGCCCCACAGACCCGAACACCACACAAGGGTTAAACATTTCCATTTGTCCACAGCACTTTGCCTGATTGATGGTCCACAAAGTGCGGGTCAAGGGAGGTCAGGAAGCGTTGTGTGACGGCCGGGTTGGTAGAACGGCTGGCATTGATGCGTGGACGTTCCTTCTGCTTGGTGTGATAGATCTGTTTTGGTTGAAGCTTGACCTTGCTGAGGACTAGTGAGTGGTCCATGTCACAGTCAGCACTGTGAAACGTCCTTGTGAGAAGCACGCTGTTAAGGGCCTCTCGCCTCGTGATGATGAGGTCGAGCTGGTGCCAACGTTTGGATCTGTGGGTGTCTCCAAGATACCTGGTGCAGAGGCTCAGTCTGGAAGAAGGTGTCCGTGATGCAGAGCTTGTGGTAGCAGCACAGCTATAGCAGACGTTGTCCATTTTCGTTCATGCTCACCACTCCAAAGTGACCAAGGCAGTCTGGCCAGGATTTGTGGTCAGATCCTACCCTGGCATTGAAGTCTCCCAGAAGGAGCAGATGCTAATTTTTGGGGAAGGTGTTGACAGCCGCGTCAAGCTCCTCATAGAACTTGTCTTTTAAACTCTGGTGGTGCGCAGAGGGTCGCAGCATAAGCACACAACAGGTTTGCTGGTCCGCTGCTGGTAGAAAGGTGGATTGCAAGGATCCGCTCATAGCCTCCTGTCGGTGGGTCCATCATGGGAAGCTAAAGGTTTTTCACTGGAAATCCCACAGCTTATTCCTGGGTTTCCTCTGCACTCTTTCCCTGCTAGAAAAAAGTATACTGTTTTTCCTACAGAGAGCCAAAGTCAGTAAGTCATGTCTCTTGGAGCGCAGCAATGTCGACATTAAGTCGTTGGAGCTCACGGTCAATGATAGCTGTCTTGCGCGAGTCGTCAATGTGTTCAAAGCTGCCTGAGAGCTCTGTGCGCATTGTTCTGACATTCCAGCTTGATACTCGAAGAGCTGGTATCTTCGTTTTCCTTCTCTCAGTTTTTGCTTTTTTCATGATCATCTTTGGTGCAATTGTTGACGTTTGCTAGTTGTGCTTTACCCTACGCCTCGCCAGGATTATGCCGACTCTGGCGGGTTGGCACCTAATTGACCGGGGGCTGCCCGGCTTGAGGCGGGCGGTGGCCAACCATTAGTCAATGATTCCTCACACCATCGAAGCTGGCCTGTGGCGTCCAAAAAAACAAACAAATAAAAAACCTTACGCCAATCGGGTGGAACTTAAGGCTGCCAGCTTCTTTGTTTTCCTCCCTTTATGGGGCGGCTGAAGTGACCTCTCCGTGGCGCAAGCCTGGGCAGAAGGTATGGGTTGCCCGGTTTTTAAGATCCTCCTCTCGGCCGTGACGATGTGGCCTAGGGGAGAGCAAGGCAATATATCTGGCATCGGCTTGGCTTCAGGAGCTGCCGGCAGGGGGTCAGCAGTGACACCCAGCCGACTCAGGGGCTCCACTCCTCATTTTCTGCCTGGGTTTACTCCCATAGCCTTTCCTTCTCCCAAAGTTACCACAAGGCAATCACTGCAAATCACCTAGGCAGTGATTGGCGGATGCCAGGGTGGGCCTGCACACCTCGCCTCTGGGGCCCACTGCTGCTCTGAGATCCCTTCCAGTTTAGCCTGAGATCGCGAGGTCCCAGTTACCGTGTGTGGCCACGAGGAGGCACTGTAGGAGTCTTGGTGGTGGAGAGGCTGTGTACATGGACAAAGATAAGACCTTCTGGAGGAAAGTTCTGTGGTCAGATGAAACTAAAATTGAGCTGTTTGGCCACAATGCCCAGCAATGTTTTGCTGCCAATGGAACTGGTGCTTTAAATGGGACAATAAAAAAGGAGGATTACCTCCAAATTCTTCAGGACAACCTAAAATCATCAGCCCGGAGGTTGGGTTATGGGCGCAGTTGGGTGTTCCAACAGGACAATGACCCCAAACACACGTCAAAAGTGGTAAAGGAATGGCTTAATCAGGCTAGAATGAAGGTTTTAGAATGGCCTGACTTAAAGGCCTACTGAAACCCACTACTACCAACCACGCAGTCTGATAGTTTATATATCAATGATGAAATCTTAACATTGCAACACATGCCAATACGGCCTGGTTAACTTATGAAGTGCAATTTTAAAATTCCCGCCACACTTCTGGTTGAAAAACTCCTTTGGATATGATTTATGCGCGTGACGTCACAAAAGCAACGGAAGTGGTTAGACCCCATCGGACCCGATAGAAAAGCCTCTTGTTTTCTTCGACAAAATTCCACAGTATTCTGGACATCTGTGTTGGTGAATCTTTTGCAATTTGTTTAATGAACAATGGAGGCTGCAAAGAAGAACGTTGTAGGTGGGATCGATCGGTGTCTTAGCGGCTAAGTACAATACTTACAGCAACACAACAAGGACTACTTACTACGCCTAGCCGATGCTTGCCGCCAAACCCACGGATGAAGTCCTTTGTCGCGCCGTTGATCGCTGGAATGCAGGTGAGCACGGCTGTAGATGGGAAGATGAGGGCTGGCTGGCGTAGGTGGAGCGCTAATGTTTTATCATAGTTCTGTGAGGTCCGGTTGCTAAGTTGCTAAATTAGCCTTAGCGTCGTTAGCAACAGCATTTTTAAGCCTTACCAGGCTGAGAATTTTTAACCGTGTAGTTACATGTACATGGTTTAATAGTATTGTTGGTCTTCTGTCTATCCTTCCAGTCAGGGGTTTATTTATTTTGTTTCTATCTTCATTTGAGAACGATGCTATCACGTTAGCTCAGTAGCTAAGTGTGTCACCGATGTATTGTCTTGGAGATAAAAGTCACTTAAAAGTCCATTTCGCGTGCTCGACTCTCATTTTCAAGAGGATATAGTATCCGAGGTGGTTTAAAATACAAATCCGTGATCCACAATAGAAAAAGGAGAGAGTACATAGTTCTGTGAGGTCCGGTTGCTAAGTTGCTAAATTAGCCTTAGCGTCGTTAGCAACAGCATAGTTAAGCCTTACCAGGCTGAGAATTTTTAACCGTGTAGTTACATGTACATGGTTTAATAGTATTTTTGATCTTCTGTCTATCCATCCAGTCAGGGTTTTTTTTAATTTAGTTTCTATCTGCATTTGAGACTGATGCTATCACGTAGGCTACGTTGCTAGGTTAGCTTCTATTTTTTTTAGCTTCGCAAAGCTGAATATTATTAATCGTGTATTTACATGTTCATGGTTTAATAGTATTTTTGATCTTCTGTCTATCCATCCAGACAGGGTTTTTTAAAATTTAGTTTCTATCTGCATTTGAGACTGCTATGCTATCACGTTGGCTACGTTGCTAGGTTAGCTTCTATTTTTTTAGCTTCGCAAAGCTGAATATTATTAATCGTGTATTTACATGTTCAGTCACTGTGAATGTCCATTTCGCGTTCTCGACTCATTTTCAAGAGGATATAGTATCTGAGGTGGTTTAAAATACAAATCTGTGATCTACAATAGAAAAAGGAGAGAGTGTGGAATCCAATGAGCCAGCTTGTACCTAAGTTACGGTCAGAGCGAAAAAAGATACGTCCATCACTGCCTCTCAAGTCCTTCACTGTAACGTTCCTCATCTACGAATCTTTCATCCTCGCTCAAATTAATGGGGTAATCGTCACTTTCTCTGTCCGAATCTTTCTCGCTCCATTGTAAACAATGGGGAATTGTGAGGAATACTAGCTCCTGTGACGTCACGCTACTTCCGGTACAGGCAAGGCTTTTTTTTTATCAGCGAGCAAAAGTTGCGAACTTTATCGTCGATTTTCTCTACTAAATCCTTTTAGCAAAAATATGGCAATATCGCGAAATGATCAAGTATGCCACATAGAATGGATCTGCTATTCCCGTTTAAATAAAAAAAATTCATTTCAGTAGGCCTTTAAACGTGTGGACAATGCTGAAGAAACAAGTCCATGTCAGAAAACCAACACATTTAGCTGAACTGCGCCAATTTTGTCAAGAGGAGTGGTCAAAAATCCAACCAGAAGCTTGCCAGAAGCTTGTGGATGGCTACCAAAAGTGCCTTATTGCAGTGAAACTTGCCAAGGGACAAATATTAACATTGCTGTATGTATACTTTTGACCCAGCAGATTTGCTCACATTTTCAGTAGACCCATAATAAATTCATAAAAGAACCGAACTTCATGAATGTTTTTTGTGACCAACAAGTATGTGCTCCAATCACTCTATCACAAAAAAATGAGTTATAGAAATTATTGGAAACTCAAGACAGCCATGACATTATGTTCTTTACAAGTGTATGTACACTTTTTATCGCGACTGTGTATATATATATATATATATATATATATATATATATATATATATATATATATATATATATATATATATATATATATATATATATATATATATATATATATATATATATATATATATGTATATATATATATATATATATAAAACATTTAATTTGCATAGAATAAAAAATACACATTAAATCCTTTAATAAAAATATATTTTAATAAAAATTGATGACCAATTGCCCCTTTTTAAATTTAAATATCATTCTTATATTTCAAATGACAGAAAATACTTAATCTTTTGTGAATATTTGTCAATTAAATATGAAATTTCCTTTAAGAAAAGAAAACTCCATAAAATAAAGCGCTTTTGAAAAAAAGAGATTCACTGAGTTTTGTATTTTTAATATAACTATAAATACAAATTATATATATTTTTTACTTTAATAATATTAAATCAATGTGTTTTTAATATGATTGTTGTCTTCGTTTTTGACAATTTAAATATGAAATTTCCATTAAAAAAAGTAAAACTGCATAAAATAAAGCGCTTTAAAAAAAACCCTGACTCACTGAGTTTTATATTTTCAATATTACTATAATACATCTTTATATATTTTTTTTAACTTTAATATTGAATCAATTTGTTTTTTTAATTTGATTTTGTCTTAATTTTTTTTTAAATAAACAATCTAATTTGCATAAAATTAAAAAATACACATTCAATTCTTTAATAAAAATATATTTTTTATAAAAAATTCCATGCTTTCTAATGATCCATTGCCACTTTTTAAATTTAAATATGATTCTTGTATTCATTTTAAATGACAGAAAATACTTAGTGGTTGTCAATATTTGTAAATGAAATATGACATTTCCATAAAAAAAAGTAAAACTGCATAAAATAAAGCACTTTAAAAAACAACTGATTCACTGAGAGTTTCATATTTTTAATATAACTATAATAAATGTTTATACATATTTTTTTAACTTTAATATTATTAAATCAATTTGTTTTTTTTAATATGATTTTATCTTTTTTTTTTAAATAAACAATCTAATTTGCATAGAATTAAAAAAAATACACATTACATTTTTTAATAAAAATATATTATTTGAATAAAAATTCCATGCTTTCTAATGATCCATTGCCACTTTTTAGAAAATGGATGGATGGATAATACATTTTTATATATATTTTTTTTACTTTAATATTAATTCAATATTTTTTTTTAATATGATTTTTGTCTTCATTTTTTTTTTTAAAGAAACAATGTAATTTGCATAGAATTTAAAAAATACACATGTACAATTCTTTAAAAAAAAAAAAATTTTTAAGCAAAACTCCATGCTTTCTAATATTCATTGGCACTTTAAAAATTAAAATATAATTCTTATATTAATTTGAAATGCCAGAAAATACTTAGTTTGTGAATATTTGTCAATTAAATATAACATTTCTATTAAAAAAGAAAAACTGCATAACATAAAGCGCTTTTTAAAATATTTTTAATATAACTGTAATACATTTATATATTTTTTTTTAACTTTAATATTAAATCTATTTGTTTTTTTAATACAATTTTTGTCTTCATTTTTGACAGAAACAATAGTTTGCATACAATTTAAAAAATACTTTTATTGTAGTATTTAAAAAAAATAAATTATTTTAATAAAAAATCCATGCTTTCCAATGATCCATTACCCCTTTTTAAATTTAAATATAATTCGTATATTAATTTCAAATGTGAGAAAATACTTAATATTTTGTGAATATTTGTCAATCAAATATTACATTTTCCCATGTCCGTTGTGTCCTTGGGCAAGACACTTCACCCTTGCTCCTGATGGCTGCTGGTTAGCGCCTTGCATGGCAGCTCCCGCCATCAGTGTGTGAATGTGTGTGTGAATGGGTAAATGTGGAAATACTGTCAAAGCGCTTTGAGTACCTTGAAGGTAGAAAAGCGCTATACAAGTATAACCCATTTATCATTTATTAAAAAAAAGAAAAAACTGAAATAAACTAAATCTCTCTTTTTAAAAAAAAAAAAACTGATTCATTGTGACTTTTACTGTTTGTTCACATAAAGTGAAAGTTGCTTTGAGGACAAAAGGGTGCAAGAACTAACTCAGTCCAACAGATGGCGCTGCATATTCAAGACTTCCCGACAGAAATGGTACTATAATTCCAAAGTAGTTGGGAGGACTTTTTAAATGACCCTCAGGCATGTTAGCAAATACCTAAACAACCCAGGGTTAGGCAGGTGTTAGGCAGACAATACACAGGTGTGAGGCAGGTAATACACAGGCGTGAGGCAGGTGTTAGTCCACGTACCCTCAGCATGATGCGATGCTCGATGTTGAGCAGGATCTTCTTCTTCTCCCGGTAGTCTCTGATGAGGGCGTGCAGCGTGTCGCAGTGAGGCACCCAGCCGATCAGGCCTGAGTTGGTGGACAGCGGGATGACGGCGTAGCGCTGGATGCTGAGGGGCGGGAGCAGAAGACACAGGTGAGGCGTGGAGCCACAGAGCGGAGGACCTGAGGCTACCTGAGGTTCTTGCGCAGGGAGGCGGGGTCGTTGGCCAGCAGGGTGTTGACCAGACCAAAGAGCTGCATGACTCTCTCGTCCTGACGCAGATCTTCATGGCCCTTCAGCAGGAACATGAACTCATGGCCGTTGCTGCCTGCAGACAAACAACATGTGGGGGCTACACACTGAAACATGAAAACATGTGGGAGCCACGCACTGAAACATGAAAACAAGTGGGGGGCACACACTGAAACATGAAAACATGTGGGGGCCACACACTGAAACATGAAAACATGTGGGGGCCACACACTGAAGCATGAAAATATGTGGGGGCCACACACTGAAACATGAAAACATGTGGGGGCCACACACAAACATGTGGGGGCCACACACTGCAACATGAAAACATGTGGGGGCCACACACTAAAACATGAACACATGTGGGGGCCATGCACTGAAACATTAAAACATGTGGCAGCCACACACTGAAACATGAAAATATGTGGGGGCCACACACTGAAACATGAAAACTTGTGGGGGCCACACACAAACATGAAAACATGTGGGGGACACGCACTGAAACATGAAAACATGTTGGGGACACACACTGAAACATGAACACGTGGGGGCCATGCACTGAAACATGAACACATGTGGGAGCCACACACTGAAACATGAACACATGTGGGGGCCACACACTGAAACATGAAAACATGTGGTGGCCACACACTGAAACATGAACACATGTGGGGGCCACACACTGAAACATGAAAACATGTGGCGGTCACACACTGAAACATGAACACATGTGGGGGCCACACACTGAAACATGAAAACATGTGGCGGCCACACACTGAAACATGTGGGGGCCACACACTGCAACATGAAAACATGTGGGGGCCACTCACTGAAACATGAAAACATGTGGGGGCCACGCACTGAAACATGAAAACATGTGGGGGCCACACACTGAAACATGTGGGGGCCACTCACTGAAACATTACAAAATGTGGCGGCCACACACTGAAACATGAAAATATGTGGGGGCCACACACAAACATGAAAACATGTGGGGGACACACACTGAAACATGAAAACATGTGGGGGTCACACACTGAAACATGAACACGTGGGGGCCACGCACTGAAACATGAACACGTGGGGGCCACGCACTGAAACATGAGCACATGTGGGAGCCACACACTGAAACATGAACACATGTGGGGGCCACACACTGAAACATGAAAACATGTGGCGGCCACACACTGAAACATGAACACATGTGGGGGCCAGATACTGAAACAGGAAAACATGTGGGGGCCACACACTGAAACATGAAAATATGTGGCGGCCACACACTGAAACATGTGGGGGCCACACACTGAAACATGAAAACATGTGGCGGCCACACACTGAAACATGTGGGGGTCACACACTGCAACATGAAAACATGTGGGGGCCACACACTGAAACATGTGGGGGCCACTCACTGAAACATTAAAACATGTGGCGGCCACACACTGAAACATGAAAATATGTGGGGGCCACACACAAACATGAAAACATGTGGGGGACACACGCTGAAACATGAAAACATGTGGGGGCCACACACAAACATGAAAACGTGTGGGGGCCACACACTGAAACATGAAAACATGTGGGGGCCATGCACTGAAACATGAACACATGTGGGGGCCACACACTGAAACATGAAAACATGAAAACATATGGGGGCCACACACTGAAACATGAACACATGTGGGGGCCACACACTGAAACATGAAAACATGTGGCGGCCACACACTGAAACATGAACACATGTGGGGGCCAGATACTGAAACATGAAAACACGTGGGGGCCACACACTGAAACATGAAAACATGTAGCGGCCACACACTGAAACATGAAAACATGTGGGGGCCACACACTGAAACATGAAAACATGTGGGGGCCACACACTGAAACATGTGCGGGCCACACACTGAAACATTTCAAAGTTTTCATTTTCCAAACTGGTACAATAGCTCATTCACAGTGGAAGCCATGACCTCGGTCTTTAAGTGACATGTAAACCAGTATGTGTCTGAAGTGTGACACAAGGGCAGTGACCAGGGGCCGTACTTATCAAGCTTCTTAGAGTGCCATTTTACACTTAAGTCCTGAGAATTTGCGAAATTTAGTCCTACTCTCAAACTTAAGAATAAAAGCTTTTTATCAACGTTCTTAAGTCTAAGAATCACTCCTACTCTCCACAATATTTAAGAGACCTTCAGAGGTGTCTTAAGTGGTTAGGAGTTGCCAGCAGGGGATGGCACTGAGGCGAGAGAGACGTGCGCGAACGTTCAGGGAGCGGAACGATGTCCTGGATTTGTTTGATGACGAGCAGCTGATCAAACGGTATCGTTTAGACAGAGCAGGTATTATTTTTGTCACAGATTTAATACTTTTCGATTCCATGTTGATTTCTGCATGTGGCTGCAGTGGGCTAGTATATATAGAGCCACCCACACCAGTTTCAAATTAGTTGCCTAATTAATGAATTGGAAATAAAATGTTATGACAGTAGCGTATGTGTGTGGCCGTGAGGTGAGTGACGTCAGTGAGTGTGTGGGCGATAGAAGAGAGGGAGCGGTAGCGTGAGTGCCGGCGGGGACTAGTTTGTTTTGTATTATTTTGTAGTTTATTGTCAAAATATACACTCCCATTGTCCACTTAAATATTTCCAAGATATTTCTTTATTCTTAGACACTGGATTCCCTTCCGTGATTGGTAATTTCTATGGACACAGAAATTCCGTTTACGGCACATAGTAATGTCGTAATTCAGCTCTGAGTGTGACACTTAAGATTCAGTCCTACACTTCGCTGAAAGTGTGAGTAAGACGCTTGATAACTAACTTTTAAGTGCAGCTTTCAGAGAAGAATTTATTTACTCTTAAGTCAACTCTTAGCAGACTTCTTAGGAGTAATTCTAAGAAGCTTGATAAGTACGGCCCCAGATCTATTTGTTCATTATAAGTTTTGTTTTAAGCTCTTTTTGTTAAAGAAAACCTTGTTTTTTTATGGAAAAAACACAACATATGCAACATTTTCCCAAATATTTTTAGAGGTATATTGAAATATTTGATGTGAAATAATTAAATATGTCAATAATTCATAACATTGATTTTGATTCATTATTATTTTTTAGCAATGACAGTTTTTTTTCTTAAGTCCCACTAAAATTCTCGGGGATCCAAAAGGGTCCCACTCATAGAAGTGTTAAAAATAAATCCTACAATATTTAAGTTGTTTTTACTTTCAACAAGTATATCTATGTCAACTTCAGATCTATTTGTCCATTATAAGTTTTGTTTTAAGCTCTTTTTGTTAAAGAAAACCTTGTTTTTTATGGCAAAAACACAAAATATGCAACATTTTCCCAAATATTTTTAGAATATTTGATGTGAAGTAATTCAATATGTGACAAACATTGATTTTGATTCATTATTATTTTTTTAGCAATGGCAGTTTTGTTTTTAAGTCCCACTAAAATTCTCGGGGATCCAAAAAGGTCCCACTCATCAAAGTGTTGAAAATAAGTCGTACATTTATATTTACTTTCAACACTTGAATCTCTAAATCAACTTCAGAACTAGCGATGGATTACAAGTTTTTATTTTTTCATGTTTTTGTTTGTTTGTTTAATACAAATTTTTTTATGGCAAACACAAAATATTTTCCCCAAAAATATATATCAAATTGGGATATTTGATGTGAATTAATTGGAGCCTTAAATAAGTCAATAATTCATAACAACATTAATTTTGATTCATTATTATTTTTTGAGTAATGACAGTTTTAAAGAAAAATAATCCCACTAAAATTCTCAGGGATCCAAAAAGTTCCACTAATAAGTCTTACAAATAAATCATACAATATTTAAATTGTTTTTACTTTCAACATGCAAATTTTTGTCGATTCTTAATTTTTTTTTAAAACATGTTGTGTACCTATCTGTTAAATAAAACCCCGGTTTTTTCTAATGGTAAAACAGAAAATATGCAAAACTTTTCCACAAAATATATTTCAAAGTGTAATATTTGATGTGAAGTAATTGGAGCCTTAAATATGTCAATAATTCATAACAAAATAGAATTTGATTCATTAATATTTTTTGAGCAATGACAGTTTTTTTTAAAAATTCCCACTAAAATTCCTGGGGGTTCAAAAAGGTCCCACTCATAAAAGTGTTAAAAAGTATTTTATTTTTTATTAACTTTGAACACTTAAATCTCTAGATCAACTTCAGATTTATTTGTCGATTATAAGTTTTTTAAACATTTTTTATTGCTTTATGCTCTTTTTTTGATCAAGAAAACACAAAATATGCCAAATTTTCCTCAAATTTTTTTAGGTGCAATATTTGATGTGAAGTAATTGGAGCCTTAAATATGTCAATAATTCATAACATTCATTCATTATTATTTTTTGAGCAATGACAGTTTTATTTTTTTTAAGTCCCACTAAAATTCCTGGGGGTCCAAAAAGGTCCCACTCATAAAAGTGTTGCAAAAAAGTTTTTTTTTGTTTTTTTTAATTAACATTGAACACTTCAATCTCTAGATCAACTTCAGATTTATTTGTCGATTACAACATTTTTTTAAACATTTTTTTTTATCGCTTTATGCTCTTTTTTTGATCAAGAAAACACAAAATATGCTAAATTTTCCTCAAATTTTTTTAGGTGTAATTTTTCATGTGAAGTAATTGGAGCCTTAAAAAATTTAAATAATTCATAACAACATTGATTTTGGTGCGTTATAATTTTTTCTAGCAATTACAGTTTTTTTTTAAGTCCCACTAAAATTCCTGTGGATCCAAAAGGGTCCCACTCATAAAAGTGTTAAAAATAAGCTATTAATTTTGTTTTTTGACTTTCAACACTTGAATCTCTAGATCAACTTCAGATCTATCCATCATTATAGGTTTTTATTATTTTGTTGTTTTATGCCCTTTTTGTCAAAGAAAACTATGTTTTTTATATAGCAAAAATATTTTAAAATGTAATATTTGATGTGAAGTAATTGGAGAATTGAAAAGGTCATTCATTCATTACAACATTGATTTTGATTCATTATTATTTTTTGAGTAATGACAGATTTAAAGAAAAAAAATCCCACTAAAATTCTCAGGGATCCAAAAAGCTCCACTCATAAGTCTTACGAATACAAACCCCGTTTCCATATGAGTTGGGAAATTGTGTTAGATGTAAATATAAACAGAATACAATGATTTGCAAATCATTTTCAACCCATATTCAGTTGAATATGCTACAAAGACAACATATTTGATGTTCAAACTGATAAACATATTTTTTTTTGCAAATAATCATTAACTTTAGAATTTGATGCAAGCAACAAGTGACAAATAAGTTGGGAAAGGTGGCAATAAATACTGATAAAGTTGAGGAATGCTCATCAAACACTTATTTGGAACACCCCACAGGTGTGCAGGCTAATTGGGAACAGGTGGGTGCCATGATTGGGTATAAAAACAGCTTCCCCAAAAATTCTCTGTCTTTCACAAGAAAGGATGGGGCAAGGTACACCCCTTTGTCCACAACTGCGTGAGCAAATAGTCAAACAGTTTAAGAACAACGTTTCTCAAAGTGCAATTGCAAAAAATTTAGGGATTTCAACATCTACTGTCCATAATATCATCAAAAGGTTCACAGAATCTGGAGAAATCACTCCACGTAAGCGGCATGGCCGGAAACCAACATTGAATGACCGTGACCTTCGATCCCTCAGACGGCACTGTATCAAAAACCGACTTAAGGTTATCACCACATGGGCTCAGGAACACTTCAGAAAACCACTGTCACTAAATACAGTTGGTCGCTACATCTGTAAGTGCAAGTTAAAGCTCTACTATGCAAAGCGAAAGCCATTTATCAACAACATCCAGAAACTCCACCGGCTTCTCTGGGCCCGAGATGGACTCATGCAAAGTGGAAAAGTGTTCTGTGGTCTGACGAGTCCACATTTCAAATTGTTTTTGGAAATATTCGACATTGTGTCATCCGGACCAAAGGGGAAGCGAACCATCTAGACTGTTATCGACGCAAAGTTCAAAAGCCAGCATCTGTGATGGTATGGGGGTGCATTAGTGCCCAAGACATGGGTAAATTAAACATCTGTGAAGGCACCATTAATGCTGAAAGGTACATACAGGTTTTGGAACAACATATGCTGCCATCTAAGTGCCGTCTTTTTCATGGACGCCCCTGCTTATTTCAGCAAGACAATGCCAAGCCACATTCAGCACGTGTTACAACAGCATGGCTTCGTAAAAAAAGAGTGCGGGTACTTTCCTGGCCCGCCTGCAGTCCAGACCTGTCTCCCATCGAAAATGTGTGGCGCTTTATGAAGCGTAAAATACGACAGCGGAGACCCCGGACTGTTGAACAACTGAAGCTCTACATAAAACAAGAATGGGAAATAATTCCACTTTCAAAGCTTCAACAATTAGTTTCCTCAGTTCCCAATCGTTTATTGAGTGTTGTTAAAAGAAAAGGTGATGTAACACAGTGGTGAACATGCCCTTTCCCAACTACTTTGGCACGTGTTGCAGCCATGAAATTCTAAGTTAATTATTTTTTGCAAAAAAAAAAAAAAGTTTATGAGTTTGAACATCAAATATCTTGTCTTTGTAGTGCATTCAATTGAATATGGGTTGAAAAGGATTTGCAAATCATTGTATTCCGTTTATATTTACATCTAACACAATTTCCCAACTCATATGGAAACAGGGTTTGTAAATCGAACAGTATATAAATTGTTTTTATTTTCAACATGCACATTTTTGTCAATTCTAATTATTGTTGTGTACCCTTTTTGTTAAATAAAACCCATTTTTTTTATGGTTAAACACAAAGTCTTACTAAAATTCTTGGGGGTCCAAAAAGGTCCCACTCATAAAAGTGTTAAAAAAAAGTATTTTTTTATGTTTTTATTAACTTTGAACACTTACATCTCTAGGGCAACTTCAGATTTATTTGTTGATTATAAGTTGTTGTTTTTTTAATTTTGTATCGCTCTATGCTCTTTTTTTGATCAAGAAAACACAAAATATGCCAAATTTTCCTCAAATTATTTTATGTGTAATATTTGATGTGAAGTAATTGGAGCCTTAAAAAATGTCAACAATTCATAACAACGTTGATTTTGATGCGTTATTATTTTTTTTAGCAATTACAGTTTTTTTAAGTCCCACTAAAATTCCTGGGGATCCAAAAGGGTCCCACTCATAAAAGTGTTAAAAAAAAGCCATTCATTTTTTTTTACTTTCAACATCTAAATATCTTGATCAACTTCAGATCCATCCATCATTATAGGTTTTTATTATTTTTTGGTTTTATGCCCTTTTTGTCAAAGAAAACTATGTTTATTATATAGCAAAAATATTTTAAAATGTAATATTTGATGTAAAGTAATTGGAGAATTGAAAAGGTCATTAATTCATTACAACATTGATTTTGATTCATTATTATTTTTTGAGTAATGACAGATTTAAAGAAAACAAATCCCACTAAAATTCTCAGGGATCCAAAAAGCTCCAATCATAAGTCTTACAAATAAATCATACAATATATAAATTGTTTATACTTTCAACATGCACATTTTTGTCAATTCTAATTATTATTTTTTTAATGTTGTGGACCCTCTTTGTTAAATAAAACCAAGTTTTTATGGTAAAACACAAAATATGCAACATTTTAACAATATAAACAATATAGATTTTGATTCATTATTATTTTTTCAGCAACGACAGTTTTTTTTTAGAAGTCCCACTAAAATTCTTGGGGGTCCAAAAAGGTCCCACTCATGAAAGTGTTAAAAAAAATAAGTATTTTTTAATGTTTTTATTAACTTTGAACACTTACATCTCTAGAGCAACTTCAGATTTATTTGTCGATTATAAGTTTTTTTAAAACATTTTTTTTATCGCTTTATGCTCTTTTTTTGATCAAGAAAAGACAAAATATGCCACATTATCCTCCAATTTTTTTAGATGTAATATTTGATGTGAAATAATTGGAGCCTTAAAAAATGTCAACAATTCATAACAACGTTGATTTTGATGCGTTATAATTTTTTTTTAGCAATTAGTTTTTTTTTTAAGTCCCACTAAAATTCCTGGGGATCCAAAAGGGTCCCACTCATAAAAGTGTTAAAAATAAGCCATTAATTTTTTTTTTTTACTTTCAACATCTAAATATCTCAATCAACTTCAGATCTATCCATCATTATAGGTTTTTATTATTTTTTGGTTTTATGCCCTTTTTGTGAAAGAAAACTATGTTTTTAATATAGCACAAATATTTTAAAATGTAATATTTGGTGTAAAGTAATTGGAGACTTGAATAAGTCATTAATTCATTACAACATTGATTTTGATTCATTATTATTTTTTGAGTAATGACAGTTTTAAAGAAAAAAAAACTCTGGCAGTAAACGAGCAGGTGACAGGTGACGTGTTGCTTCAGAGCATGTGTGATGAATTGCCTTTCACCTTGTACAGCGTCTGAAATGGACTTATGCTGACTTTAAGTTGAAGTGGAGTCCTAACTGTTTTTTTGGGGGACACCTAGTGGTCACAATAATTCATGAAGTTATGGTCATGACGCAGTAAGTTGAATGATGCAGACACGTTTGTTACTGGATACTTTCTAATATTGCCTTGTAGACTTTGTATGTGTAAGTAAAATGTAACTGTAATTATTTATTTATATTGACACATGTCACCTTTTATTGTTCAATGATTATTACCTATGTCTAGCTTGTATGCTATTGTGTGCTTAGCTGTTGCGTAGCTGCTAGCTCCTAGTAGCCTATAGCCTAGCATGTTTACATTTTGTAAAAGACTATAATAAATTGTGTGTTTATAGGAGGACATTTAGATGTTAACTGGCTGTCCAGCTTTGCACAAGTAAACACTCTGCAGGACTGCTTGTATCGCACATGACATCACACACAAGTAAACACTCTGCATGACTGCTCGTATCGCACATGATATCACACAAAAGTAAACACTCTGCAGGACTGCTTGTATCGCATATGATATCACACACAAGTAAACACTCTGCAGGACTGCTCGTATCGCACATGATATCACACACAAGTAAACACTCTGCAGGACTGCTTCTATCGCACATGATATCACACACACAAGTAAACACGCTGCAGGACTGCTTGTATCGCACATGACATCACACACAAGTAAACACTCTGCATGACTGCTCGTATCACACATGATATCACACACAAGTAAACACTCTGCAGGACTGATTGTATCGCACATGATATCACACACACAAGTAAACACGCTGCAGGACTGCTTGTATCGCACATGACATCACACACAAGTAAACACTCTGCAGGACTGCTCGTATTGCACATGATATCACACACAAGTAAACACTCTGCAGGACTGCTTGTATCGCACATGATATCACACACACAAGTAAACACGCTGCAGGACTGCTTGTATTGCACATGATATAACACACAAGTAAACACTCTGCAGGACTGCTCGTATCGCACATGATATCACACACAAGTAAACACTCTGCAGGACTGCTTGTATCGCACCTGATATCACACACAAGTAAACAGCTTGTATCACACATGATATCACACACAAGTAAACTCTCTGCAGGACTGCTCGTATCGCACATGATATCACACACAAGTAAACACCCTGCAGGACTGCTTGTATCGCACATGATATCACACACACAAGTAAACACGCTGCAGGACTGCTTGCATCGTACATGATATCATACAAGTAAAGACTCTGCAGGACTACTTATATCGCACATGATATCACACACAAGTAAACACTCTGCAGGACTGCTTGTATCGCACATTATATCACACACAAGTAAACACTCTGCAGGACTGCTTATATCGCACATATTATCACACACACACAAGTAAACACGCTGCAGGACTGCTTGTGTCGCACATGATATCACACACACAAGTAAACACGCTGCAGGACTGCTTGTATCGCACATGATATCACACATTTTACGAGCTAGCACATATAATTTGATACTTTTTATTGATGATATCATAATGATATCCGATATCAATATTGTATCAAGACAATTAATCAATTTAATGTTAGCAATCTTAAAAGCATTTCTTAGATAAAGTAGCATTTTAACGTTCTCAAGTGTAAAAATAAGTTAACCACAGATAATTATAAAACATAAAACCAATTAAAAGCTTAACCCTCATTTGATGCTCGGGAGGCAAGTTATTTGCCATAAAAACTACAAAAAGATGCGAGACTTCTTTTGTTATTATCAAGGCAGCCATGTTGTACTGAGCAGCCAGGACAAACTACTTTCCAATACGTAACATGACTGCTTCTATGGCCATTGTCACAGTTTCAAAAACAACAACAAAGGAGTTGATTCTTTATACAACTGGCAACCTCTGGGTCAAAGTGTGAGCACTCCTGTCATATTAAGGATCTTTTTTTAAAATGATTTAAATGCTATTTATTTATATTCTCTCAGACGGTTGGAGAGGGACCCAAGTCAAGTAAGTGGAAGTTGGTTCTTGCAAACACAAAGTGCTCCTGTCTTATAGAGGATCTTTGACACACACTGCTAGCAAGGAGTTACCCATGATGGTGAGTTTGCGCGGGCGCTGCTTGGAGGTGATGACCTGCAGCGAGGGCGCGATGGACTGGATGCGGATGATGGGCTGGTTGGGGTCGTAGGTCCCGGGCACGGCCAGCTCCAGGTCGCGACACATCAGCAGCTTGGGCGACACGTACTGCAGCTCTAGGGATGTGAGCTGGAAGGACATTTGGGAAAATGTATTCTCTTTAAAAAAGGTGCAGGGTTTAAAACTAAAGATACAGTCGTGGTCAAAAGTGTACATACACTTGTAAAGAACATAATTTCATGGCTGTCTTGAGTTTCCAATCATTTGTACAACTCCTATTTTTTTGTGATTGGAGCACATACTTGTTGGTCACAAAAAACATTCATGAAGTTTGGTTCTTTTATGAATTTATTATGGGTCTACTGAAAATGTGACCAAATCTGCTCACATTTTAAGTTGGACTTAATTCCGAGCCTGAGGTTTTCATTTGGGCTTACCTGGGGCAACTGTTTGGAGATGCGTCTGAAGACGTGGTAGTACAGGTCCCAGGCCTGGGTCAGGTCTTTCACGTTTCCAGAGCGCATGTACTTCCTGCACCAGTCCTGAGCCTCCATCAGGTCTCTGCCGTACGCCTTCAACATCCATCAACATTTAGTTCATGTAAAATACATTTGAAAAAGTTCAATTCTGCAAAATCCTGAATTTGTCCAGTTGGACTTTCCTGAGGATGCCTTTGACCCCAACCTGCCAGAGACGCACCTGATTGAAGGAGGTCTCCTTCAGGGTCTGTGGGCCCCTCTCCATCATGGCGTGCAGAGGCTCCAGGACGGCGAACATGCCTTTGACGTTGCGCTCCCCGAAGTAGAGTCGTGACGCCTCCTCCAGGCCCTCGTGCCACATCTCGTGCCACAGGATGGCCACCCGGATTAGCTCCTCGCTCACCTGGGACCCAAGACGGGCGAGAGGACCTTGAAACACTTGCAAACTCGGGACAGAAGACTTTTGTGTGGTCTATGACAGTACAGAACATTTAGTACGGCACTGAGACTACGTGTGACAACCACTGGAGTCATAGCTAACGGCCGTGCTAAGGAGGAGGCGGAGTTTGAAAAGACTCTTCCGTCTTGTTTGAGAACACTTGGCCTTCCCAGTGAAATAATGAGAGGAAAGACTAACACTCCTGGCAGTTTACGTCTGGGGTGCCCAAACTTTTTGACTTGGGGGGCCGCATGGGGCTAAAAAATTTATACAAAGTATATATGTATATATACAGTATGTACGGGTATATATATATATACAGACATACGTATGTATATATGTATGTTTTTATATACATATTATGTATATACATATAAACAGACATATATAGCTTATACATATGTATGTGTACGTAGTTGTGTGTATATATATATATATATACAGTATGTATAGTCAAGGTTTCTGTGGTTTATTCGTTATACAGTGCTCAACACCAGGGTAGAGCGGAATATACGTTAGGTCAAGAAAAACACAGAGGTTATTTCATCCCTACAAGCCTGTAAACAGGCTTGTAGGGATGAAATAGCCTCTGTGTTTTTCTTGACCTAACGTACATATATATGTATATATGTGTCATAATATAATGGATATATAATTAATATAATTGAATATTAAGAGTATGTGAAAGTTGGACTCCTACCTTGTTTACTTACATAACAACATCCTTAAAGTGTTGTAATCAATCACAAATATCAAGCAGCAAAAGTGCACCAAACATGGATAAGTGTGGGGATAGTGTTTTGCATTTTTCCCATTATACATTGTAGTGGATTTAAAGGGTGTCATTTTGAATTATGTGTGTTGTTTGGACATTTTTTTTTATAAAATCCACAAAGTTGAGTCAGCAGGTTGTGTTATGTGTTGACTTTTTGTGTTGGTTTATTTGCACCATAAGTGGGAAAGGTTGTTTGGATTGAGTCATATAAGTTAATGCTGTCAATGCTAACTTTGAGGTAAAATTCATGGTCATTGATGTGGAATTACTGACACTGCCCACAAGATGGCTGCAAATTAGACTGTCAGCTATTTAAAATACAACTGTTAGCACCCCAGGGGGAAAATTCTGTATTACACTGACCCGCGGCCTGTAGCTTGGACACCCTTGGTTTACGTCACCTCATAGGACTATAGACCTGCAAGACTGTACCATGATTGCCTGCTGGACCAGCGTGTTGCAGTGTTCGCACATGTTCTTCAGGATCTTGTTGGCGGCGTTGTGGCGAGCCGTGGTGGTGGACTTGGAGGCCACGGTCAGCGGGTAGATCAGCGCCTGGCGAGGGGGCGGGCCCAGATGCAATCACCAGTCCCAACATCAGGTTTTGGTTGTAGAAGCAGACTTACTTGGGGATGGTAGCGGCCGATGTCTGTGAGCAGCTGGTGGATGAGGCGACCCACCAGAGCACGAGGAGTGTCGATTCGAGCGATGAGTTGCGGGATCACCTAAAATAGCACAAGGTCGATTAGGAGTGGTAATAGCTATTTTTGGTGACACCTAGTGGTCACAATAATCCACAAAGTTAAGCTCATGATGCAGTAAATTTAATGATGCGGACACTTTTGTTACTGGATACTTTCTAACACTGCCTTGGAGACTTTTTGTACGAGTAAGTAATATGCAACTATAATTATTTGATACTTGTATATACTGACAAATGTCACCTTTTATTGTTCAATGATTATTACCTATATCTAGCTTGTGTGCTATTGTGTGCTAAATCCGTTGTGTAGCTGCTAGCTCCTAGTAGCCTATAGCCTAGCATGTTTACCTTTTGTAAATTACTTTAGTGAAATAGGATAAAATGTGTGTCTATTGGAGGACACTTAAATGTTAAATGTCCGTCCAGCTTTGAACAGCATGTGCGATACAGCAGGACTGCTTGTATCGCACATTGATTGATTGATTGATTGATTGATTGAGACTTTTATTAGTAGGTTGCACACATGATATCGCACACAAGTAAACACGCTGCTGGACTGCTCGTAAACCACAAATCATTACACACAAGTAAACACACTGCAGGACTACTTGTATTGCACATGACATCAAACACGTAAACACGCCGCAAGACTATTTGTATCACACATATTACTGCACACAAGTAAACACGCTGCAGGACTGGTTGTATCGCATATGACATCACACACAAGTAAACGCTGCAAGACTGCTTGTATCGCATATTATATCACACATAAGTAAACAGTGCAACTTTGCTTGTATCGCACATGATATCACACACAAGTGAACACTGCTTGTATCACATGATATCACACACAAGTAAACACGCTGCAGGACTGCTGGTATCACACATGATATCACACACAAGTAAACACGCTGCAGGACTGCATGTATCGCACATGATATCACACACAAGTAAACACTGCAGGACAGCTTGTATCACACATTATATCACACAAGTAAACACTGTAGGACTGCTTGTGTCGCACATGATATCACACACAAGTAAACACTGCAGGGTGCATGTATCGCACATGATATCACACACAAGTAAACACTGCAGGGCTGCATGTACCGCACATGATATCACACACAAGTAAAAACGCTGCAGGACTGCTGGTATCACACACAAGTAAACACGCTAAAGGACTGCATGTATCGCACATGATATCACACACAAGTAAACACTGCAGGACTGCTTGTTTCACACATGATATCACACACAAGTAAACACTGTAGGACTGCTTGTATCGCACATGATATCACACACAAGTAAACACTCTGCAGAACTGCATGTATTGCACATGATATCACACACAAGTAAACACTCTGCAGAACTGCTTATATCGCACAATATATCACACACAAGCAAACACTGCAAAACTGCTTGTATCGCACATTATATCACACAAGTAAACACTGCAAACCTGATTGTATCGCACATGATATCGCACACAAGTAAACACTGTAGGACTGCTTGTATTGCACATATCACACACAAGTAAACACTCTGCAGAACTGCTTGTATTGCACAAGATATCACACACAAGTAAACATTGCAAGACAGCTTGTTACACACATGATATCACACACAAGTAAACTCTGCAGAACTGTTTGTATCGCACAAGATATCACACACAAGTAAACATTGCAAGACTGCTTGTATCACACATGATATCACACACAAGTAAACACTGTATGACTGCTTGTATTGCACACATCACACACAAGTAAACACTCTGCTTGTATCGCACAAGATATCACACACAAGTAAACACTGCAAGACTGCTTGTATCGCACATTATATCGCACACAAGTAAACATGCTGCAAGACTGCTTGTATCGCACATTATATCACACAAGTGAACACTGCAGGGCTGCTTGTATCGCACATGATATCGTACACAAGTAAATACTCGTGAAGATTTTGACAGGGTGGGGCACGGGTTATGAATAATAACAGGTTTAATAATAAGAACATAAAACCTATAATGGGACGCCGTGGCTCAGATGATAGAGCAACCGTTCCAGCAACTTGAGGGCTCTCGGTTCGATTGCAGCCTCTGCCATCCACAATGAATGGTGGTGGTGGTGGGCGGGGCATATTAGCAGTCTACCGCAGGGCAGCTGTGGCTTCAAATGTAGCTTACCACCATCAATGTCTGAATGTGGCCTCTCAGGTCTCTGTCAAGTGCTTTGAGTGTCGAGAAAAGGGCTATATAAATCTAATTCACTATTAATATTAGTTATAAACTATATTAGGGCCTCAAAGTGTGATGTGGAAACGCAATGCATTATGGGTCTTGCTGGACTCTGAAGAGCTTGTTTACACGGCTGAATGCAAGACTCTGTCCTAAAGTTGTCTTCTTTTCTTTAAAAGTGTAAAAACTGCCACAATTATGGTCTTGGTAGCTTTAAGAAAAAACAATATTTGGTGAGATTTGTCTCATTTCAAGCGCAGAAGCAAAGGCAAAAGAAGTCAGGTTAGTGAGTTAATAATGAGATGTCGACTAGCCTGGATAGCAGCCGTGAGACCATCAATCATGACTTTTAACACCATCTCCTGGTACATGTTGTGAGACCATCAAACAGGACTTTTAACATCTCCTGGTACATGTTGTGAGACCATCAAACATGACTTTTAACACCATCTCCTGGTACATGTTGTGAGACCATCAAACATGACTTTTAACATCACCTGGTACATGTTGTGAGACCATCAAACATGACTTTTAACACCATCTCCTGGTACATGTTGTGAGACCATCAAACAGGACTTTTAACATCACCTGGTACATGTTGTGAGACCATCAAACATGACTTTTAACACCATCTCCTGGTACATGTTGTGAGACCATCAAACAGGACTTTTAACATCTCCTGGTACATGTTGTGAGACCATCAAACATGACTTTTAACACCATCTCCTGGTACATGTTGTGAGACCATCAAACATGACTTTTAACATCACCTGGTACATGTTGTGAGAACATCAAACATGACTTTTAACACCATCTCCTGGTACATGTTGTGAGACCATCAAACAGGACTTTTAACATCACCTGGTACATGTTGTGAGACCATCAAACATGACTTTTAACACCATCTCCTGGTACATGTTGTGAGACCATCAAACAGGACTTTTAACATCACCTGGTACATGTTGTGAGACCATCAAACATGACTTTTAACACCATCTCCTGGTACATGTTGTGAGACCATCAAACAGGACTTTTAACATCACCTGGTACATGTTGTGAGACCATCAAACATGACTTTTAACACCATCTCCTGGTACATGTTGTGAGACCATCAAACAGGACTTTTAACATCACCTGGTACATGTTGTGAGACCATCAAACATGACTTTTAACACCATCTCCTGGTACATGTTGTGAGACCAATGCATTGCAAATACACCTGGCCTTCCCAGCACAGAGGAATAGGATCAGTTTGGGGAGGTTTTGAAAAGGTGGAGGTACTGGTTATGAATAATAAGACATTAACATTAAAACTATAACAGGTAATAACATACAAACTATAATATTTAGACAAAGGAATGGCAGTGTTCTTTTAAAATGTGCAATTAAAGAACTGGTTTCCCTAATCAGGAGTATAGTTATATTCTTCATTCCTGAACACCTTTCTTAAACAGGGTTGGGTGTTGTATGTGTAAAAAGGCTCCATCTGGTTTGTTTGTCTAAAAAATAATTTTATTTTGTATGTAATTTAGTTTTTATTGACATCCAGCATCAGACATTTCTATCCATTACATCATATTTGCATACATCTATTGTCTGCCCTAACTGTCAAAATCATATATTTTTGTTTATACAGTCGTGCTCATAAATTTACATACCGTGGGAGAATTTATGATTTCTTGGCCATTCCTCAGAGATTATGAATGATAACACAAAAACCTTTCTTCCACTCATGCTTAATGGTTGTGTGAAGCTATTTATTGGCAAACAACTGTGTTCACTCTTTTTAAATCAAAATGACAAAAGAAAGTACGCAAATGACCCTGATCAAAAGTTTACATACCCCAGTGACTTTGATCTGATAACATGCACAAAAGTTGACACAAACAGGTTTGAATGGCTAATCAAGGTTCCAATCCTCAACTGTGATCTGTTTGTTTGTAATTAATGTGTGTGTATAAAAGGTCAGTGAGTTTCTGGGCTTCTGACAGACCATTGCATCTTTCATCCAGTGCTACACAGATGTTTCTGAATTCTGAGTCATGGGGAAGGCAAAATAATTGTCAAAGGATCTGCGAGAAAAGGTAATTGAACTGCATAAAACAGGAAAAGGGTATACAAAGCTATCCAAGGAATTGAGAATGCCAATCAGCAGTGTTCAAACGCTGAATAAGAAGTGGAAAATTAGGGATTCAGGTAGACCAGCAAAGATTTCAGCCACAACTGCCAGGAAAATTGTTGGAGATGCAAAGAAAAATCCACAAATAAAGGAAACTGAAATACAGGACTCTCTGAAAAATTGTGGTGTGGCTGTTTCAAGATGCACAATAAGGAGGCACTTGAAGAAAAATGAGCTGCAAGGTCGAGTATCCTCCTACGGTGTGTAGTGAAGCATGTTTAGCTATTCCTCGTCCTCCAGTGATAATGGGACAATGGGGCGGCGTGGCGAAGTTGGTAGAGTGGCTGTGCTAGCAATCGGAGTGTTGCTGGTTACTGGGGTTCAATTCCCACCTTCTACCTTCCTAGTCACGTCCGTTGTGTCCTTGGGCAAGACACTTCACCCTTTGCCTCTGATGGCTGCTGGTTAGCGCCTTGCATGGCAGCTCCCGCCATCAGTGTGTGAATGTGTGTGTGAATGGGTAATGGGTAATACTGTCAAAGCGCTTTGAGTACCTTGAAGGTAGAAAAGCGCTATACATGTATAACCCATTTATCATTTATTTATAAAATGTTACTTGTAAGAAACGTACTTTATTTGTCGCCATGGAGATGAGGATTAGTGATTTAGAAGTACCTAAAACACTGCTGACTGCGGATGGATGTTTTCTGCTAGTTAGCTAGTCATGTCTTAAAGCACCTCTTCCTGAGGGTTTCAGTGTTATAACTTCACCTTTATCTTTACTTTTTACACCAAAATGCATCCGTTCTCCCTTTTCTGTCTACACTCTGTGTCTGCTTGTAAGTACTCTGTGTGCGCGCGCTGCCGAACATGCTCCTCTGCTCGTAAAACCAGCAATGTCACGACGTGACGACGCGCCGTCATGCCCGTTAAAAAGAAAAAAAAGTAACCGGTACTTTTTAGAGGCGGTATAGTACCGAAAATGATTCATTACTATACTGTACAACCCCAATAGGGATGGATCTTTTTTACACAGTCCAATCACTAATTGGAGAAAATAAAATCAGGCCTATGGGGTGTGACATAATTGACCCAGTATGAAGTGAATTTCTCCAATTTATAATTAAAAAATGCCTTTATTGTCTCCATTTGATAAATGTCCACTGTGATTCCCAAAAAGGCTTTTAAGTAAGTTTTTGGAAAGAGTTCTAAAAATGACAGATGGTTTATCAAATATGTTAAGTTTGATAAAAAATTGACATGTATTTAGCGTTAGTTCCTACATGCCAAATGATATTACAAATTGCACAAAAACAATGAGTAAAAAAAGTCCAAGAATCTTTACTTGCAGCCAGGTGTCTATCTGGATGGTCTTGATGCCCTCCACCAGGCCCTCGTTCACCTCAGGCCAGTGGCCGTAGTCGAACCACAGAGTCAGGACCCTTCAAGGCACAAAGATAAACAAGCGGTGGCTACTGGAGGTCCTCCTAGACCACTCACCTGAGCGTGTCCTGCAGGTTGTTGCCCCGGGACAGGGAGATGGAGCGGAAGAAGCCCTGGACTGCAGGAACTGTGTAGAGGAGCAAGGTCTTGGACAGGTCCTGTGTGGACAACAATGTCTTCATGAAGCCAGTCAGGCCAAGAGGAGAACACATGACAACTTGAACTTACACTCGCATAAACATTCACACAAATTCATTTTAAGACGTGCAGCGAAGCCTGCCTCTTTTCTTTTCTTTTTTTTAACAAAGTTATTCTTTATGAAGTGGTGGACGTTTACATCTAGGTGTGTCAAACTCAAGGCCCCGGGGGTCAGATCTGGCCCCCCACATCATTTTATGACGACCGCCAAAGCCTCAAAATATTATGCGTTAATAAAGTACTTTATTTATCCCTTATTTCCATTTTGACATTAAAAAAATACATTAACTGCATGCGATTGCATATCTTTTAAACTTTACTATTATATATGTATATATATGTATATATATAATGAAAGAAATTATTCTATCATATATTCCAAAATAAATACTTAAATATCTGCTTGACTTCTGATATCAAAGCATCAACTTGTAAACTAAAAATGACAACAGACTTTACGATAAAGTTCTGGTGACTAGTTTTGACCATGAAAACAACTTTGCTACAGTTTTCCATGTACAAAAATACATGATAAAAAACAACCACCGAAGATTTTACAGATAAAAAACTGGGAGCTATGTTGCATGAATTTTATTGTGAAAAAACAGTGGTACAGTTTTTCCACTCCATTAGCAGTAATATGATATATATAAAAACACCGTCAAATTTACGGTAAAATTCCAAGGACTAAGCTACCAGTTTTTTTTACAGTAAAATAAATTGTTTTGTTTTGTAAAAAAATATATACCGTATTTTTCAGACTTTAAGCTGCTACTTTTTTCCTACGCTTTGAACTCTACGGCTTATAAAACGCTAAGGCCAATTAATGGATTTTTCTTCGCTAACGACCGTACTGTTTTGTATTCAACAAATAGTTTTTAACAGCGACAGAGACGCTAAAAAGGTGTGTTTTTGTTCATGCTGTGGCGCCATCTTTTGGACGAGTTCACTCACTGCATGGGCTGCGGGTTGAAAATGTACTTCCTGTTTCGAGCCTTCAACCGGAAGTGAAACCGTCCATAGCGATTCCACTCGTGTGGACTCTTCATTCATCATTTCAAGCAACGTTTGTAAGTTTTACAATATAACTTAAACTATTCATACTTAATAAACCGTCCCCCCCATCAAGTCTCGAGTTTTGTGTGTTGTATATGATCAATACATGTAACAATAAAGTTTCATTCATTTATTCATATTTGTGATGTGATACCACTGAATTATCTTCAAACCGATACAAAATAAAATTCAGGCTGGTTATCGGCGATACCGATCCGAAACTGCAAATATACCAAATGTGTCTGCTAAAATTTAAAAAGTTATGTTTTTTTGTTAAAAATAATAACTTATCTATCTAAAAATACAACAGTAAAAATATAAGAAGAAAAAAGCTAAACATCAGAATGTAATGAGAAAAAGATGAATCTTTAAAATAATAGTAATAATAATATAAAGTACTTAGTCACCTATAGCAGAAAGTTTGGACTTTAAATATATATAATATCTGTTTTTAGCATTTTTTGTAAAAATATCAAAATGGTCGCCCCACTCTTGACTTTTCAGTATGCGGCCCTTGGTAGAAACATTTTAGACACCCCTAATCTAAAATATTAGAAGATCTCAAAATAAAAATAAAATATACTTAAAATGTAAAAAAAAAAGTTTAGTTTGTTAATTCAATCGAAAAAATAAAATGCTTACTTATGAATTCATTGAAAAAATATTAGCTCTCAAAATAAAAATAAAATATACTTAAAATATAGACAAAGTTTTGTTTGTCAATTATTTTTAATAAATACAATATTACTCACTTGTGAATTAATTACAAAAATGTTTAGCTCTCAAAATAAAAATAAAATAAACTTAAAATATAAACAAAGTTTAGTTTGTTAATTAATTTAAAAAAAAATCGCAACAAGAATTAAGTAGAAAAATATTAGAAGCTCTCAAAATAAAAATAAAATATACTAAAAATATAGACAAAGTTTAGTCCGTTAATTTAAAAAAATGAAATAATACTCACTTATGAATTGATTTAAAAAATATTCAGCTTTCAAAATAACAATAAATATACTTAAAATATAAACAAAGTTTAATTTGTTAATTAATTTAAAAAACATACCAACAAGAATTAAGTAGAAACATATTAGAAGCTCTCAAAATAAAAATGAAATATACAAAAAATATAAACAATGTTTAGTTTGTTAATAATAAAAATAAAAAATATACTCTGTATAGCTCGGTTGGTAGAGTGGCCGTGCCAGCAACTTGAGGGTTCCAGGTTCGATCCCCGCTTCCGCCATCCTGGTCACTTCCGTTGTGTCCTTGGGCAAGACACTTTACCCACCTGCTCCCAGTGCCACCCACACTGGTTTAAATGTAACTTAGATATTGGGTTTCACGATGTAAAGCGCTTTGAGTCACTAGAGAAAAAGCGCTGTATAAATATAATTCACTTCACTTCACTTCACTCACTTATGAATTAATTAAAAAAATGTTTTAGCTCTCAAAATAAAAATTAAATATACTTAAAGTATAAACAAAGTTTATTTGTTAATTTAAAAAAAATTACAAACAGGAATTAATTAGAAAAATATTAGAAGCTCCCAAAATAAAAATAAAATATACTTAAAATGTAGACAAAGTTTAGTTCGTTAATTAATTTAAAAAATAATACTAACTAATTAATTAATTTGAAAAATAACAACAAACCTAATAAGCACTGTTACAGTAAATGTATAATTGAAAATTAATATTTTAGTACAGGCAGAATTTTGGACATACAAAGTTATGCAGTTACACAATTATATTATTCATAACTTTATTCTGTTCTTATATGGAAAAAAAGAACATTAAAAAAATGTAAGAAAAAGGAGTGAAAAAATGGGTATGTAATGAGAAAAAGCTGAAATGTTGTAACTAATGATTGATAATAATATACTTAGTCACCAATAATACAACAATATCTGTTTTAGCATTTTTTTAAATTTATATAAAATATATATATGGTCCCCGCGTACATTGACTTTTCAGGAAGAGGCCCTTGGTGAAAAAGTGTGGACACCCCTGATCTAAAGTATCAAAAGTATCGATATTTTAATTTGACGATGGATATTAGAGCATAAAGATCTGGCATCAGCGGTATCGATATTTTAGTATCGATCCACACTCACTCATTCATATGCATGATGTAATAACATAGACTTGCAAAATGACACAGATTAGTGTGTGTGTGTTTGTGTGTGCGTGTGTGTGTGTGACTTTGGCGATTCGTAGACAAAAAATATTGTTAAGTAGAACAGGATTAAAATGAAATAGCACGTCCATGGAAATGGTGGCGTTAAAAGAGCTAAGTGCTGATTGTTTATTATCTTGGTAACTTTGGCAGACATAATAATAATATAAGTGCTGATTGGTTATTATCTCGGTAACTTTAGCATACATAATAATAATAATATAAGTGCTGATTGGTTATTATCTTGGTAACTTTGGCAGACATAATAATAATATAAGTGTTGATTGGTTATTATCTTGCTAACTTTGGAAGACATAATAATAATAATATAAGTGCTGATTGGTTATTATCTTGGTAACTTTGGCAGACATAATGATAATATAAGTGCTGATTGGTTATTATCTTGGTAACTTTGGCAGACACAATAATAATATAAGTGTTGATTGGTTATTATCTTGCTAACTTTGGCAGACATAATAATAATAATATAAGTGATGATTGGTTATTATCTTGGTAACTTTGGCAGACATTAATAATAATATAAGTGCTGATTGGTTATTATCTTGATAACTTTGGCAGACATAATAATAATAATATAAGTGCTGATTGGTTATTATCTTGGTAACTTCGGCAGACATTATTAATAATATAAGTGCTGATTGGTTATTATCTTGGTAACATTGGCAGACATAATAATAATATAGGTGCTGATTGGTTATTATCTTGGTAACATTGGCAGACATAATAATAATATAAGTGCTGATTGGTTATTATCTTGGTAACATTGGCTTACATAATAATAATATAAGTGCTGATTGGTTATTATCTTGCTAACTTTGGCAGACATAATAATATCATAAGTGTTGATTAGTTAAAGGGAAACTTCGGTTTTTTTCAACCTGGGCCCTGTTTTCATAATTTTTTCTGTATATATGAGTGCTGGATAAAACATTTTTTGAGGTCGCGCCAGTATTGAGCAGGGCAGGCAGCCTCCAGCCCAGCTAACGCTCGTACACAGGGCAACTGGCTCTCGTCAAAATTCGGCCTATAAACATGCATTTTTTTCACACTGACAGGCTCAGATAGTTACAATGAGTGTCCGACAACATACTAGAAAGGAGAAATTAACGTATGTCTCTACCTTTAGCTGGAGATCGCTGTGTGTTGTGAGCTGTGTCCAAATCTCACCACGCTACAAATCTCGTTCCGAAATCTCGCGATAACTCGCGACAAAACACCGGTGGAAAAACAGTTACCTGACTGAGGTGAAGAGAGATGACTGAAGTGATTTTCTGTTGGATTACCGAAGACTGTTATTTTAGTTTTATAGTGGAGGCAGAAAATCACTTCAGTCATCTCTCTTCACCTCAGTCAGGTAACTGTTTTTCCACCGGTGTTTTGTCGCGAGTTATCGCGAGATTTCGGAACGAGATTTGTAGCGTGGTGAGATTTGGACACAGCTCACAACACACAGCGATCTCCAGCTAAAGGTAGAGACATACGTTAATTTCTCCTTTCTAGTATGTTGTCGGACACTCATTGTAACTATCTGAGCCTGTCAGTGTGAAAAAAATGCATGTTTATAGGCCGAATTTTGACGAGAGCCAGTTGCCCTGTGTACGAGCGTTAGCTGGGCTGGAGGCTGCCTGCCCTGCTCAATACTGGCGCGACCTCAAAAAATGTTTTATCCAGCACTCATATATACAGAAAAAATTATGAAAACAGGGCCCAGGTTGAAAAAAACCGAAGTTTCCCTTTAATATCTTGGTAACTTTTGCATCCATTTTAATAAAATGATGACTTTATGAATAGATGGGCTTAATTTTGACCAACCTCATTGACTTTTTTCTGTCCAGGACTGTGCTCACTGCCGTCCACCTCGCTGTCGCTGTTGCTGGCCTCGCTGTTGGCGCTGGCCCCGCTGGCGTGCCGCAGCTTCTTCTTCTCATCGCGGGCCTGGTTCTGGTGCTTGTAGTGGAGCACTGCCTCAAAGTTCATCACGGCCCACGCGTGCCACGCCTGGAAATAAAAAACATCCTCTGAAATCTTTGATATCATCAGACGAGGCACCACTCTGAGTCATTTAAATCAGGGGTGTTCACGGTCTGGCCCGCAGGCTGTTTTAACATTCTAAAAATAATATTGCAAAAATAACATAAAAAAGTGGAATAAAAGAGCAAACGGGTGAAATGTAACGAGAGAAAGTTGCAATACTGACACTAATAACACAGGTCTGCCATGCAGGCTGTTTTTTTCTTTAAAACTGTTATTGCTCAAAAAATAATAATAAATTAAAATCAATGTTGTTATGAATTATTGACATATTAAAGGCTCCAATTACTTCACATCAAATATTACACTTTGAAATATTATGTGAGAAAAATGTTGCATATTTTGCGTTTTTGCCATATAACAAGTATTCATTAACATACTGTAAAAGAGCATAAAACATTTGAAAAAATAAAAAAAAACTTCATATCGACAGATAGATTTAAAGTTGATATCAAAATTTAAGTGTTGAAAGTTTAAAAAAAAAAAGTACGACCTATTTTTAACACTTTTTAGGTGGGACCATTTTGGATCGCCAAGAATTTTAGTAATTGCTCAAAAATAATTATTTAAAATCAATGTTGTTATGAATGATTTACATATTTAAGGCTCCAATTACTTCACACCAATTATTCAACTTTGAACATGTTTTTTGAGGAAAATATTGCATATTTTGTGTTTGCAATATAAAAAAGTATTCTTTAACAAAAAGGGCATAAAACATTTAAAAAAAACAACTTTATATACAAATAGATCTGAAGTGGATCTAGAGATTTAAAAAAATATATATATGGAATTTTTTAACACTTTTATGAGCGGGACCCTTTTGGATCGTCAAGAATTTTAGTGTGATTTTTTAACAAATCATGAATTACTTTGCACCATGTTTGTACAAATAATAACTCATGTAAAATACAAAAGTAAACTCTCAAATTTTTAAATCATGTCACACTTTGAACTGGACACCAAATCTGTTATCTGTTTCTTTGTCAGTTAGTGGGAAGCCTGGCATTGCATGCTGTTAACTAGTGTGTTGTACTCTGGTGTGTAACTTGACACTGCAACTCTGAGTGAGTCTTGCAGATGTGCATCAGTGAGGCGTGTTCTGTGTTTGTTCTTGATGAAGTTCATGTCAGAAAAGGCTGATTCACAAAGATAAGATTTTTCCTCATTGTTTGCAGAACCTTCTTAATCTTTTGGACATATTTTCACAGCAATCTGGCCTTAAGCTTAATTATGATAAATGTAAAATGTTAAGGATCGGAAATCTAAAGGGAACGTCCTTTCGAATGGAATGCAAAGTGCCTGTTTTGTGGACAGATGGACCAGTTAACATACTTGGTGTTGTTGTCCCAGAAAATCTGGAAGATCTAGGCTCAGTAAATTATGATAATCGACTAAGAAGCTGGACAAAATTATGCAATTATGGAAAGGGAAATCCCTAACCTTGTATGGTAAATTGTCTATTGCCAACTCGTTAATTATTCCTCAATTTATTTATTTGTTTTTGTCATTACCGGCTCCATCACAAAACTTTTTTAAGATTTATGAGCGGAGGGTCTTCGATTTTGTCTGGAACGGCAAACCAGAAAAGATTAAAAGAAAGGTTTTGTACAAAGAGTATGAATATGGGGGCCTGAAACTTCTCAACCTTGAAGCTATGTGTCTGTCTTTAAAAGCATCAATTGTTCCAAAGATGTATTTAAACATTGAGTGGTACACAAATGTCCTGTTGGACAAAAAACATGTACTGTATCAAAAGAAATGGTATCCTTTTTTACAAGTGATCCCCTCCCAGAGAGTCTGCTGGGAAACATGGCGGGGTTCATAAAGGAAACAATCCACTCATAGTGGTGTTTTCAATTTTATGTGCCAGAAAAAAGAGACGATATTTTGCAGCAGTTAATATGGATGAACTCTAATATTGTAATAGATGAAAAGCCTTTCTTTTGGAAAAATATGTTTGAAAGAGGAATCATTTTTGTCAATGATATTATCAATGAGAATGGTAAAATTATGAAGTATGATGAATTTAGAGCTATGTATGGTGATGCTTGCTCAAGCTTTTCATTTTATCAACTAACTGGAGTAATTGGGAAAAGATGGAAACAAATAATTAATTATGGAACTACTAAATTATTAGTTTGTAAACCTCTAATAAGAAATTCTAGTTGGCAAAAAGGAACTAAAATAAATAGAAAAATATATAATTTTTATTTAATAAAGAAATCTTTGAAGGCTGCCTCATACAACACAAATGGAAAATGGGAGGACTTTTTTGACTGCCCGTTGCCATGGGATGCCATATTCAAACTAATCTATAAAACCACTATCGATGTGCAAAATCGTTATTTTCAAATTAAAATTATTTATAACTTCTTACCCACAGGGAAAATGTTAAAATTATGGAATATGACAGAGTCAGATGATTGCCAATTTTGTTGTCAGGAGCCTGAATCCACCCTGCATTTGTTTTGGTATTGTCATATTGTGTCTTTGTTTTGGGTGGAAGTTGAAAAAATGTGTTTAAGGATTGGTTTGTTTATGAAGCTTAATGTGGTTTCTGATATTTTAGGAGAGTTCATTGACAATCATGATTTAGTCAATTTAATTATAGTACTCGGTAAAATGTTTATTTTTAAGGCCAAAATCAGATATTCACTTAGTATTACTTTCTTTAAAACATTTATTCAGTATTTTCTAACTTTAGAAAGTTACATGGTTGAAAACGATAATGATGCGAAAAAACATTAAAAAAAAGATGAGAAGTCCTCAAAGGCTTATTTTGAAAGTATAATTATGTTTATAGATTATATGATATCTGTTGTTGTGTTCCCTAATTTGAGTGACCTGGACATAATCTGGACTGTACATAAATGCTTATTTTGAAAATGTAGTTTTTTTTATAAATTATATGCAATCTGTTGTGTTCCCTAATTTTTTTCTGTGTACATGAATGAAGGTGTCTGTTGCTGAGTCCGACTTGGACATTATCTGCACTGGGCCTGGTTTAAAAAACCCTTTAAACAAATCTAATTTCATTGACAACCTGGTCTGTTGAAGATAAGGCCCTTTTAAAAAAAAAAAAAAAAAAAAAAGATAAATAAAAAAAAAACATTTTCTTGGATAAAAAAGAAAGTAAAACAATATAAAAATAATTACATAAAAAATAGTAATCAATGAAAATGTTAGTGGACCAGCAGCCTATACAATCATGTGTGCTTCAGGGACTGTGTCCCTTGCAGATGTGTTGTCTATGTTGTGGGAACCAGAATATTGGTAGCAGAAAGAATTAACCCCTTTTGTGTGAGTGGGTGTGGATGAGTGTGCATGGGGGAGGTTGTTTGGGTTGATGCACTGATTGAAAGTGTATCTTGTGTTTTTTCTATGTAGATTTAATTTTTTTTTTTAGAACAGGCCCGCGGGCGACTCATCTGGTCCTTACGGGCGACTTGGTGCCCGCGGGCACCGCGTTGGTGACCCCTGATCTAGAGATTTAAATGTTGAAAAAAAAAAGTACAATTTGTGTGGGACCCTTTTGCATGCCCAATAATTTGTGGGATTTTTTTTTTTTAACTCATTACTAAAAAAAAAAAAAGAATTAAAATCAATGTTGTTATGAATTATTGACATATTTAAGGCTTCAATTACTTTGCATCAAATATTACACTTTGAACATCTTTTTGGGCAAAATATTGCATATTTTCTGTTTTTGCCATATAAAAAACGTATAAAAGTATTTATTTAACAAAAAGGGCAGAAACATTAAAAAAACACTTTATATCGACAGATAAATCTGAAATTGATCTAGTGATTTAAGTGTTGACAAAAAAAGTAGCACTTATATTTAACACATTTATGAGTGGGATCCTTTTGGATCCCAAATATTTTGTTTATTTTTTTTTTAAAAGGTCATTGCTCAAAAAATAATAATGAATCAAAATCAATGTTGTTATGAATTATTGACATATTTTAGGCTCCAATTACTTCACATCAAATATTACACTTTAACATATTTATGTGGGAATATTGTGCACATGTTTGTGTGTTTGCCATTAACACTTAGTTTTACATGACAAAAACAGCATAAAACATACATACAAAAAAAAACATAAAAATAATTTAAAAATTATTATCGACAGATAGATTTGAAGTTCATCTAGAGATTTAAATGTTAAAAAAAAAAAATTGTGTGGGACCCTTTTGGATCCCCAATAATTTGTGGGATTTTTATTTTTTAATTCATCACTAAAACAAAATAATAATGAATTAAAATCAATGTTGTTATGAATTATTGACATATTTAAGGCTCCAATTACGTCACATCAAATATTACACTTTGAATTTTTTTTTAAAGGGAAATGTTGCATACTTTGTGTTTTGGCCGTACAAAAAAGTATTTCTTTAACAAAAACAGCATAAAACATTTAAAAAAGAAAACTATATCGACAGATAGATCTAAAAGTTGATCTAGAGATTTAAATGTGTAAAAAAAAGTAGATCTTATTTTTAACACATTTATAAGTGGGACCCTTTTGGATACCTAAGATTTTTGTGTGGTATTTTTTTTTTAAACTGTCTGCGCAAAAATAATAATGAATCAAAATCAATGTTGTTATGAATTATTGACATATTTAAGGTTAGAATTACTTCACATGAAATATTACACTTTGAACATTTGTTTGGGGAAAATGTTGCATATTTTCTGTTTTCTAACAAAAAGGGCATACAGCATTAGAAACAAACATGGACAGTTAAATGTAAAGTTGATGTAGAGATTCAAGTGTTGATAAAGGATGTTGATCACATTTTTTATCAAAATGTTTACGACCGAGGCCTCTCTGGGTCCTCGGGACCAAACTTGAGAGGGGCCCTAAGGGTTTAAAAAAATGGATATATGGTATTGGTTTTGCAAATGAGAGGTATGAGAAGGTGAGAGGTGCTGACCTTGTACCAGCTGCGGTCGTGCTCGGTGGAGTGGCTGTAGTACTGCAGAACTTTGGGGATGGTGCTCTCGTTGATGCCCTGCAGGCTCAGCTGCCACTCGCCCAGCTTCAGGAAGCATCTGCGCGGCAAACATGGAGGTCAGAGGTCATCAACACTAGGCGCTCCATGCTGAGGTCACACGGGGTCAGAGGTCGATCAGTTTCAGCGGCAACAGTCAATATAAGTCTTGACACACCCCAGAAAATAACAAGTTTATGCTGACTTATATTAATACATCTTATATTTAAGACCATTTGTAATGTTTTTATATTTATTATTGTTATCATATTGTAAACTATCATATTATTAACTAATGAATACTACTGTACCAATGAATACTATATTAATACATCTTATATTCAAGATAATTTTTAACCAAAAATACACAATGTTTTATAATTTATTATTGTTATCATATTGTAAACTATACTAATGAATACATAAAAAATAATAATTCATATCATTCAGTATCTTAATGTAAATAATGCTATTTTTACTGATGTACTTTTCTTTATATTTCTCAAGCTGCCGAACCTCTCTTTAAGTCCTCTGGCACCCTATAAGAAGGGCATACTTTAAACATAGCAAAACATTTATTTTCATTTCGGCACACCGTTATTTTGCACTACACATTTGAAGTCACCTACACTTATTTTAATATAAACAGTCGTGGTCAAAAGTTTACATCCACTTGTAAAGAACATAATGTCATGGCTGTCTTGAGTTTGCAATCATTTCTACAACTCTTATTTTTTTTGTGATAGAGTGATTGGAGCACATACTTGTTGGTCACAAAAAACATTCATGAAGTTTGGTTCTTTTAGAAATGTATTATGGGTCTACTGAAAATGTGAGCAAATCTGCTGGGTCAAAAGTATACATACAGCAATGTTAATATTTGCTTACATGTCCTCTGGCAAGTTTCACTGCAATAAGGCGCTTTTGGTAGCCATCCACAAGCTTCTGCTTGAGTTTTTGACCACTCCTCTTGACAAAATTGGTGCAGTTCAGCTAAATTTGTTGCTTTTCTGACATGGACTTGTTTCTTCAGCATTGTCCACACGTTTAAGTCAGGACTTTGGGAAGGCCATTCTAAAACCTTCATTGTAGCCTGATTTAGCCATTTCTTTACCACTTTTGGTGTGTGTTTGGGGTCATTGTTCTGTTGGAACACCCAACTGCGCCCAAGACCCAACCTCCGGGCTGATGATTTTAGCTTGTCCTGAAGAATTTGGAGGTAATCCTCCTTTTTCATTGTTCCATTTAAAGCACCAGTTCCATTGGCAGCAAAACAGGCCCAGAGCATAATACTACCACCATGCTTGACGGTAGGTCTGGTGTTCCTGGGATTAAAGGCCTCACCTTTTCTCCTCCAAACATGTTGCTGGGTATTGTGGCCAAACAGCTCCATTTTTGTTTCATCTGACCATAGAACTTTCCTCCAGAAGGTCTTATCTTTGTCCATGTGATGTCAGGTTAAACAAAAATGGAGCTGTTTGGCCACAATACCCAGCAATATGTTTGGAGGAGAAAAGGTGAGGCCTTTAATCCCAGGAACACAATTCCTACCGTCAAGCATGGTGGTAATAGTATTATGATTTGGGTTTGTTTTACTGCCAATGGAACTGGTGGCAAAATCAGGCTTGAATTAAGGTTTTAGAATGTCTGGACAATGCTGAAGAAACAAGTCCATGTCAGAAAACCAACACATTTAGCTGAACTGCACCAATTTTGTCAAGAGGAGTGGTCAAAAAATTCAAGCAGAAGCTTGTGGGTGGCTACCAAAAGCGCCTTATTGCAGTGAAACTTGCCAAAGGACATGTAAGCAAATATCAACATTGCTGTATGTATACTTTTGACCCAGCAGATTTGCTCACATTTTCAGTAGACCCATAATAAATTAATAAAAGAACCAAACTTCATGAATGTTTTTTGTGACCAAAAAGTATGTGCTCCAATCATTCTATCACAAAAAAATAAGAGTTGTAGAAATGATTGGAAACTCAAGACAGCCATGACATTATGTTCTTTACAATTGTATGTAAACTTTTGACCACGACTGTATATACTAATAATTTGTATATTTTCCATTATCATTTTGTGTCTTTATTTTTTGTCATACATTTGTTTCAATTTCCTCCATTTTGTCAAGAAATTATGCATAGTCAAAATGATAAATACAACATATTTGATAAAATATCTAAATACAAAATAATTTAGTTCAGATCAGTGGTTCTCAAACTTTTTTACCACCTCAGAAAACTCTTCCAAGTACCATTAAACACAGTAGCATAGTAGGCCCAAGTATTCATTAAAAACAAGGCAGAGGTTTTATTTAGCAAGTATATTTCATATATTTAACATTGCACACAGTTTGAACAGTAGTAACACTGTGTTACTGTAATAAGTGATTCTTTGGCGTACCACTAGATGGAGCCCGCGTACCAGTTTGAGAAGCACTGGTTTAATTTTTCAAAATTTTTGAGTTATTTCCAAACCTTTTTAAATGATTGCTGGTATTCTTTTAACGACTCAAAAACAGGTTGACTCATGAAAAGTTTGCAGATGGACTAAAAGGTTGCATAAGTCAAGACAGTTTCCTCGGTTGGAGCCAGCAGGCGACACGTTTGACTCCGCCCATCCAGCAGGCGCTGGTGTGCATGGAGGCTGACGAGCATGGCACACACGTGTTGTTGTGGTCTGCTCCGTCCAGCATCCCACGGTCCAAGCCCCCTTTTGTAAATTGTTGTGGGGGAGATTATGTCATTTCTGCTGAGCGCTTTTCCATGCGAGAGGATTTCACGTGTCGGGAGAAAGAAAAAAAGTGTTGCAAATTGCAAAAAGGTTGAGAGGGAAAAGATTTGTTTGAGGGAGAAATGTGTTGTAGGAGTGAGGTCAGGAATACCAAGAAGGATTCTTTGGGCCGGGGGAGCTTAGCTTGGACCTCCAGGTGTGCTCCGGACCACCTTAGACCGACAGTCCTGGTCTGACATCAGAAAAGACGTCCTATTTGGGAGGATGGATGCAGTTTTCCCCAAAATAGACTGTTCCATTTTGACGTTTGTTGGTCGGCTGTTTGTGCGTTCGTTTGGTGAGTTGTTTGTTTGGTTGTTTGATTGGTCGGTTGTTTGTTAGATTGGTCAGTTGTTTGTTTGGTCGCCTGATAGGTCAGTTGTTTGTTTGGTCGTTTGATTGGTCAGTTGTTTGTTTGGTCGTTTGATTTGTCAGTTGTTTGATTGGTCGGTCAATTGGTCAGTTGTTTGTTTGGTCGTTCGATTGGTCGGTCATTTGGTCAGTTGTTTGTTCGTTCGGTTGTTCATTCAGTCATTTGTTCGGCCATTAGATTGTTTGGTCGGTGGTTTCTTCAGTTGTTCGTAAATTTTTTTGGTCGCTTGTTAATTTGTTCGCTTGTTTAGTTGGGCGTTCATTTGGCCGTTCGTTCATTTGGCCGTTCGTTCATTTGGCCGTTCGTTTGTGCGTTCATTTGGTCAGTTGTTTGGTCGTTAGTTAAGTTTGGTCGTTCGTTTGGTCGTTACATTGTTGGGTCGGTGGTTTGGTCAGTCGTTTGGTTGGTCGTTTCATCAGTTTTTGGTTCGTTTGGTTGGTTGTTCATTTGGTCGTTCGTTTCTTTGGTCAGTCGTGTGTTTGGTCAGTAGTTCCGTTTGGTAGTTTGTTCGGCCATTACATAGTTGGATTGGTCGTTTGGTCGGCCGTTTCATCGGTTGTTCGTTGGTTTGGTCGGTTGTTCATTTGGTCGTATCTTTGGTCAATCGTTTCTTTTGTCAGTTGTGTGCTTGGTCGTTCGTGTGTTTGGTGGGTCGTTCCGTTTGGTCGTTTGGTTGGCCGTTTCATCGGTTGTTCGTTAGTTTGGTCGATTGTTCATTTGGTGGTATCTTTGGTCATTCGTTTCTTTTGTCAGTTGTGTGCTTGGTTGTTGATGTGTTTGGTGGGTTGTTCCGTTTGGTGGGTGTTCCATCGTTTGTTCAGCCTTTACATTGTTTGGTCGGTCGTTTCTTTGGTCGTTCGTTTCTTTGGTCAGTCGTGTGTTTGGTCGGTCGTTCCGTTTGGTCGGTCGTTCCGTTTGGTCGGTCGTTCCGTTTGGTCGGTCGTTCCGTTTGGTCGGTCGTTCCGTTTGGCGGTTAGATTGTTTGGTCAGTCGTTTCATCTGTCGTTCATTTGGTCAGTCGTTTCATTGCTCGTTCATTTGTTGTTACGTTTGTTTGGTCGTTTGTTTATATTTTTGGTCATTTCTTTGTTTGGTCATTCATTTGTTCATTCCTTTGGTCAGTCAGTTCAATGTGTGTTTGGTTGTTTGGTCAGTCGGTCATTCATTCATTTGTTCGGTCAGTGGGTCAGTTTGCTATCAAAACACCACTGTGCGGATTTTCATGAAATGACAGAAATGGGACAAGGAACATGTGATTAGTTTTTGGGGCTGATCCGGATCATTTCTACTACCTTACCTTACGTGGGTCTGGGCCGAGGACACATTTTGCCGACCGATATATTGTCCTACAATTATTTGCTGATAAACAATATTAATGTCAGCATTATTTTGTCACTAAATTAAGCACTAATGTAATCATAATGTAAAATAATAACGCAAGTAACCATTTAAAAGGATATAAACTTTTTTTTCTCATCACTGTATACTAGAATTGTTTACCATAGTACTGTAATTGGTAACTAACTTTGTTATCCTAAATAAAAAAAGAAACAAAAACATAAATTGCTCTCATTTCTGGAAGCCAAATGTTACCTTAAATAAATATCTTAAGAGAGTAATTGTTTCCTAGCTGTCTTTCTGTTTGTTGCCAACACGGCATTCTCGCTCGTTAGTCCGTGTTGATGGGCTCATATTGCCCATCCAGTTTGAAGCTGAAATAATCCCACAACTGGACATTTGTCTTTGTCAGCATATTTTTTTCCTCTTAATTTTTGTGACCTTGCGAAACTTCTCACAAGCGAGTGGCGGGTAGGGAGGTCATGTCTGTGAATCCTGTGTGTGCCACATGGCGGCCCCTCTCTGCGCCCACCCAGACCAAGATTGTGGATGACTGAAAAGAGGGCTCACTGCGTACAATTGATTCTACTGTTAAATAAACGCGCTTTGGTGCTGAGAGCGATGCACAAAGTGACACCTCTTTCTCCTCGTTTGACGTGAGAGACAAAGAAAATGTAGCAATGTATCCATGCCTGCAAAGTTATCGACTTTATTTTTATTTATTGTTCCATTTCTTGACTTAGCGACCGTGGGCCCAGGTCAGGTCCAACTTCACGTGTACGTTTGGAGGCTGAACATCAGTGAGTGAGTGTGCTCGCCACCCCGCCTCCGCCCACAGAGACAAAGACAGGGGATGACTGACAGGAGGGTTTGCTCAGTTGATCTCGTTTGGTTAGAGAGCTGCTGACACCGAAGCAAAGAGTGAACCCTCTTGCAACTGGCTGGAAAGCGAGGCACGAAGCAAACAAACACGCACAAACATTAGCATTTACTTCATTCTAATTATTATTTGGGGTCTGTTAGTTAGGAGCGTAGCTCAAACAGTTACCAGCGGATTTTAATGAAACTTTCAGGACATGTCAGAAGTGGAATAAGGAACAAGTGATTACATTTTGGGGCTGATCCGAATCACCATCTGGATTCTGTTAAAAATGTTTACTTTTAGGAGATGGGATGCAGGTATGCGCTCTTTAAGTTCAATCTACATTGGTGGAATTGTATCACTGACAGTAAACCTTCTCAAAGATATTATTGCACCCTCTTTCCCTGTTTACTGTTGGTTTCCATGGGCACTGATTCTCCTCACCTGTCTTTGTTTAGCAATTAGTGTTCCCACCAGGTGATCACTCCCCTTTATAGTTCACCCAGCACTAGTTGCTGGGTCAACAGTCTGGCTCGGTATTGGGTCTGCTGACACCTGCTCCGTCCACGGCGACAGACGAGCCGCCTGCCTTGCCTCTGGCGCCGCGTCCGACGGTTTCTACGACAACGTTTTCCTCGCATCCGACGTTTTCCACGACGACGTCTTCCTTGCCTCTGACGTCTTCCTTGCCTCTGACGTCTTCCTCGCCTCTGACGTCTTCCTCGCCTCCGACGTCTTCCACGACGACGTCTTCCTCCTCGCCTCCGACGTCTTCCACGACGACGTCTTCCTCCTCGCCTCTGACGTCTTCCATGACGTCTTCCTCCTCGCCTCCGACGTCTTCCACGTCTTCCTGCTCGCCTCCGACGTCTTCCACGACGTCTTCCTGCTCGCCTCCGACGTCTTCCACGACGTCTTCCTGCTCGCCTCCGTCGTCTTTCACGATGTCTTCCTCCTCGCCTCCGACGTCTTCCACGACGTCTTCCACGACGTCTTCCACGACGTCTTCCTCGTCTCCGGCGGGCCGCACCCGGGCGCCACCCACCTCCTCGTCTCCGGCGGGCCGCACCCCGACGCCGCCCACTTCCTCGTCTCCGGTGGGCCGCACCCCGACGCCGCCCACTTCCTCGTCTCCGGTGGGCCGCAACACGGCGCCGCCCACCTCCTCGTCTCCGGCGGGCAGCACCCCGTCGCTGCCCACCTCCTCGTCTCCGGCGGGCCGCACCCCGACGCCGCCCACTTCCTCGTCTCCGGTTGGCCGCAACACGGCGCCGCCCACTTCCTCGTCTCCGGTGGGCCGCACCCCGTCGCCGCCCACCTCCTCGTCTCCGGCGGGCCGCACCCCGACGCCGCCCACTTCCTCGTCTCCGGTGGGCCGCAACACGGCGCCGCCCACCTCCACGTCTCCGGCGGGCCGCACCACGGCGCCACCCACCTCCTCGTCTCCGGCGGACCGCACCCCGTCGCCGCCCACCTCCTCGTCTCCGGCGGGCCGCACCCCGACGCCGCCCACTTCCTCGTCTCCGGTGGGCCGCACCCCGACGCCGCCCACCTCCTCGTCTCCGGTGGGCCGCACCCCGACGCCGCCCACTTCGTCTCAGGTGGGCCGCAACACGGTGCCGCCCACCTCCTCGTCTCCGGCGGGCCGCACCCCGTCGCCGCCCACCTCCTCGTCTCCGGTTGGCCGCAACACGGCGACGCCCACTTCCTCGTCTCCAGTGGGCCGCACCCCGTCGCCGCCCACCTCCTCGTCTCCGGCGGGCCGCACCCCGACGCCGCCCACTTCCTTGTCTCCGGTGGGCCGCAACACGGCGCCGCCCACCTCCACGTCTCCGGCGGGGCGCACCACGGCGCCACCCACCTCCTCGTCTCCGGCGGGCCGCACCCCGTCGCCGCCCACCTCCTCGTCTCCGGCGGGCCGCACCCCGACGCCGCCCACGTCCTCGTCTCCGGTGGGCCGCAACACGGCGCCGCCCACCTCCTCGTCTCCGGCGGGCCGCACCCCGTCGCCGCCCACCTCCTCGTCTCCGGCGGGCCGCACCCCGTCGCTGCCCACCTCCTCGTCTCCGGCGGGCCGCACCCCGTCGCTGCCCACCTCCTCGTTTCCGGCGGGCCGCACCCCGACACCGCCCACTTCCTCGTCTCCGGTTGACCGCAACACGGCGCCGCCCACTTCCTCGTCTCCGGTGGGCCGCACCCCGTCGCCGCCCACCTCCTCGTCTCCGGCGGGCCGCACCCCGACGCCGCCCACTTCCTCGTCTCCGGTTGGCCGCAACACGGCGCCGCCCACTTCCTCGTCTCCGGTGGGCCGCACCCCGTCGCCGCCCACCTCCTCGTCTCCGGCGGGCCGCACCCCGACGCCGCCCACTTCCTCGTCTCCGGTGGGCCGCAACACGGCGCCGCCCACCTCCACGTCTCCAGCGGGCCGCAGCACGGCGCCACCCACCTCCTCGTCTCCGGCGGGCCGCACCTCGTCGCCGCCCACCTCCTCGTCTCCGGCGGGCCGCACCCCGACGCCGCCCACTTCCTCGTCTCCGGTGGGCTGCAACACGGCGCCGCCCACCTCCACGTCTCCGGCGGGCCGCACCACGGCGCCGCCCACCTCCACGTCTCCGGCGGGCCGCACCACGGCGCCGCCCACCTCCTCGTCTCTGGACTATTCATTGACGCCTTTGGCGCCAACAGCAGCGCCCAGGACTTGGGTGCAGGACTCAGACTGCTGAGGTTCTGGCACCAGTCTTGTCCGCTTCCCCAACGGCCACAGACATGGTCGTTCCGAGGACGTCCTACTCGCCGCCGCCACCTGACTCGTCACCGGTGGCTTCGGGGACGCTTGGCCTGGCGGCACACCGCCATGTCCTCTCTCCACCCTCCTGTGACTTTGGACTTATTCTGTTTATGTTTTTTAGGGGATGAGTTTCTAGCTTGGGACGTCTGGTATCCGTCCCTTAAGGGGGGAGGTTATGTCATGATTCGTCACCCGGGTCATGGCATGATTTATGTTTAGTAGTTTTCCTGTTTTAGTCTGTTTCCTGGGTGCACCCTCTTTCCCTGTTTACTGTTTAGGAGATGTGAATATTGCACAATGGTGGTGTTTGTTTAGGAGATGAGAATATTGCACAATGGTGGTGTTTGTTTAGGAGATGTGAATATTGCACAATGGTGGTGTTTGTTTAGGAGATGTGAATATTGCACAATGGTGGCGTTTGTTTAGGAGATGTGAATATTGCACAATGGCGGTGTTTGTTTAGGAGATGTGAAATTGCACAATGACGGCGTTTGTTTAGGAGATGTGAATATTGCACAATGGCGGCGTTTGTTTAGGAGATGTGATTATTGCACAATGGCCGTGTTTGTTTAGGAGATGTAAATATTGCACAACGGCGGTGTTTGTTTAGGAGATTTGAATATTGCACAATGGTGGTGTTTGTTTAGGAGATGTGAATATTGCACAATAGTGGTGTTTGTTTAGGAGATGAGAATATTGCACAATGGTGGTGTTTGTTTAGGAGATATGAATATTGCACAATGGTGGTGTTTGTTTAGGAGATGTGAATATTGCACAATGTTGGCGTTTGTTTAGGAGATGTGAATATTGCACAATGGCGGTGTTTGTTTAGGATATGTGAATATTGCACAATGCTGGCGTTTGTTTAGGAGATGTGAATACTGCACAATGGCGGCGTTTGTTTAGGAGATGTGAATATTGCACAATGGTGGTGTTTGTTTAGGGGATGTGAATATTGCACAAGGGTGGCGTTTGTTTAGGAGATGTGAATATTGCACAATGGTGGTGTTTGTTTAGGAGATGTGAATATTGCACAATGGTGGTGTTTGTTTAGGAGATGTGAATATTGCACAATGGTAGTGTTTTTTTAGGAGATGTGAATATTGTTTGGCACATGAAACAGAGACTAAATATGGGAAAAGACAACAAACCTGGCCATCAGTTTATGGAGCTCCAGCTTGTGTTGCTGGTCCTCGGCTGCAATGGCGTGTTGGGCTTGTTGCTGCATGCCCTGCACAAAATGCTGCATGTGCTGGAAGGCATCGATCTGACAAGAAGCAAAACAATCTTTGAGACAAAGTGCACAAGGATGCCACGCAGTCGGAATTAAGGACCGACAGCAAAAACATTAGCCAAGATCCTCTATGTTTTAGGATCTACTGCAGAGACATCAGTCAAAGATCCTCTATATGACAAGAACACTGATACTTTTTAAGGACGTACTGCAAAACCAGTAGCCAAAGATCCTCTATGTGACAGGACCGCTTTTCTGTTTCAGGATCTACTGCAGAAACATTAGTCAAAGATCCTCTACATGACAAGAACATGCTGATGTTTTTTACGGATATACTGCAAAAACATCAGCCAAAGATCCTCTGTGACAGAAGCATTTTTTTGTTTTAGGATCTACAGCAAAAACATTAGTCAAAGATCCTTTATGTGTCGGGAGCGCATTTCTGTTTTTGGATCTACTGCAAAAACAGTCAAAGGTCCTCAATTTGACAGGAGCTCCTGTTGGTTTTAGGATCTACTGCAAAACAATTACTCAAAGGTCCTCTATATGACAGGAACACTCGTGATGTTTTTTATAGGATCTACTGCAGAAATTGCTGGTCTAGGAGCCTATATACGACAGGAACACTCTTGCTGTTTTTTAAAGGATCTACTGCAGAAAATATTGGTCAAAGATCCTCTATATGACAGGAACACTTGATGTTTTTAAGGATCTACTGCAGAACATGCTAGTCTAAGATCCTCTACATGACAAGAACACTTCATGTTTTTAAGGATCTACTGCAGAACATGCTGGTCAAATATCCTCTATATCAGTGGTCCCCAATCACTGGGCCGCAGAAGAAATAAAAAAAAAAATATAGCTCTATGGAGATGATGATTTCATTTTCCAGCATGATCTGGGCCCTGCCCACAGTGCCAAAACCACCAGTAACTGGTGTACTAACCATGGCATTAATGTCCTCGATTGGCCTGCCAACTCCCCTGACCTGAACCCCATAGAGAATTTGTGGGGTATTGTGAAGAAGAAGCTGAAAGAAACCAGACCCAATAATGCAAATGAGCTAAAGGCTGCTATTGAAGCATCCTGGGCATCCATAACACCTCAGCAATGCCACAGGCTGATTGCCTCCATGCCACGCCGCATTGATGCAGTAATCTGTGCAAAAGGATTCCCAACCAAGTACTGAGTGCATTAATTGACATTTTCAAATGTTTGATTTTGTTTTGCTGTTATAAATCTTTTTTTTTTACTTGGTCTGAGGAAATATTCTAATTTTTTGAGATAGGATTTTTGAGTTTTCTTAAGCTGTATGCCATAATCAGCAATATTAAAATAATAAAAGGCTTGCAATATTTCAGTTGATGTATAATGAATCCAGAATGTATGACAGTTTCATGTTTTTAGTTGCATTACAGAAAAAAAAGGACTTTATCACAATATTCTAATTTTCTGAGAGTCCTGTATATAGTATCTGTGACTTATAGTCTGGTGCGGCTAATATGTGGAAACTTTTTTATTTTCCCTAAACTTTAGTGGGTGTGGCTTATAAACCGGCGCTCTATAGTCCGGAAAATAGGGTCAATATTTTTGCCGTTTAAAACGACTTATAAATCCTGGTGTTCCTGCATGATATTAAAATGAAATGTGACATTTTCCTCGTCTTACATCTGATGGAAACACGACATTTCCGCGGCCGGGTCCTTCCGGCGATGGCCAAAAGCAGGAAGTTGTGAAAATGACATAACTTGCGAGTGGCAGGGCTCTTACCTTGCGGGCGCTCTTCCACATGTACTTCATGTAGGCGTAGGTGACGTGCGGGTGGGCTGTGGGCAGAGGGTGGTCCAGTTGCTTGGAAGGGTCCACGCCCAGGAGCAGCACTAGGGTCTTGTGGGCCAGGGCCTGCCGGGAAGGAAGAGCAGTGTCAGGGAGCTTTATAGACCGTGAACGCCGACCCCTGCTGACCCCTCGTCATTTTGGAAAAAAAAAAGAGCTGACAGAGCTTCATAATAAAAGCAGCATGCATACGTAATTAGGAAGGAGGTCACTTTTTCCAACACCTTGTATTCACATCCCACCATCATTGCTTTCACTTTCACTTACATCACCCAGAGGCGCCCTCGCACTCTGTGTGTGTGTGTGTGTGTGTATGTGTTTCTACCCTTCTTGAGACATGAAGAAGGAAAAGTATCTTCCATATGAGGAGGTGTGAACAAGTGATGACATAAATCATGGTCCCAATAACATTGCATCTAATAGAGAATGTCTCATTTGCACCCCTGCTGGTCAAAATGAGGGTGGTCCCAAAAAGGAGGGATTTTTCAAATTGACTGTGTGTTGCTTTTAAAAGTGCTCCCTCTCTGGTCAACATATGAAATAACAAGTGTGTGTAATAAATTGAAATGCGCCCCCTTTGGCCAAAATGAATAAAAAACATAAAATAAATATGTATATAGAGACATACTGTAATAACTTGAAGTAAATAATGAAGATTAAAAACCAATTACAAACAAAAAAGCAGTCTTTTTCTCACAATGTGACTTTTTTCTTATAAAATTGGCAACAATGTCTCATATTCTTTCTGTTTCTGTAGTATTTAAATATTTTCTCAAAAAATGATTAATTTTTATGAAAAAATATTACTTTTCAATGTTAAATTATTACTTTTTAATGCAAATTGGTGACATTTGTCATATAAAATTCTGACTTGTATCACAATATTGACAATTTTGTTGTTCTTGTAAAATAGTGACATTTTTTGAGTAAAATTACTTTTGTCATCATTTTTCCAAGTAAAATTCAGATGATTATTATAATATTGCCAACATTTAAAATGTTCTTATAAAATTGTGACTTTTGTCGAGTAAAATTAAGACTCTTTTCATAAAATTTGATTTGATATATTTTTTGATTTTATATATTTTTATTTCAATTTTGCAAAAAAACAAGAGCAAGCCTGATCCAAAACAGTGCTATAGCCTTAACAGCCATTATAACAAAATGAAAACAATGGAGAATAAAAAACGAAAAAAAATAAACCAAATGAGCAATGGACTTTATTTTTTATTTTATTTTATTTTTTTTACATATTTGAAAAGGAGTGAGAAGTTTACACTTATTTAATCCCACCCCTTTTCTTTAAATCATAAATTATTCTGAGCTAGAACTACCTGTTCACTCTATGTACAAACTTAATGAACTTGTATATACATAAATCATAAATATATACATACATATGCACACTACACACATACATAGCCACACCATTACCACTGGGGATCATGGAAATGGTATCATGCGACAACAGCAGCACCTCTGCCTCAATGGGCAACCCCACAATTTTAGAATGCTTCCTGGTAGTTTATTTATTTAGGCTTTGTACATTAATTGTGCAGTTTGATACAAAATAATATCATTAAATTTAAATATCTTTGACTGTAAGAATAGTGAATGAGTATGGTCCAGATATCCAACCCTGTCGATGATGCGTACAGCTCTTTTCTGAAGTATAGTTATTGAGTTTATGAGCTTTTATAATTATTCCCCAGACTTCCACACAGTAGGTTAAATATGGTAAGATTAATGAACAGTAGAGAATGTGGAGTGATTTGTGATCCAGAACCTGCTTTGCTTTATTTATTACTGAGATGCTTCTTGACAGCTTAGATTGTACATGTTTTATATGTGATTTCCAGTTAATTTGATAGTCAATTGTAACTCCAAGGAATTTTATTTCAAAAACCCTTTCAATATCCACCCCATCTATTTGTATATGCACCCTTGTTTCACTTGTCCTATTTCCAAACAGCATTAACTTAGTCTTAGTCAGGTTTAATGACAATTTATTATAGTCAAACCAAGTTTTTAATTTATTAATTTCTTCCATAATGACTTCCTGCTATTGATTTAAGTCAGCTCCTGAACAAAATATATTAGTGTCATCAGCAAATAACACTAATTTCAATAAGCTAGACACTTTACATATATCATTGATATACAGGATGAACAATTTTGGCCCCAACACTGACCCCTGGGGGACACCACAAGCAATGTCCAAACATGATGAACAGCAATCCCCCAACTTCACAAACTATTGTCTCTTATTTAGGTAACTTTTAGGCCAGTCTAGTACAACTCCCCTGATTCCATACTTTTCCATTTTATTGATTATTATATTATGGTTAATTGTGTCAATTGCTTTTTTTAGATCAATAAATATTCCCATTGCATATTGTTTCTTTTCTATGGCATTTGTGATTTCCTCTATTGTTTCAATTATTGCCATTGATGTAGATATGTTTGATCTAAACCCATATTGACAGTCAGAGAGTAATTTATGCTTTTCTATAAATGCATCTAACCTGTTATTGAATAGTTTTTCTAATATTTTAGAGAATTGTGGAAGTAAAGAGACGTGTCTATAGTTTGTGAAGTGGTACTTGCTCCCAGTTTTAAACAGAGGTATAACTTTTTAACTTTAAGTTAAGGTATAACTTTAGCTATTTTCATTTCATTTAGAAATGCGCCGGTTTGAAATGACAAATTACAAATATATGTTAATGGTTTTGATATCCCTGTAATGACCTTTTTCACCAATGCCATACTAATGTCATTGGAGTCAGTGGACATTTTGTTCTTACATTTGTTTACAATATCCAACACTTCTTCTTCACCCACTGCATTTAAAAACATACAATTGGGATTTCTCTCCAACAATCCCTCCATATTTTTACCAGTTGTCTGTGGATCTAGGATTTTTTCTGCAAGTTCGGGTCCAATACTTGCAAAGAATTTATTGAAGGCATTAGCCACATCTTCAATATTATCATTTTCTTTACCATCATTCGTGAAATACGTTGGATAGTTATTTGAAGAGGTATTGTTTCTTATAAAACTGTTTAATAAATTCCATATTCCTTTGATATTGTTTTTATTATCATTTAGTAATTTCTTATAATAGTCTCTCTTATTTGACCTTATAATATGAGTTCACTTGTTTTTATATTTTTTATATTTATTTTCTGCTTCTTTTGTTTTCAATCTTATAAATTCCCTGTAAAGAGTGTTTTTCTTTTTGCAAGCATTTTGCAATCCCTTTGTGATCCAAGGACAATTAGTATATTTTCTTTTACTGGTGCATTCTTTTATTGGGCAATTTTTATCATATAATGACCTAAATATTCTCAAGAATATATTTTAAGCACTATTAACGTCACCATTTTCATAAATTACATCCCAATTCTGCTCCAAGTAAATCATGTTTAAATGAACTCATGGATTCCTCTGATCTCGTTCTTCTGTATTGGGTTGGCTTTTCTAATTTTTTTGTCCTGTAGTTTCCATTAAATATCAGAAAAACTGGGAGGTGGTCAGTGATATCTTTGATCAATAGCCCACTTACGGTCTTATTCTCAATATCATTAGTGAATATGTTGTCGATTAGAGTGGGTCTGGTGATTTTGGGATATAGACTCATACTGTACATTATGTCAATGAAATTATCTATATCTTTATTTTTACTGGGATTTAACAGGTCAATATTAACGTCTCCACAAATGAAGACAGCTTTATTAACGTTACTCTTCTTTGAAAACAGGCATTCCATCCAATCTGTAAAATGTTCAATGCTTGTACCTGGCGATCTGTATATACAACTAATAATGACATTTCTACTTTTTTCCATACAAATTTCAACTGTTAGACATTCAAGTAGGTTATCAACCACAGTTGTCATATCATCCAGACGTTTGAATCTCAAGGTGTTATCCACATAGATTGCCACCCCTCCACCCCCCTTGTTTTGTATATTTACATTAATAAGGTCATAACCATCCAGTTCAAAATCTGTCACTTTTTCCCTGTTAATCCAAGTTTGATAATGCAATTATGTTAAATGGTTGTGAAAAGGTGTGTAAATGGTCCTTGATGTCCTTGAAATTCATGTTTAGGCTTCTACTATTGAAATGGATAATTAATAATTTGCCCTTAGTAATAATGTTCTGGTTGTACTGTTCATTGGTGTAGTAGCAGCAGTTCTCATTGATATTGAGGAGGAAATTATTGTCCAGGTCTATATCATGTTCCAAGTCTTGTAGGTGGTGCTCAGTGTATTGAGATGCTTTCAACTGTACATTGTCATATTCACTTATCAACTGAATTATGTGGCTAGTGTCATGGGTTGCATCTTGCGTATTGTCAATGTGTGTCATGATTGTGTTTGGTCGCTTTTACCTTACAGTCCAGTTCAAACGTCATATTCGTTCAGATATTCGATGTTTCTAATAACCAGCACTTTGGCGTTCTCCGGAGTACCGTTGAGTTTGATGAATACTTTACAGTTTGCAGTCCAAGTTTGTAGAATTTTCTTCTCTCCTCATTTCGCGTGCTTTTCGGGCTATATCAGCATTTTGTTTGGTCAAATGGTCGTTCGTGTATACGTTTGTTCATTTTAGCTTTCTTCCCTGTTTTAGCAACGCAATCTTGTGCTTTCTGTTTAAAAATCTCAGCACTACACTCGGCTTGTCGTTTGTTCCTCTCCTTGGCAAAAGGTGACATGCTTCGATGCTGTTACAGTCCAGTTGTATGTCCATGGACTGCATGAAGACCGCTACCTGTCACTCCATTGAAATAATCCAACTGCGCCGGCTCCCCTCCATTCGCTGGGGTCACAGCTCGTGCGTAAGACCGGGGTTTGATGCTAAGTCCGGTGATGATGACATCATTGATCCGTGTGTACTGCTCAATATCAGCAACTCTGTTCTCCAGAATTGCGATTTTGTTATTTTCTCCAGATTGTCAGCCCTCATCTGATCCAGCTGCCCAACAAGTGCCATGATAGTTTTCTGCTGCTCCTTGATCGTAGCAACTTCCTCGATCAGAGTGTCGATTGAATTTTTAAGTTCGCTATAATCAGCCATGGGCGCCATTTCGTCGTCGTAAGAGCGCACCGGCTAGTTACTGCAGACATTCACTTGTTAAATTAATCGCAAAATTCCTCCTTATATTATTAAACTTCAATTTTGGGAGTAAAATTTGAGAGCGCCAGTTCAGCTACCGGAACAGGAAGTGACATCACTTGCCAAAATGTTAAGCTTTTCTTGTAAATTGCGACTGTTATTGAGTAAAATTCCAACTTTTAATATTGCACAAATGTTCAATTTTTCTTGTAAAATTTTGACTTGATTTGAGTAAAATTATGACTTTTATTATAATACTGCCAACATTCAACCTTTTTCTTGTGAAATTGTGAACTTTTTCTTGTGAAATTCCTACTAATTTTTCACAACAAGCTTTTCGATATTTGCATAGTATGTATATATTATTAATGTTGTAAATACACATCTTTATATATCTAGAAAGGGTGGTCCTAAAGAGGGAGGCATTTTTCTCAGGTCTCAAGAAGGTAACAAATACAAGAATGTGTGTGTGTGTGTGTGTGTAACCAGCCAGGTGAAGGATGGAAAACAACACACATTACAGCAGGTCTGCATTCCTTGTTGCTGCATCCCTCACTTAAAGCGTGAGTGAAGTGTGCGTTTCCTCCATGTGAGGACCTGATGAGTCCCAAAGAGAAAGAGATGATGCAGTATTAGATGCTACCTGCTGGTTGTGTGAGCACACTGCAGCTAGTTCTGGATACATCAACTAACCCCCCCACTGAACCCAGCAGGCACAAGACATTGAAACAACATTGAGAACTTGTTGAATTAGGTACTGATGTTGAGCAACACAAATACAACGTTGAAACAACATGCTTTTTGTCAACGTTTAATCAATGTTGGGTTCTGATGTTGATTTGACCATTGAAATTTGGTCGTACAATGTTGAAACAACGTGCTTTATGATGACGTTTAATCAATGTTCGGCTCTGAAGTTGATTTGACCGTTGAAATTTGGTAATTTCCTAACCAATATTCTACAAATCTAATACAACGTTGAAACAACATGCTTTTTGACAACGTTTAATCAAAGTCAGGTTGTGACGTTGATTTGACATTGAAATGTGGTCATTTCCCAAACAATATTCTACAACACAAATGCAACGTTGAAATAACATACTTTTTGACAACGTTTAATCAATGTTGGGTTCTGACGTTGATTTGACCATTGAAATTTAGTCATTTCCCAACCAATATTCTACAACACAAATACAACGTTGAAACAAGATGTTTGACAACATTTAATCAATGTCGGGTTCTGATGTTGACCTGACCATTGAAATTTGGTCATTTTCCAACCAATATTCTTCAACACGGGGTGGCGTGGCGAAGTTTGTGAGTGGCCGTGCCAGCAATCGGAGGGTTGCTGGTTACTGGGGTTCAATCCCCACCTTCTACCATTATTCTACAACACAAATACACCATTGAAACAACATGCTTTTTGACAACGTTTAATCAATGTTGGGTTCTGATGTTAATTTGACCATTGAAATTTGGTCATACAATGTTGAAACAACGTGCTTTATGATGACGTTTAATCAATGTTGGGTTCTGAAGTTGATTTGACCGTTAAAATTTTGTCATTTCATGGCAGGCCAGTCTAGTACCCGCATTCTTTTACTATGAAGCCACGTTGATGTAACACGTGGCTTGGCATTGTCTTCCTGAAATAAGCAGGGGCGTCTATGGTAACGTTGCTTGGATGGCAACATATGTTGCTCCAAAACCTGTATGTACCTTTCAGCATAAATAGGGCCTTCACAGATGTGTAAGTTACCCATGTCTTGTGCACTAATACACCCCCATACCATCACAGATGCTGGCTTTTCAACTTTGCGCCTATAACAATCCGGATGGTTCTTTTCCTCTTTGGTCCGGAGGACACGACGTCCACAGTTTCCAAAAACAATTTGAAATGTGGACTCGTCAGACCACAGAACACTTTTCAACTTAGTATCAATCCATCTTAAATGAGCTCAGGCCCAGCGAAGCCGACGGCGTTTCTGGGTGTTGTTGATAAACGGTTTTTGCCTTGCATAGGAGAGTTTTAACTTGCACTTACAGATGTAGCGACCAACTGTAGTTACTGACAGTGGGTTTCTGAAGTGTTCCTGAGCCCATGTGGTGATATCCTTTACACACTGATGTCGCTTGTTGATGCAGTACAGCCTGAGGGATCGAAGGTCACGGGCTTAGCTGCTTACGTGCAGTGATTTCTCCAGATTCTCTGAACCCTTTGATGATATTACGGAGCGTAGATGGTGAAATCCCTAAATTCCTTGCTGGTTGAGAAAGGTTTTTCTTAAACTGTTCAACAATTTGCTCACGCATTTGTTGACAAAGTGGTGACCCTCGCCCCATCCTTGTTTGTGAATGACTGAGCATTTCATGGAATCTACTTTTATACCCAATCATGGCACCCACCTGTTCCCAATTTGCCTGTTCACTTGTTCAATGAGTGTTTGATGAGCATACCTCAACTTTATCAGTATTTATTGCCACCTTTCCCAACTTCTTTGTCACGTGTTGCTGGCATCAAATTCTAAAGTTAATAATTATTTGCAAAAAAAAAAAAGTTTATCAGTTTGAACATCAAATATGTTGTCTTTGTAGCATATTCAACTGAATATGGGTTGAAAATGATTTGCAAATCATTGTATTCTGTTTATATTTACATCTAACACAATTTCCCAACTCATATGGAAACAGGGTTTGTAAATAGAGTTGGTGTGAAGGTACTGACCAGACGTCCACTCTTGCCACACAGGCTGGCGTATTTCAGCCAGGTCCTCATGTCCTCGTGTGGGCTGATCACCAAGGAGCGCACCATCAGGATCCTCTGCCAGTCCTCCACAATACGCTGGCAGCCCTGAGGGGAGAACACACAGTGGGTGTGGATACTGAACGTTCAACTCACATGCTAACAGTTAGCATGCTAGCCAGGTAACTAAATAGTGACTGCAAAATGAGTAAAACAGCGAGCATGCATCAAGTAACTAAATATTTGTCAAAAAAGTTTATATCTGAAAAATTTGCTAAATAAATAACATGCTAACAGCTAGCATGCGTCATGTAACAAAAATGTTTAAAAAAAGTTAATACCTGAAAGATTTGCTAAAAAAATAACATGCTAACAGCTAATATGCGTAAAGTGACAAAATATTTGTAAAGAAGTTTATACTTGAAAAATGTGCTAACAAAATAACATGCTAACAGCTAGCATGCATTAAGTAACAAAATATTTTTCAAAAAAGTTTATACCTGAAAAATTTGCTAAAAAAAATAACACGCTAACAGCGACTATACATAAAGTAACAAAATATTTTTAAAGAGGTTTATCCCTGAAAAATTTGCTAAAAAAATAACATGCTAATATGTGTCAAGTAACAAAATATTTTTCAAAATATTTATACCTGAGAAATGTGCTAACCAAATAACATGCTAACAGCTAGCATCCGTCAAGTAACAAAAAATGTTTCAAAAAAGTTTATACCTGAACGATTTGCTAAAAAAATAACATGCTAACAGCTAATATGCGTAAAGTAACAACATTTTTTTAAAGAGGTTTATACCTGAAACATTTGCTAACCAAATAACATGCTAACAGCTAGCATGTGTTAAGTAACAAAATATTTTTCTAAAAAGTTTATAACTGAAAAATTTGGTAAAAAAATAACATGCTAACATGTGTCAAGTAACAAAATATTTTTTTAAAGAGGTTTAGACCTCAAATTTTTTCTTAGTATAATAACATACTAACAGCTAGCATGCATCAAGTAACAAAATATTTTTAAAGAGGTTTATACCTGACAAATTTGCTAAAAAAATAGCATGCCAATATGTGTCAAGTAACAAAATATTTTTTAAAGAGGTTTACACCTGAAAAGTTTTCTTAGTAAAATAATATGCATCAAGTAAAATATTTTTCAAAAAAGGTTATACCTGAAAAATATGCTAAATAAATAACATGCTAACAGCTAGCATGCGTTAAGTAACAAAATATTTTTCTAAAAGGTTTGTACCTGAAAAATTTGCTAAAAAAACAATATGCTAACATGCGTCAAGCAACAACATATTTTTTAAAGAAGTTTATACCTAAAAGTTTTGCTTAGTATAATAACATGCTAACAGTTAATATGCGTAAAGTAACAAAATATTTTTAAAGAGGTTTATACTTGAAACATTTGCTAAAAAAATAACATGCTAGCATGCGTCAAGTAACAAAATCTTTTTTTTAGGAGGTTTGTACCTGAAAAATGTGCTTAGTAATATCACATGCTAACAGCTAGCATGCGTCATGTAACAACAATGTTTAAAAAAAGTTAATACCTGAAAGATTTGCTAAAAAAATAACATGCTAACATGCATCAAAGTAACCAAATATTTTTAAAGAGATTTACACCAGAAACATTTGCTTAGTAAAATAACATGCTAACAGCTAGCATGCGTCAAGTAACAAAATATCTTTCAAAAAAGTTTGTACCTGAAAAATTTGCTAAAATAATAACATGCTAACAGCTAGCATGCGTCACGTAACTAAATATTTTTTTGATGTTTATGAGACGATGTTTATGAGACGATGTTTGTGAGATTGTATTTATGATATTATATTTATGAGATGATGTTTATGAGATGATGTTTATGACGGCCATACAGTGGGGGCTGTTACTGCTGAGTCAACAAACAATGGCTGACATTGTCTGCACAGAGAAGATTGACAGCAGATGAGAAATGATTTTTCGGGTGTGCAACATGATCTTTGAGGTCTTTTGGCACGGAGGCCATTACCTCATCTCAAGAAGTTCTGGACAAAAAAGGGAACATTTCAGTTTTGACCTATTTTACTGAAGTGGACAAAAAGAAAAGTCTGGAAAAACTGATTTTAAGGAGGAGTGGGACGCCGACTTCAGGGCAGAAAAATCATTATGTCAAAAAAAGGAGAGTTTGCTGACAAGACACAAAGAAAAAGTCTCATTTTTTGACGATTAGGGAAATGTTGGATAATTTTTTTTCAAAAGGCTTGTAAATAATATGCCTGAATAAAGTACTTATTTCCACTGTGACATAAAACATAAATGTTAATATTCTCTAATAATACTTGTGTGGATATTAAAACTATATAATGTCAATCAACAAGTGTCAACATGACTTCACACTAACATTCTGACCACTCAATCGCCCCCTTTTTTTTACAGCAAACATTATGGTAGTTTTTACAGCATATTACTGTAAATGGAACATTTCAAACGTATTATTAATCATCTGGAATGGATTTATGCTGTCTTTTAATTGAAGTGGAGTGGTTATTAGTTTCTTGGCGACACCTAGTGGGTACTAAAAATAAATATATCCTATTGTGGCCAAACAGCTCCATTTTTGTTTAATCTGACCACAGAACTTTCCTCCAGAAGGTCTTATCTTTGTCCATGTGATATCAGATGAAACAAAAATGGAGCTGTTTGGCCACAATACCCAGCAATTAGTTTGGAGGAGAAAAGGTGAGGCCTTTAATCCCAGGAACACTATACCTACCGTCAAGCATGGTGAATAGTATTATGCTCTGGGCCTGTTTTGCTGCCAATGGAACTGGTGCTTTACAGAGAGTAAATGGGACAATGAAAAAGGAGGATTACCTCCAAATTTTTCAGGACAAGCTAAAATCATCAGCCCGAAGGTTGGGTCTTGGGTGCAGTTGGGTGTTCCAACAGGACAATGACCCCAAACACACGTCAAAAGTGGTAAAGGAATGGCTAAATCAGGCTAGAATGAAGGTTTTAGAATGGCCTTTACCAAAGTCCTGACTTAAACGTGTGGACAATGCTGAAGAAACAAGTCCATGTCAGAAAACCAACACATTTAGCTGAACTGCACCAATTTTGTCAAGAGGAGTGGTCAAAAAATTCAAGCAGAAGCTTGTGGATGGCTACCAAAAGCACCTTATTGCAGTGAAACTTGCCAAGGGACATGTAAGCAAATACTAACATTGCTGTATGTATACTTTTGACCCAGCAGATTTGCTCACATTTTAAGTAGAGCCATAATAAATTCATAAAAGAACCAAACTTCATGAATGTTTTTTGTGACCAACAAGTATGTGCTCCAATCACTCTATCACAAAAAAACAAGAGTTGTAGAAATGATTGGAAACTCAAGACAGCAATGACATTATGTTCTTTACAAGTGTATGTAAACTTTTGACCACCACTGTATATATATATATATATATATATATATATATATATATATATATATATATATATATATATATATATATATATATATATATATATATATATATATATATATATATGTACATATATATATACACATACATATACAAACACATACATATACATATATACATACATATATATATATATATATATATATATATATATATATATATATATATATATATATATATATATACATACATACACATATACACACACATATACATTTATATATATATATATACATATACACATAAATATATACACACACATACATACATATATATATATATATATATATATATATATATATATATATATATATATATATATATATATATATATATATATATATATATATATATACACATAAATATATACACACACATACAGGTATATATAAATATATATAAATATATATATATATATATATATATATATATATATATATATATATATATATATATATATATATATATATATATATATATATATATATATATATATATATATTAGGGGTGTAACGGTACGTGTATTTGTATTGAACCGTTTCGGTATAGGGGGTTCGCTTCAGTTCGGAGGTGTACCGAACGAGTTTCCACACGAACATATAAAGCTAAGCTAAAGTCTTAACAAGCTGCTCCGCTTCCTTCTGCCTGTCTCTGTCAGTACACAGCACCCAGCTATGTCCCACCCAGCGGTAACAGCCAATCAGCAGTGCATATTCAGCGCGCATGTAGTCAGTGCTTAGCGTTTAGCAGGTAAGCATCAGGCAGCGGACTCTCCCCAAATTATAATAAACACCTCCCAGTCAACTACTAGTAACATCACTATTAGCCCGTTGACCTTCTAGAAATATAAAAGGCAGCTCAGATCACTCGCAGTCCTGGCTTGAGGTGAAGGCTAATTCGCTTTTAGCGTAACGTTAGCTCATTTTGCGGTGTGTGTGTGTGTTACGGACAGCAAAGCCCTGTCTGTCTGTTATTTCACTTGACCTTTTTCTGTGTTGATTGAGCTGTGTTGAAGCAGCAAAAAAGGACGTTATATTAAATGAAGAGTTTCTGTCTCTGATAGTTGATATAATAATGTAACTGCATCATTAAGCCTACATGAACTCCATGGTGTTCAGGGATGAATATTGTTATTGTACTATTTGCTATCCTATTGCTATTGTACTATTTTTTCAGCTATAGTTACATTAATCATTAGTAATGGAGCAGCCTAGTTTTGAATGGCAGGGTCCCTGCTATCACATGTTGATACAAATATAACATTTACATAATACAAATCAACTACAGGCTTCCCAAATGCTGTAAAAATTTAAGCATGATGAGTTGACTTGAAACTGTTTAATGTTGCACTTTTTATATGTAGAAGAAAAGTTTTGTTATTTTTTTTAATTTGAGCAACAACCTGAGGCAGTTTAATGTTGATTAACGTTGGCAGAATTATTATAGTGTTCCCAATGTTAAAAGGATAAAGCCATTGTTTACAAATTTGGTAAATAAATAACCAAAACATTTGTATTTCGTTGTTTTCTTACTGTACCGAAAATTAATCGAATCGTGACCTCTAAACCGAGGTACGTACCGAACCGAAATGTTTGTGTACCGTTACACCCCTAATATATATATATATATATATATATATATATATATATATATATATATATACACACTGCCATGTTGTTATCCTTGATAAACAACGGTACCGTATTTTTCGGACTATAAGTTGCAGTTTTTTTCATAGTTTGGCCGGGGGTGCGACTTATACTCAGGAGCGACTTATGTGTGAAATTATTAACACATTACCGTAAAATATCAAATAATATTATTTAGCTCATTCACGTAAGAGACTAGACGTATAAGATTTCATGGGCTTTAGCGATTAGGAGTGACAGATTGTTTGGTAAACGTATAGCATGTTCTATATGTTATAGTTATATGAATGACTCTTACCATAATATGTTACGTTAACATACCAGGCACGTTCTCAGTTGGTTATTTATGCATCATATAACATACACTTATTCAGCCTGTTGTTCACTATTCTTTATTTATTTTAAATTGCCTTTCAAATGTCTATTCTTGGTGTTGGGTTTTATCAAATACATTTCCCCAAAAAATTTGACTTATATATGTTCATTTCCTTCTTTATTATGCATTTTCGCTTATACACCGGTGCGACTTATACTCCAAATTACGGTACTTGTTGGATGAATGAATGTGTATTTAATTCATGCAGGGGAATTTGAAGTGTATATAAATAGTCTTAGCAAGCAAAAATGTCACAACGTATGTCACGTACTTCCTGAGTTTGTGACCAATACCAAAATAAAACGCCAAAAAATGTAAGAAAAGTTTGTGATGGTAAGAAACAGCGATGTAATCACTGTCGTATCGGCCATCGATTGATACTACACTTGGTATCGTGGATAATTGTACTGACCTGCCCACTAATGTTTACATTCAAGAGTTCTAGCCTAGGGGTTCGCATGGCTTCTTGCATTCTCTTACAGTGTAGCGAAGCATGTTTAGCTATTCCTCATCCTCCAGTGATACTATATACTTGAACGAAATGTACTTCATTTGCCGCCATGAAAGCGAGGATTGGTAATTTAGAATCGTCTTTGGACTCTGGAGGGACGTTAGCCGCAAGCGAGGGCGTTGCGTCGCATCAAATTTGAGGTTAAAAAAGCGTCACGGTGCATTGTCACGATATGAGGACAGTATTCAAATGTTTATGTTGAATGTTCCACAGGTGAGTGGATGTTTACCTGCAGTCTCTCCCACATGTTAAGTGTTCCACAGGTGAGTGGATGTTTACCTACAGCCTCTCCCACATGTTAAATGTTCCACAGGTGAGTGGATGTTTACCTGCAGCCTCTCCCACATGTTAAATCTTCCACAGGTGAGTGGATGTTTACCTGCAGTCTCTCCCATATGTTAAGTGTTCCACAGGTGAGTGGATGTTTACCTGCAGCCTCTCCCACCAGGTGTCCCTGATGATGTCCCTCCTCTCGGGGACCAGCTTGTACTGGATCACCTCCTCCAGCTCTGACAGCATCTGGCAAGACACCATGGCCTGGGAACACACCCGCGTTACTACTACATGTACTACTACATGCAGTACTATGATAAGTTTTTGTTAGTTTTTTATGTTTTCTTTGTATGTTTTATGCCTTTTTTGTCAAAGAAAACTAACTTTTGATAGAGCAAACACAAAATAAATGTAATTGGAGCCATAATTATGTCAATAATTCATAACAACATTGATTTTGATTTATTATTATTTTTTGAGCAATGACAGCTTTAAAGAAAAATCCCACTAAAATGATTGGGGATCTAAAAGGGCCCCAATCATAAAAGTGTTAAAATGAGTCATACTTTCAACACTTACATCTCTAGATCAACTTTAGATCTGTTGATTGTCTTTTTTTTTTTTTTTTTACATCTTTTTTTTTGTTTCTTTATGCCTTTTTTGTCAAAGAAAACTTTGTTTTTTATGTGGCAAAAACACAAAAAATGCAATACTTTCCTCAAAAACCACGCAGTAGCCATGTTTACATGGACAAAAATCATCTAAATAAAGGCCCAATTAGAGTAAAGATGCTACTTATTGGAACCTTAAGTAGGTCAATAATTCATAACATTAATTTCGATTCATTAATTTTTTTTTGAGCAAAAAAATCCCACTAAAATTATTTGTGATCCAAATCCACTTTTTTTTACTTTCAACACTTAAATCTCTAAATCAATTTCAGATCTATCCGTCAATATAAAGTTATTTATTTTTATGATTCATGCCCTTTTTGTCAAAACCCTGTTTTTATGACAATCAAACAAAATATGCAATATTTTCCTTTAAAAAATGTTCAAAGTGTAATATTAGATGTGAAATAATTGGAGCCTTAAATATGTCAATAATTCGTAACAACATTAATTCATTATTATTTTTTGATAAAAAAAATCCCACTAAACTTCTTGGGGACCCAAAAGGGTCCCACTCATAAAAGTATTAAAAATAAGTCAAACTTTTTTTTGTTGTTGTTTACTTTCAACGCTTAATTCTCTTGATAAACTTTAGATCTATCTGTTGATTATATTAAATATTAATTTGTTTGTATTTTTGTTTGTTTTATGGCCTTTATGTCAAAGAAAACAACTTCTTTATATGGCAAACTCACAAAATATGCAACATTTTCCTCAAAAAATATTTCAAAGTGTAATATTTGATGTGAAATAATCGGAGCCTTAAATATGTCAATAATTCATAACTACATTGATTTTGATTAATTATAATTTTTTTTAGCAAAAAATCATATTAAAATTTTTAGGGACCCAAAAAATATGCAAAATTTTCCTCAAAAAATGTTCAAAGTATAATATTTGATGTGAAGTAATCGGAGCCTTAAATAGGTCAATAATTCATAACAACATTGATTTTAATTCATTATTGTGTTTTGAGCAATGACAGTATAAAAAAAAAATCCCACTAAAATGATTAGGGATCCATAAGGGTCTCCACTCAGTAAAGTGTTAAAAATAGGATATGCTTTTTTTTCTTTTACTTGCAACGCTTAAGTCTCAAGATCAACTTCAGATCTATTCATTAATTATTATTTTTGGGTTTAAAAAAAAAAAAAAAAATTGTTGCAACAACATTAATTTTGATTCATTATTATGTTTTGAGCAATGACAGTATAAAAAAAATCATGCAAAAATTATTGGGGATCCAAAAGGGTCCTTACTCATAAAAGTGTTAAAAATAGGTCTTTTTTTTTTTTTAACTTTTGTTTTACATTCAATGCTTAAAACTTCAGATTTATTGATCGATTATAAGTTTTTGGGGTTATTAAAGTTCTTTTTTGTTGTAACAACATTCATTTTGATTCAATATTATTTTTTGAGCAATGACAGTTTAAAACATCACGCTTGAATTCTTGGGTCTGTATTTATAAAGGTGTTAAAAATAGGTCATACTTTGGCTTTACTTTTAACGCTTAAGTCTGAGAGATCAACTTCAGATTTACCTGTCGATTATAAGTTTGTATTTGTTATTGTTTTGTTTTATTTTATGCCCTTTTTTCACAAGCACAAAATACACAATATTTTCCCCAAAAATATTTTTTAAGATGGAATCTTTGCTGTGAAGCAATCGGATATGTCAATAATTCATGACAACATTGATTTTGATTGATTATTATTTTTGAGCAATGACAGTTAAAAAAAAAATACCACGCACAAATCTTAGGGATCCAAAAGGGTCCCACTTATAAATGTGTTAAAATAAGTTGTACTTTTTTTTTCAACATTTAAATCTCTAGATCAACTTTTAGATCTATCTGTTGATATAACATTTTCTTTTTCAAATGTTTTATGCTCTTTTTGTTCAAGAAATACTTTTTTGTACAGCAAAAACACAAAATATGCAACATTTCCCTTTAAAATTTTTTTCAAAGTGTAGTATTTGATGTGACGTAATTGGAGCCTTAAATATGTAAATAATTCATAACAACATTGATTTTAATTCATTATTATTTTGTTTTAGTGATGAGCTTAAAAAAAAATAAAAATCCCACAAACTATTGGGGATCCAAAAGAGTCCCACACAATTTTTTTTTTTAACATTTAAATCTCTAGATGAACTTCAAGTCTATCTTTTGATTATAATTTGTTATTATTTTTATGTTTTTTTTTGTATGTTTGTTTTATGCAGTTTTTGTCATGTAAAACTAAGTGTTAATGTCAAACACCCAAAAATGTGCACAATATTCCCCAATAAATATGTTAAAGTTTAATATTTGATGTGAAGTAATTGGAGCCTTAAATATGTCAATAATTCATAACAACGTTGATTTTGATTCATTATTATTTTTGAGCAATGATAGTTTTAATGGCAGCTCTGTGTTATTAGAGTCAACATTTCAACTTTTTCTCATTACATTTCACCCGTTTGCTCTTTGATGTGTTTTAATTTGTCAAGAGTATTTCTCAGAATGGCCGTTAGAACATGAACGTGGTGGTCATGGCTGTGGGCGACCTGCAACCAGGTCAAACATGTTTGCACTCACCCCGTAGGCTCGACTGTAGCTCTCTCCTGCCATGGCCGTCAGCTCGGCATCCAGCAGGTCTCTGGCCTTGTCGATGCACTGCAGAACAAAACATTTTGTTACTGTAAGAATACATGATAAGAGTACATCTAGGTGCAGACATGTCTGTTGTCAGGCTATAAACTTTCCAAGTGAGGGAGAGCGAGGTCATATGGTGCTGGTTATAAAGTACAGTAGTTTGAAATAAATGTGCTGGGAAAAATCAAACAACAACATGGACGTTACGTCACTTCATGCAACGCTGCACAACATCAACTTCAACCTTTTCCTCCACTTCTCCATCTTGATTAAATGTGTTTTTTCCAATGAAAGAGGTCATGAAGGTCTAGTGTTACTGGTCAATAACAACAATATAGTGAAACTGTATTTATGTTATTCACATGTGAATAATGCTGTATAATAGACTGTATTTATATTATTGACATGTGAATAATGCTGTACAATAGACTGTATTTATATTATTCACGTGTGAATAATGCTGTACAATAGACTGTATTTATATTATTCATATGTGAATAATGCTTTATAATAGACTGTATTTATAATATTGACATGTGAATAATGCTGTATAATACACTGTATTTATATTATTCACATGTGAATAATGCTGTACAATAGACTGTATTTATATTATTCACATGTGAATAATGCTGTATAATAGACTGTATTTATATTATTCACATGTGAATAATGCTGTATAGTAGACTGTATTTATATTATTTACATGTGAATAATGCTGTATAATAGACTGTATTTATATTATTCACATGTAAAAAATACCTAAGTATTTATTGTATATTGTGAGCGAACTGAGGTGCTGAATCTCCCCCAGGGATCAATAAAGTACTTTCTATTCTATTCTAAACACTACTGGAGCTTGCAACGAACACGAGCTGGCAACTAGCGAGCTAAACGTTATAAAAATGGGAGCCATTACCTCCCTGCTTGGCACTCAGCATCAAGGGTTGGAATTGGGGGTTAAATCACCAAAAATGATTCCCGGGCATGGCCACCGCTGCTGCTCACTGCTCTCCTCACCTCCCAGGGGGTGAGGGTGATGGGTCAAATGCAGAGGGTAATCTCACCACACCTAGTGTGTGTGTGACAATCATTGGTACTTTCGAATCGCTAGTGGTCTTAGTTGCTAACATGAATACTCTAATATTATCAAGTTTCTATTATAAACTTGCGAGGTACAATGGCCACGTTTTTAATGTTAATTTAATGACATTTCAATTTGTGTTATAATTGCGGGGAGAAGATTAAAAATATATATTTAAATATGCTTGACTGTATTTTTGCAACATGTCACCTTTAGGACCAGTTTCACTTTATACAGGATGCACTGTCAAGTCCGGACTATAAGGCGCTACTTTTTTTCCCTACGCTTTAAACCCTGCGGCCTACAAAACAGTGCAGCTAATTATAAATCATAATGCAAATACTTTTAAAACAAATAAGAAGACAATGAATAGTAAGGGTGTGAAAAAAACATTCATTTCCAAATTAATCGCGATTTTTATTTCTAATGATTAAAAAAAAAATGTAATCTGTGCTGTGCAGCCACTCAGACAAATCATCATGTTAATGTAGATGATCTATAACTGTTGTAGACATTTACTTTAGAAGAGATACTTCTCTTGTTGCCTTGTTTGTATTTGACTTTATTAAATGTTTGGCTAGATTTTAAGTAATATAATACATTTATTTTAAGTAATATAGAGCTGTTTATCTATTTTATGGAGGAATGTAGTTCATCATAGAACTGGCACGCAATGTTATTAAAAAAGTATTGATTTTGAATTGAGAATCGTTTTGAATCAAGAATCTAATTGGAATCATGAGGTGCCCAAAGAGTCACAGCCCTGCCAAATAGGCGTGTTATTATTTGTACTATGGCGCCCCCTTTTGGACTAATTCGCTCACTGCAGGTGCTGCATTGTCCTCTTGTTTAGACTGAGCTTTGAACCGGAAGTGCAAGTGCCGTTCCGTCTTCTAGCCGTCCATAATGTTTTTACTGGTATGGATTCTTCATTCATCACTCCAAGCAACGTTTGTAAATTTTACAATATACCGTATTTTTCGGATTATAAATCGCTCCGTAGTATAAATCGCACCGGCCGAAAATGCATAATAAAGATGGAAAAAAACATATATTAGTTGCAAAAGAGTATAAGTCGCATTTTTTGGGGGAAATGTATTTGATAAAATCCAACACCAAGAATAGACATTTGAAAGGCAATTTAAAATAATTAAGAATAGTGAACAACCGGCTGAATAAGTGTACGTTATATGACGCATAAATAACCAACTGAGAATGTGCCTGGTATGTTAACGTAACATATTATGGTAAGAGTCATTCAAATCACTATAACATATAGAACATGCTATACGTTTACCAAACAATCTGTCACTCCTAATTGCTAAATCCCATGAAATGTTCTTCCTCGGTGTCGCTTCTAAACAACTCTGCCAACTCCAAAGGTAGACAATGCGCCGTAATGTGTTAATAATTTCACATATAAATCGCTCCAGATTATAAATCGCACCGCCGGCCAAACTATGCAAAAAACTGTGATTTATAATCCGAAAAATACGCTAACTAAAACAATTCTTACTTACTAAAGCGTCCCATGTGTGATGTCTGTAGGAGTGTTTTCATGCATATTTGTACGTGCTATCGTAATGTGATCATGCATTAGCTAATATGCTAACAGCTTTATGAGTGTCTGTGTTAGTATTATTAACTTACAACAGCATTATTTTTGTATTGTTTCACTTTCACAAATTCCTCAGTAAATTCACCAAAATGTCACCGTGGAGTTATTGAGTGTGTTTAGCTGATTGGAGCGCTAGCTTGTGCAGTTAGTGGGTCCATGACCATGACTTCTGTTTTGTTTGATCAGCCGTTTTACTGCCGCGTTACAGAAACCGTTTGGAAACATTTAAGGTATGTAAATAAACATTTCTGTGTAAATAACTAATTTCACAACCTATATATCTGCGGCATATATACAGAAAAATATTTGTTATTTTCACATTTACTAGATGTGGCGCTCTATAGTCCAGAAAATACAGTATTATTCTGTGTTAGTTTGGAGGTCCCTGACCTGGAAAAAGCTGAAGTCCCTGCTCTACTCTATACAAAGTCTACTTAGACAACACAATAAAAACTGCTGCCAGATATTGTAGACTCACAACAGTTTCTTACTTATAACACTTATAATAAGCTGTTATTAGTGCGAGGGTGAATGTGTGAGGAGGACTGCTTGAGAGCAGTAATTATTGTTCCACGGGGAAGGAAAAGGCGTGCCAAAACACCTATGCAGGCCTGCACCACAGCAGCAGGGGATTGTGGGTAGAGGTTACAACGAGGTTGACTTCTTACATATCTGGATACATACTGTGTGTGTACATTATACACACAGCAGTGGACTAACACAAGGTAGTGTGTGTGTGTGTGTGTGTACATTATACACACAGCAGTGGACTAACACACTGTAGTGTGTGTGTGTGTACATTATACACACAGCAGTGGACTAACACAAGGTCGTGTGTGTGTGTGTGTGTGTGTGTACATTATACACACAGCAGTGGACTAACACAAGGCCGTGTGTGTGTGTGTATTATACACACAGCAGTGGACTAACACAAGGTAGTGTGTGTGTGTGTACATTATACACACAGCAGTGGACTAACACAAGGTAGTGTGTGTGTACATTATACACACAGCAGTGGACTAACAAAAGGTAGTGTGTGTGTGTGTGTACATTATACACCCACAAATATTGCAAAGTGTAATATTTGATGTGAAGTAATTGGAGACTTGAATATGTCAATAATTCATAACATTGATTTTAAATCATTATTATTTTCTTAAAAATGACTGTTTAAAAAATAAAAATCACACAAAAATTCTTGGGGACAGTTAAAAAATGTATACCACTAAAATTCTTGAGAATCAAAAGGGGTCCCTCCCATAAAATTGTTAAAAAAAGTCATATATATTTTTGTTTCAACTTTGTTTTACTTTCACGGCTTAAAACACTAGATCATTTTCAGATTTATTTGATGATTATAGGTTTTTTTAAATGTTTTTTTTGGGGGGTTAGGGTTTGTTTTATGCGCATTTTGTCATGGAAAACTTTTTTTTAATTGCAATATACAATATTTTCCCCCAAAATATTCCAAAATGGAATATTTGATGTGAAGTAATTGGAACCTTGAATAGGTTAATAATTCATAACACTGATTTTAATTCATTATTATTTCCTTAACAATCCATCCATTTTCTACCGCTTATTCCCTTCGGGGTCGCGGGGGGCGCTGGAGCCTATCTCAGCTACAATCGGGCGGAAGGCGGGATACACCCTGGACAAGTCGCCACCTCATCGCAGGGCCAACACAGATAGACAGACAACATTCACACTCACATTCACACACTAGGGCCAATTTAGTGTTGCCAATCAACCTATCCCCAGGTGCATGTCTTTGGAGGTGGGAGGAAGCCGGAGTACCCGGAGGGAACCCACGCAGTCACGGGGAGAACATGCAAACTCCACACAAAAAGATCCCGAGGCCGGGATTGAACTCACGACTACTCAGGACCTTCGTATTGTGAGGCAGACGCACTAACCCCTCTGCCACCGTGCTGCCTTAACAATGACAGTTAATTAATCTTGGGGATCAAAAAGGGTCCCACTCATAAAATTGTTAAAAATTAGTCATACTTTTATTTTTACTTCCATGGCTTAAAGCACTAGATAATTTTCAAATGTTTTCGATGATTTAAGTTTTTTTTTTTTTATGCGCTTTTTGTCATGGAAAACTTGTTTTTTTAATTGCAATATGCAATATTTTGCCCCCAAAATATTTTAAAGTGGAATATTTGATGTGAAGTAATTAAAGTCTGGAATGGGTTAACAATTCATAAAAACATAAATTTTGATTCATTTATAAGCAATGACAGTTTAAAAAAATAAGTTTATGTTATTACTGACAATATTGCAACTTTTTGTCACCCATTTGCTATTTTATTCCATTTTTTAATAATATATTGAACATGTTGACTTTGGACCCCCCTGGCCTAGATCACCCTCCATGGACAGTCTACAGCGTTGGCCGCAGACACCGAGGTGCATTGTGGGACGTCTGCACGTAGGAGGTAAAGGACAGAGGCCAAATCAAAAGAAGTATAAGCTTGAGGATTAGGAGAAACATCCGGAAGAAAGGACTGAGCTCATGTCAACGTCTAAGCTCCATCTGCTTCTCATCCCTCATTATTCATGGCGGCCACACCTGGATCCACTCTCTGGCCACGCAGGGGAGAGGAGATGCGGCGGATGAAGGAGAGGAAATAGGAGCAGCAGGTGTTGACCACTGGTCACGCTCGCGTGCACTAGGAGCGGCGGTGGTGACATCACCGCAGCTGGGTCACGTCGGACGCCGCCTGGCGGGTCACGCTGGACTACGCCACAACAACATATACTTTTGGACCTCACGGAACATTTTCTAATGCTGTATATTGTTTTTAAGTTACCTCATGTGATTCATCACAACAAATAATCTAGCACACACTTAAATTAATCATGCAACTTAATTTCAGCGTACAAGCTCTTGTACTTTAACTGCTATACCAGGGGGGTCCAAACTTTACATATATATATATAACCCTCCATTTTGGTGAACGTTAAAGGTCCCGGGGATCCAAGAAGGTCCCTTAAAAACAAGTCAAATAGTATTTTTGTTCCTACTTTCACTGCTACACCTACTCAGTGGTCTAGTGGTTAAAGTGTCCGCCCTGAGATGGGTAGGTTGTGAGTTCAAACCCCGGCCGAGTCATACCAAAGACTATAAAAATGGGAGCCGTTGCCTCCCTGCTTGGCACTCAGCATCAAGGGTTGGAATTGGGGGTTAAATCACCAAAAATTATTCCCGGGCGCGGCCGCCGCTGCTGCTCACTGCTCCCCTCACCTCCCAGGGGGTGAACAAGGGGATGGGTCAAATGCAGAGGGTAATTTCACCACACCTAGTGTGTGTGTGACTATGATTGGTATTTAACTTTAAAATATCTATAGATCAATTTCAGATCTATCTCTTGACATAAAGTTGTTTTTAACGTGTTACGCTCTTTTTGTTAAAGAAAACCCTGTTTTTTGATTAAAATCTTGAACCCTTTTTTTTTTTTTATTGAGACAACGATTATTTACAGTATGTATTTAGTATTTGTTTGCTTACTATGGTATTGTATTTATTTGTTCACTGTTCTGTTATAGAGAACAAGGAAATGGGATACAAATTGCTATGGTATGAAAAGGGGTAGGATTAAATAAGCTCTGCTTCTTCTTACTCCTTTTCGGCCGTGCTGTAATGAAACAACTGGATTTGTGTGATGCATCACATTGTATCGTATGCACGGTCCAAATAAACTGAACTGAATGTTTAAGGCAAAAACACAAAATATTCAGTATTTCCCCCTTAGAAAATAAAGTGGCATATCTAATGTGACATCATTGGAGCCTTAAATCGGTCAATAATTCATAACATTGATTTTAAATCAGTATGATTAAAACAATCAGACTAAAGGCCCCCACTCATAAAAGTGTTACAAATAAATCATATTATTTGGACTTTCAATACACTAGATCACTTCCACATTCTATGTTGTTTTTTTAAAAAGTGCCATGAGTCTTTAAAATGAAGCTGTGGCCACACTTTGGACAGCCCAGTGATGAGATGGATGCCTACGTCTATGCTTGCTGACAACTTTCACTCCTGAGAAAGTTTTAGATGAAAGTGTCAGCAAGTCTTCTGCAAACAAACCACATGCATTCAAGTGGAATGTGTAAAAACCTTCCTGGGTGACATTCTAAGAATACAATTGCATTTGTCTGCAAATATTGGGGTCTTTTCTTAGCTAATTTTATTTTATAGGCCTCAACAATCACAAAAACCCTGCAAGATACTGCAGGGTCAGACTTTTAGGCAGGATCATAAAGTCATAAGTTGATTTAATGTTATCGAAAAATAAAAACCCACAAAACATTGCAACTTTTACCACAACTTTCTGAACAAGATGCTAAAAAATGTAGGCCTTTTAGGACTCAACAATCACCAAAAAAATCCTGGAGAGTGACTTTGAGGCATGATCATAAAATCATTAGTTGATTTAATTTTAATGAAAAAAATTAAGACTCAAAACATTGCAACTTTTGCCACAACTTTCTGAAAAAGATGCTGCAAATTCAGGGATTTTAGGTCTCAACAATCACAAAAAAATCCTGGAGGTACTGAATTTTAGGCAGAATCATAAAATCATAAGTAGAGATGTCCGATAATATCGGCCTGCCGATATTATCAGCCGATATATGCGTTAAAATGTAATATCGGAAATTATCGGTATCGGTTTTTTTATTATCGGTATCGGTTTTTATTTTTTTTATTTTTTATTAAATCAACATAGAAAACACAAGATACACTTACAATTAGTGCACCAACCCAAAAAACCTCCCTCCCCTCATTCACACAAAAGGGTTGTTTCTTTCTGTTATTAATATTCTGGTTCCTACATTATATATCAATATATATCAATACAGTCTGCAAGGGATACAGTCCGTAAGCACACATGATTGTGCGTGCTCTTGGTCCACTAATAGTACTAACCTTTAACAGTTAATTTTACTAATTTTCATTCATTACTAGTTTCTATGTAACTGTTTTTATATTGTTGTACTTTCTTTTTTATTCAAGAAAATGTTTTTAATTTATTTATCTTATTTTACAAATTTTTTTAAAAAGTACCTTATCTTCACCATACCTGGTTGTCCAAATTAGGCATAATAATGTGTTAATTCCACGACTGCATATATCGGTTGATATCGGTATCGGTATCGGTAATTAAAGAGTTGGACAATATCGGAATATCGGATATCGGCAAAAAGCCATTATCGGACATCCCTAATCATAAGTTAATTTCATGATGTGAAAAAAATTAAACCTCAAAACATTGCAACTTTTGCCGCCACTTTCTGAAAAAGATGCCATGAATTCTAAGATTTTAGGCCTCAACAATCACCAAAAAAATCCTGGAGAGTGACTTTGAGGCAGGATCATAAAATCATAAGTTGATTTAATGTTAATGAAAAAAATTAAGACTCAAAACATTGCAACTTTTGCCACAACTTTCTGAAAAAGATGCAGTGAATTCAGGGATTTTAGGTCTCAACAATCACAAAAAATCCTGCAAACTTTTGGAGAATTGGACTTTTAAGCGGATCATAAAATCATAAATTGATTTAATGATATTGAAAAAAATTAAGACTCAAAACATTACAACTTTTGCCGCAACTTTTTCAAAAAGCTGCCGCAAATTCAATCATTTCGGCCTATACAATCACACGTAACATTATTAATATTGCTACTACGGATACTTTCAACAAAATCTCCTCAAAACAGCCCACTACCTATAATATGGGATTTTTAAACATAAGGTCATTGTCTTCCAAAACGTTATTAGTTAATGAAGTCATTAGAGACAACAATCTTGATGTCGTTGGTCTAGCCGAGACCTGGCTCAAACCAGACGAATTTTTTGCGCTGGGTGAGGCGTCTCCTCCTGGCTATACGGGAACGCATATTGCCCGTCCCATTAAAAGGGGTGGGGGTGTTGCACTAATATACAACAAAAACTTTAGCCTTACCTCGGACCTAAATAATAAATATAACTCGTTTGAGGTGCTTACTGTGAGGTTTGTCACACCGCTGCCTCTGCACCTGGCTGTCATCTACCGCCCCCCAGGGCCCTATTCGGACTTTATCAATGAATTTTCAGAGTTCGTTGCTGATCTAGTGACGCACGCCGACAATATAATCATAATGGGAGACTTTAACATCCATATGAATACCCCATCGGACCCTCCATGCGTGGCGCTCCAGACTATAATTGATAGCTGTGGTCTTGCACAAATAATAAATGAACCCACGCATCGCAACGGTAATACGATAGATCTAGTGCTTGTCAGGGGTGTCACCGCCTCCAAAGTTACGATACTCCCGTACACTAAAGTAATGTCCGATCATTACCTTATAAAATTCAAAGTTCTGACTCATTGTCAACAAACTAATAATAATAATAATAACTACTATAGCAGCCGCAACATTAATGCTGCCACAACGACGACTCTTACTGACCTACTGCCTTCGGTAATGGCACCATTCCCAAATTATGTGGGCTCTATTGATAACCTCACTAACAACTTTAACGACGCCCTGCGCGACACCATTGATAGTGTAGCACCGCTAAAGCTAAAAAGGGCCCCTAAAAGGCGTACCCCATGGTTTACAGAAGAAACTAAAGCCCAGAAATTATCATGTAGAAAGCTGGAACGCAAATGGTGTGCGACTAAACTTGAGGTTTTCCATCAAGCATGGAGTGATAGTTTAATAACTTATAAACGCATGCTTACCTCAGCTAAAGCTAAATATTACTCAAATCTCATCCACCTCAACAAAAATGATCCTAAATTTTTGTTTAGTACAGTAGCATCGCTAACCCAACAAGGGACTCCTCCCAGTAGCTCCACCCACTCAGCAGATGACTTTATGAATTTCTTTAATAAGAAAATTGAAGTCATTAGAAAAGAGATTAAAGACAATGCATCTCAGCTACAACTGGGTTCTATTAACACAGATACGACTGTATATACGACGGACACTGCCCTCCAAAATAGTTTCTCCCTCTTTGATGAAATAACATTGGAGGAATTGTTAAAATGTGTAAATGGGACAAAACAAACAACATGTTTACTTGACCCAATTCCTGGGAAACTTATCAAGGAGCTTTTTGTTTTATTAGGTCCATCAGTGTTAAATATTATAAACTTATCACTTTCCTCTGGTACTGTTCCCCTAGCATTCAAAAAAGCGGTTATTCATCCTCTACTCAAAAGACCTAACCTCGATCCTGACCTCATGGTGAACTACCGGCCGGTGTCCCACCTTCCGTTTATCTCGAAAATCCTCGAAAAAATTGTCGCACAGCAGCTAAATGAACACTTAGCGTCTAACAATCTCTGTGAACCTTTTCAATCCGGTTTCAGGGCAAATCACTCTACGGAGACAGCCCTCGCAAAAATGCCTAATGATCTATTGCTAACGATGGATTCTGATGCGTCATCTATGTTGCTGCTTCTTGATCTTAGCGCCGCTTTCGATACTGTTGATCATAATATTTTATTAGAGCGTATCAAAACGCGTATTGGGATGTCAGACTTAGCCTTGTCTTGGTTTGACTCTTATCTTACTGACAGGCTGCAGTGTGTCTCCCATAACAATGTGACCTCTGACTATGTTAAGGTAACGTGCGGAGTTCCCCAGGGTTCGGTTCTTGGCCCTGCACTCTTTAGTATTTACATGCTGCCGCTGGGTGACATCATACGCAAATACGGTGTTAGCTTTCACTGTTATGCGGATGACACCCAACTCTACATGCCCCTAAAGCTGACCAACACGCCGGATTGTAGTCAGCTGGAGGCGTGTCTTAATGAAATTAAACAATGGATGTCCGCTAACTTTTTGCAACTCAACGCTAAGAAAACGGAAATGCTGATTATCGGTCCTGCTCAACACCGACATCTATTTAATAATACCACCTTAACATTTGACAACCAAACAATTAAACAAGGCGACTCGGTAAAGAATCTAGGTATTATCTTCGACCCAACTCTCTCGTTTGAGTCACACATTAAGAGTGTTACTAAAACGGCCTTCTTTCATCTCCGTAATATCGCTAAAATTTGTTCCATTTTGTCCACAAACGATGCTGAGATCATTATCCATGCGTTCGTTACATCTCGTCTCGATTACTGTAACGTTTTATTTTTGGGCCTCCCTATGTCTAGCATTAAAAGATTACAGATGGTACAAAATGCGGCTGCTAGACTTTTGACAAAAACAAGAAAGTTTGATCATATTAACCCTATACTGGCTCACTTGCACTGGCTTCCTGTGCACCTAAGATGCGACTTTAAGGTTTTACTACTTACGTATAAAATACTACACGGTCAAGCTCCTGCCTATCTTGCCGATTGTATTGTACCATATGTCCCGGCAAGAAATCTGCGTTCGAAGAACTCCGGCTTATTAGTGATTCCCAGAGCCCAAAAAAAGTCTGCGGGCTATAGAGCGTTTTCTATTCGGGCTCCAATACTATGGAATGCCCTCCCGGTAAAAGTTAGAGATGCTACCTCAGTAGAAGCATTTAAGTCTCATCTTAAAACTCATTTGTATACTCTAGCCTTTAAATAGACTCCCTTTTTAGACCAGTTGATCTGCCGTTTCTTTTCTTTTCTTTTCTACTCTGCTCCGGGGTGGACCGCTAGCCTGTTCATCGGATGGGGACATCTCTACGCTGCTGACCCGTCTCCGCTCGGGATGGTTCCTGCTGGCCCCACCATGGACTGGACTTTCGCTGATGTGTTGGACTTTCACAATATTATGTCAGACCCACTCGACATCCATTGCTTTCGGTCTCCCCTGATTTTTTTCAGTATCATCGAATCTGTCATGATCCGTTACCCGGATCATGGCATGATGTATGTTTTTGGTAATGTTTCTGTGTTAGTCTGTTTCCTGGGTGCACCCTCTTTCCCTGTTTACTGTTGGTTTCCATGGGCACTGATTCTCCTCACCTGTCTTAGTTTAGCAATTAGTGTTCCCACCAGGTGTTTTGGTTAATCACTCCCCTTTATAGTGTGCGGTCACCCAGCAGTAGTTCAATCAATCAATCAATGTTTATTTATATAGCCCTAAATCACAAGTGTCTCAAAGGGCTGTACAAGCCACAACGACATCCTCGGTACAGAGCCCACATACGGGCAAGGAAAAACTCACCCCAGTGGGACGTCGGTGAATGACTATGAGAAACCTTGGAGAGGACCGCATATGTGGGTAACCCCCCCCCCCCTCTAGGGGAGACCGAAAGCAATGGATGTCGAGTGGGTCTGACATAACATTGTGAAAGTCCAGTCCACAGTGGATCCAACACATCAGCGAGAGTCCAGTCCACAGCGGGGCCAACAGGAAACCATCCCGAGCGGAGACGGGTCAGCAGCGCAGAGATGTCCCCAACCGATGCACAGGCTAGTGGTCCACCCGGGGTCCCGACTCTGGACAGCCAGCAACTCCCCCTCGCAAGGGACAGGGGAGAAGAGGAGAGAAGAAAAGAAACGGCAGATCAACTGGTCTAAAAAAGGGGGGTCTATTTAAAGGCTAGATTATACAAATGAGTTTTAAGATGGGACTTAAATGCTTCTACTGAGGTAGCATCTCTAACTGTTACCGGGAGGGCATTCTAGAGTACTGGAGCCCGAATAGAAAACGCTCTATAGCCCGCAGACTTTTTTTTGGCTCTGGGAATCACTAATAAGCCGGAGTTCTTTGAACGCAGATTTCTTGTCGGGACATATGGTAAAATACAATCGGCGAGATAGGCTGGAGCTAAACCGTGTAGTATTTTATACGTAAGTAGTAAAACCTTAAAGTCGCATCTTAAGTGCACAGGAAGCCAGTGCAGGTGAGCCAGTATAGGCGTAATATGATCAAACTTTCTTGTTTTTGTCAAAAGTCTAGCAGCCGCATTTTGTATCAACTGTAATCTTTTAATGCTAGACATAGGGAGACCCGAAAATAATACGTTACAGTAATCGAGACGAGACGTAACGAACGCATGAATAATGATCTCAGCGTCGCTAGTGGACAAGATGGAACGAATTTTAGCGATATTACGGAGATGAAAGAAGGCCGTTTTAGTAACACTCCTAATGTGTGACTCAAACGAGAGAGTTGGGTCGAAGATAATACCCAGATTCTTTACCGAGTCGCCTTGTGTAATTGTTTGGTTGTCAAATGTTAAGGTGGTATTATTAAATAGATGTTGGTGTCTAGCAGGACCGATAATCAGCATTTCCGTTTTCTTAGCGTTGAGTTGCAAAAAGTTAGCGGACATCCATTGTTTAATTTCATTAAGACACGCCTCCAGCTGACTACAATCCGGCGTGTTGGTCAGCTTTAGGGACATGTAGAGTTGAGTGTCATCAGCATAACAGTGAAAGCTAACACCGTACTTGCGTATGATGTCACCCAGCGGCAGCATGTAAATACTAAAGAGTGCAGGGCCAAGAACCGAACCCTGGGGAACTCCGCACGTTACCTTGACATAGTCCGAGGTCACATTGTTATGGTAGACACACTGCATCCTGTCAGTAAGATAAGAGTTAAACCAAGACAAGGCTAAGTCTGACATACCAATACGTGTTTTGATACGCTCTAATAAAATATTATGATCGACGGTATCGAAAGCGGCGCTAAGATCAAGAAGCAGCAACATAGATGACGCATCAGAATCCATCGTTAGCAATAGATCATTAGTCATTTTTGCGAGGGCTGTCTCCGTAGAGTGATTTGCCCTGAAACCGGATTGAAAAGGTTCACAGAGATTGTTAGTCACTAAGTGTTCATTTAGCTGCTGTGCAACAATTTTTTTGAGAATTTTGGAAATAAACGGAAGGTGGGAGACCGGTCGGTAGTTTACCATGAGGTCAGGATCGAGGTTAGGTCTTTTGAGCAGAGGATGAATAACCGCTTTTTTGAATGCTAGGGGAACAGTGCCGGAGGAAAGTGATAAGTTTATAATATTTAACACTGATGGACCTAATAATACAAACAGTTCCTTGATAAGTTTCCCAGGAAGTGGGTCAAGTAAACATGTTGTTTGTTTTATCCCACTTACACGCTGTAATAATTCCTCTAATGTTATTTCATCAAAAATAGAGAGACTATTTTGGAGGGCAGTGTCCGTCGTATATACAGTCGTATTTGTGTTAATAGAACCCAGTTGTAGCTGGGATGCGTTGTCTTTAATCTCCTTTCTAATGAGTTAAATTTTCTTATTAAAGAAATTCATAAAATCATCTGCCGAGTGGGTGGAGCTACTGGGAGGAGTCCCTTGTTGGGTTAGCGATGCTACTGTACTAAACAGAAATTTAGGATCGTTTTTGTTGAGGCGGATGAGATTTGAGTAGTATTTAGCTTTAGCTAAGGTAAGCATGCGTTTATAAGTTATTAAACTATCACTCCATGCTTGATGGAAAACCTCAAGTTTAGTCGCGCGCCATTTGCGTTCCAGTTTTCTACATAATTTATGAGCTCTAATTTCTTCTGTAAACCATGGGGTGCGCCTTTTAGGGGCCCTTTTTTGCTTTAGCGGTGCTATACTATCAATAATTTCGCGCAAGGCATCGTCAAAGTTGTTAGTGAGGTTATCAATAGAGCCGACATAATTTGGGAATGGTGCCATTACCGAAGGCAGTAGGTCAGCAAGAGTCATTGTTGTGGCAGCATTTATGTTGCGGCCGCTATAGCAGTTATTATTATTATTAGCTTGTTGACAATGAGTCAAAACTTCAAATTTTATAAGGTAATGATCGGACATTACTTTAGTATATGGAAGTATCATAACTTTGGAGGTGGTGACACCCCTGACAAGCACTAGATCTATTGTATTACCGTTGCGATGTGTGGGTTCATGTATTATTTGTGTAAGACCACAGCTATCAATTATGGTTTGGAGCGCCACGCACTGAGGGTCCGATGGGGTATTCATATGGATATTAAAGTCCCCCATTATGATTATATTGTCGGCGTGCGTCACTAGATCAGCAACGAACTCTGAGAATTCACTGATAAAGTCCGAATAGGGCCCAGGGTCTCTGATAAAAAAAAGCCTTGCCCCTACCGGAAGTAGCGTGACGTAGTCAGTTGGTCGCCTCCTCATATTTTCCTATTGTTTTCAATGCAGCTAGAGCGATTCGGACCGAGAAAGCGACGATTACCCCATTAATTTGAGCGAGGATGAAAGATTCGTGGATGAGGAACGTTAGAGTGACGGACTAGAATGCAGTGCAATCTTTTTTCGCTCTGACCGTAACTTAGGTACAAGCTAGCTCATTGGATTCCACACTCTCTCCTTTTTCTATTGTGGATCACGGATTTGTATTTTAAACCACCTCGGATACTATATCCTCTTGAAAATGAGAGTCGAGAACGCGAAATGGACATTCACAGTGACTTTTATCTCCACGACAATACATCGACGAAACACTTTAGCTACGGAGCTAACGTGATAGCATCGTGCTTAACTGCATATAGAAACAAAATAAATAAATCCCTGACTGGAAGGATAGACAGAAGATCAACAATACTATTAAACCAGGGACATGTAAATACACGGTTAATGCTTTCCAGCCTGGCGAAGCTTTAAAATGCTGTTGCTAACGACGCCATTGAAGCTAACTTAACTACGGAGCTAACGTGATAGCATCGTGCTTAACTGCATATAGAAACAAAATAAATAAATCCCTGACTGGAAGGATAGACAGAAGATCAACAATACTATTAAACCAGGGACATGTAAATACACGGTTAATGCTTTCCAGCTTGGCGAAGCTTAAAAATGCTGTTGCTAACGACGCCATTGAAGCTAACTTAGTATAACGGGACCTCACAAAGCTATGATAAAAACATTAGCGCTCCACCTACGCCAGCCAGCCCTCATCTGCTTATCAACACCCGTGCTCACCTGCGTTCCAGCGATCGACGGAAGGACGAAGGACTTCACCACGATCATCCGTGCGGTCGGTGGCTAGCGTCGGCTAGCGCGTCTGCTATCCGAGTCAAAGACTTCCTGGTTGTGTTGCTGTAGTCCGCCGCTAATACACCGATCCCACCTACAACTTTCTTCTTTGCAGTCTTCATTGTTCATTAAACAAATTGCAAAAGATTCACCAACACAGATGTCCAGAATACTGTGGAATTATGAGATGAAAACAGAGCTATTTTGTATTGTATTCAATGGGGTACCGATACTTCTGTTTCACTGGCTACGTCACGCGCATACGTCATCATCCAAAGGCGTTTTCAACCGGAAGTTTAGCGGGAAATTTAAAATTGCACTTTATAAGTTAACCCGGCCGTTTGATATATAAACTATCAGACTGCGTGGTCAATAGTAGTGGGTTTCAGTAAGCCTTTAATGATATTGAAAAAAATTAAGACTCAAACAATTGCAACCTTTGCCGCAACTATTTGAACAAGACTAAAGTTAATTTAAAGTACCAATGATTGTCACACACACACGAGGTGTGGCAAAATTATTCTCTGCATTTGACCCATCACCCTTGATCACCCCCTGGGAGGTGAGGGGAGCAGTGAGCAGCAGTGGTGGCCGCGCCCGGGAATAATTTTTGGTGATTAAACCCCCAATTCCAACCCTTGATGCCGAGTGCCAAGCAGGTAATGGGTCCCATTTTTTATAGTCTTTGGTATGACTCGGCCGGGGTTTGGTCTCACAACCTACCGATCTCAGGGCGGACACTCTAACCAAGATGCTGCAAATTCAGAGAATTCAGGCCTCAACAATCACCAAAAAATTCTGGAGGAACTGACTTTTAGGCAGGAACATGAAATCATAAGTTGATTTAATGTTATCGAAAAAAATTAAAACTCAAAACATTGCAAGTTTCGCTGCAACTTTCTGAACAAGATGTTGCAAATTTTGGGATTTTAGGCCTCAACAATCACAAAAAAGATAGCAAAATCCTGGAGAGACTTTTAGGCAGATCATGAAATTATAAGTCGAGTCAATAATACTGAAATTTTTTTTTTAAATAATTGCAACTTTTGCTACAACTTTCTGAAAAAGATGCTGCAAATTCAGGAATTTTAGGCCTAAATAATCACAAAAAACATGCAAAATCCTGGAGGGTTAGACTTTTAGGCAGGATCATAAAATCATAAGTTGATTTAATGTCATCGAAAAAAATTAAGACTCAAAACTGCAACTTTTGCGGCAATTTTCTGAACAAGATGCTGCAAATTCAGGCCTTTTATGTCTCAACAATCACAAAAGCCTGGAAAGACTTACTTTTAAGCAAATCATAAAATCATAAGTTGATTTAATGATATTTTAAAAAATGAGGACTTAAAACATTGCAATTTATGCTGCAACTTTTCGAACAAGATGCTGCGAATTCAGGGATTTTAGGCCTCAACAATCACAAACAAATCCTGGAGAGACTGACTTTTAAGCAAATCATAAAATCATAAGTTGAGTCAATAATATTTAAAAAAAAATTCAGACTCAAAACATTGCAACTTTCGCTGCAACTTTCTGAAAAAGATGCTGTGAATTCAGGCCTTTTAGGCCTCAACAATAACTAACAAATCCTGGAGGCACTGACTTTTAGGTAGGATCATAAAATCATAAGTTGATTCATTAAAATAAAAAAAATTAAGCCTCAAAACATTGCAACTTTTGTCTCAACTTTCTGAAAAAGATGCTGTGAATTTAGGGGTTTTAGGCCTCAACAATCACAAAAAAAAGCAAAATCCTGGAGGGTTGGACTTTTAGGCAGGATCATAAAATCATAAGTTGAATTAATGATATTTAAAAAAATGAAGACTCAAATCATTGCAACTTATGCTGCAACTTTTTGAACAAGATGCAGCAAATTAAGGGATTTTATGCCTCAACAATCACAAGAAACCTGCAAAATCCTGGAGGGACAGACTTTTAGGCAGGATCATAAAATCATAAGTTCCATCCATCCATCCATTTTCTACCGCTTATTCCCTTCATGAAAATAAAAAAATTCAGCCCCAAAACATTGCAACTTTTGTCTCAACTTTCTGAAAAAGATGCCGCGAATTCAGGGATTTTAGGCCTCAAAAATCACAAAAAATCCTGGAGAGACTGACTTTCAAGCAGGAAGAAAGTTAATTGTGTGAAGCTGAAAAGGTCTGAGTTCCATAATCCTCCAAGAGTCCCATTATAGTCCAACATATCTTTTATGAGGACCTGGGTCTGGGATATAGATCTTTACTATGAGCTTCATGCACTAATGCTCATTCCAGACCTGTGTGAAACTACAGCATATTGTCAAGGCATGTCTTTATGAGAGGTTTTCTACAGAAATAGCCGGTGAATGGGGCGGGGGAGGGTGGAGGTCCGCTCCCTCGGGTGCATTTAAGACCACATACCTGCTGGGCCAGCGAGAACAGATCCTGATGCAGCGCCAGCACCGCCCTATAGAAGGCACCGTCGTGGGTGTCCCTGGGGATCATGCAGGTATATTCCTCCATGCTGTCCCAGTGCCCTGCAAGGGAAAACTATCATGTAGAAAGCACATGAACAACAAACATGACATGTTCAAGACTGTATTGTCTTCATGTTAAATAATATCATATGTTATGGCACACATTGATTGAGCAAGGCAGGATAGCTAGCCATTGTCACATGTTTACTTGGTAAACAAATACTGTGCAGGCTGGAGATAATGCCAAGGAGAAGCCAGAGCTTGAAAATTGGTTTTATCGTCGTTAAAGTCGTCTTTTTACAAAAACCTTGGTTTCCTAATGAAATAGGTAAAAAAAAGTGGATGAGACGGAAGCAGGGTGGAGATGGAAGTATTAATACCGCACTTTAGTCAATAAATAACTTTTATTTACTAAACTTTAGGGCTGTCAAATTTAACTAACGTGATTAATCACAAAAAACAATGCATATATTAAAATGACACAGCCGTTCCTGGATGCTACTTTTGTGCTGTAAAATGTTTTTGTTTGTGCTGTTACAGTTTTTAAGTTGTTCTGACTAGTGATGTCACCCAGCCTTGTCAAAATCTCCTCAAACTTGTTCTCATCTAAATATGATAGTTAGTTAGTTAATGTGTGGTTATTCATTACTAGGCCCAAAACAACAAACTATAATAGTTAAACCAGGGGGTCCAAACTACGGCCCGCCAGACAACGGCAGGGTGCCAACAGCTTCATTTTAAACAGATGACGGTCTAATTGCTACAAATCTGCCAACCTTGTGGACAATATGTGAACGTCAAGTCAATGAACATTAATTTCCCTTCAAAGCACAGTGAACACAGCACAGCATTCACTCATATGACCCAATCCAAACAACCTTCCCCACTCGCGGTGCAAACTGCAAACCAAACACAAAAAGTCAACACACATGGTCACACATAACACAACCTGCTCACTGAACTTTGTGGATTTTATAAAACATGTCCAAACACCACACACAATTCTAAATTACACCCATAGTATGTGTGGGACTATCAGTGGTACTTTAACTTTATTTAAAGGCGCTACAATGCATGATGGGAAAAATGCAAAACACTCTTCACATAAAAGTATACATACAGCAATGTTAATATTTGCTTACATGTCCCTTGGCAAGTTTCACTGCAATAAGGCACTTTTGGTAGCCATCCACAAGCTTCGGCTTGAATTTTTGACCACTCCTCTTGACAAAATTAGTGCAGTTCAGCTAAATGTGTTGGTTTTCTGACATGGACTTGTTTCTTCAGCATTGTCCACACGTTTAAGTCGGGACTTTGGGAAGGCCATTCTAAAACCATAATTCTAGCCAGATTTAGCCATTCCTTTACCACTTTTGACGTGTGTTAGGGGTCATTGTCCTGTTGGAACACCCAACTGCACCCAAGAACCAACCTCCTGCCTGATGATTTTAGCTTGTCCTGAAGAATTTGGAGGTAATCCTCCTTTTTCATTGTCCCATTTACTCTCTGTAAAGCACCAGTTCCATTGGCAGCCAAACAGGCCCAGAGCATAATACTACCACCACCATGCTTGATGGTAGTCATGGTGTTCCTGGGATTAAAGGCCTCACCTTTTCTTCTCCAAACATATTGCTGGGTATTGTGGCCAAACAGCTCCATTTTTGTTTCATCTGACCACAGAACTCTCCTCCAGAAGGTCTTATATGTGTCCATGTGATCAGCAGCCAACTTTAGACAAGCCTTAAGGTGTCACTTCTGGAGCAAGGGCTTCCTTCTTGCAAGGTAGCCTCTCAGTCCATGGCGATGCAAAACAGGCTTGACTGTGGACACTGACACCTGTGTTCCAGCAGCTTCCAATTCATTGCAGACCTGCTTTTTGGTGGTTCTCGGTTGACTCTTGATCATCCAGACCAATTTTCTCTCAGCAGAAGGTGATAGCTTGCGTTTTCTTCCTGATAGTGGCAGTGACAAAACTGTGCCATGCACTTTATACTTACCAACAATTGTCTGCACAGTTGCTCTTGAGACCTTAAGCTGCTTCAAAATGGCTCCAAGTGACTTTCCTGACTTGTTCAAGTCAATGATTCGTCTTTTCAGAACTGTGCTGAGTTCCTTTGACTTTCCCACTGTCGCGTTTGTAACCGAGTCTAATGACTGCATCACATGAGCCCTATTTAAATGGGCTCAGAGAAATCTACAGGTATGGTCAATCACAATCACTCACATGAAGTTAAGAGGCCATGCCATGAAGCTAATTTGATTTGATTGTAACTTTTCTACACCACCAAAATTGATGTATGTTGCTGTATGTATACTTTTGACCCAGCAGATTTGCTCACATTTTCATATACATACTGTTTATGTGTACATATACATATTATAGATATACTGTATATATTCATACATATACATATTATATATATACACGCATACATATGATATATATATATTATATATATATACATACATACATACATACTATATATACACATACATATTATATATAATATATATACATACATATACATATTATATATATGTATATATATACACACACACACATATATATATATATATAGATATATATATATATATATATATGCACAGTATATATATATATATATGTATATATATATATATATATGTATATATATACACACACACACATGTATATGTATATATATATATATATATATATATATATATACACAGTATATATATATATATATATATGTATATATATATATATATATATATATATATACTGTATATATACATATACATACATACATACCGTATTTTTCGGACTATAAGTCGTAGTTTTTTTCGTAGTTTGGCCGGGGGTGCGACTTATACTCAGGAGCGACTTATGTGTGAAATTATTAACACATTACCGTAAAATATAAAATAATATTATTTAGCTCATTCACGTAAGAGACTAAACGTATAAGATTTCATGGGATTTAGCGATTAGGAGTGACAGATTGTTTGGTAAACGTATAGCATGTTCTATATGTTATAGTTATTTGAATGACTCTTACCATAATATGTTACGTTAACATACCAGGCACGTTCTCAGTTGGTTATTTATGCCTCATATAACGTACACTTATTCAGCCTGTTGTTCACTATTTTTTATTTATTTAAAATTGTCTTTCAAATGTCTATTCTTGGTGTTGGGTTTTATCTAATAAATAAATAAAAAATGCGACTTATACTCCAGTGCGACTTATATGTTTTTTTCCTTCTTTATTATGCATTTTCGGCCGGTGCGACTTATACTCCGAAATATACGGTACATACATACATATATATATATATATATATATATATATATATATATATATATATATATATATATATATATATATATATATATATATATATATATATATATATTATATATATATATATATATATATATATATATATATATATATATATATATATATATATATATATATACATACATATAAACATATATATATATATATATATATATATATATATATACATACATACATTCATATATATATATACATACATACATATTATATATAATATATATACATACATACATATACATATTATATATATACATACACACATATATATATATATATATATATATATATATATATATATATATATATATATATTCATGCATACATACATATACATATAAACATATATATACATACATACATAAATACATATATATATACATACATATACATATATATATATATATACATACACATACATATATAAACATTGATATATACATACATATACATACACATATGTATATATGTATGTATATATATGTATGTATATACATATATATACATATATATACATATATACTGTATATATATATATGTATACGTATATATATATATATATATATATATATATATATATATATATATACTGTATATATACACACACATGCATACATATTATATATACATACATACATATACTATATATGTGTATATATATACATACATACATATATATATGTACATATATATACATACACATTTTATATATATACATTTATACATAAATATACATATATATATATATATATGTATACATATATACATACATATATATGTATACATATTATATACGTATATACATACATACATATACTATATATGTGTATATATATATACATACATACATATCATATATGTATATGTACATATATATACATATATATTATTTTATATATATATACATACATATTTTATATATATATATATATATTTTTTCAATATATATATATACAGTATATATAAATATATATATATATATATATATACATTCATACATACATACATATAAATACATATACATACATATACTATATACAGTATATAGTTACTTTACATGCAGTCGGGTACACAGGTAAAAAAATGCTTGCATTAATAACGGATCAACCAATATTTGGGTCTTTTTCAAAGTTAAGTTGAATTATGCAAGCAAGTAATTTACTGTGATTAACTACAATTAACAAGTGTGATTAATGTGATTTAAAAACTTAACAGCACTAAAAATACAATCATTATAACCGACTGTTCAAAGTGCTACTGCTTAAAAGGAAAACTACAAAAAAATACATTATGTCATATTTACAAACCCCGTTTCCATATGAGTTGGGAAATTGTGTTAGATGTAAATATAAACGGAATACAATGATTTGCGAATCATTTTCAAACCATATTCAGTGGAATATGCTACAAAGACAACATATTTGATGTTCAAACTGATAAACTTTTTTTTTTTGCAAATAATCATTAACTTTAGAATTTGATGCCAGCAACACGTGACAAACAAGTTGGGAAAGGTGGCAATAAATACTGATAAAGTTGAGGAATGCTCATCAAACACTTATTTGGAACATCCCACAGGTGAACAGGCAAATTGGGAACAGGTGGGTGTCATGATTGGGTATAAAAGTAGATTCCATAAAATGCTCAGTCATTCACAAACAAGGATGGGGCGAGGGTCACCACTTTGTCAACAAATGCGTGAGCAAATTGTTGAACAGTTTAAGAAAAACCTTTCTCAACCAGCTATTGCAAGGAATTAAGGGATTTCACCATCTACGGTCCGTAATATCATCAAAGGGTTCAGAGAATCTGGAAAAATCACTGCACGTAAGCAGCTAAGCCTGTGACCTTCGATCCCTCAGGCTGTACTGCATCAACAAGCAACATCAGTGTGTAAAGGATATCACCACATGGGCTCAGGAACACTTCAGAAACCCACTGTCAGTAACTACAGTTGGTCGCTACATCTGAAAGTGCAAGTTAAAACTCTCCTATGCAAGGCGAAAACCGCTTATCAACAACACCCAGAAACGCCGTCGGCTTCGCTGGGCCTGAGCTCATCTAAGATGGACTGATACAAAGTGGAAAAGTGTTCTGTGGTCTGACGAGTCCACATTTCAATTTGTTTTTGGAAACTGTGGACGTCGTGTCCTCCGGACCAAAGAGGAAAAGAACCATCCGGATTGTTATAGGTGCAAAGTTGAAAAGCCAGCATCTGTGATGGTATGGGGGTGTATTAGTGCCCAGGACATGGGTAACTTACACATCTGTGAAGGCGCCATTAATGCTGAAAGGTACATACAGGTTTTGGAGCAACATATGTTGCCATCCAAGCAACGTTACCATGGACGCCCCTGCTTATTTCAGCAAGACAATGCCAAGCCACGTGTTACATCAACGTGGCTTCATAGTAAAAGAGTGCGGGTACTAGACTGGCCTGCCTGTAGTCCAGACCTGTCTCCCATTGAAAATGTGTAGCGCATTATGAAGCCTAAAATACCACAACGGAGACCCCCGGACTGTTGAACAACTTAAGCTGTACATCAAGCAAGAATGGGAAAGAATTCCACCTGAGAAGCTTAAAAAATGTGTCTCCTCAGTTCCCAAACGTTTACTGAGTGTTGTTAAAAGGAAAGGCCATGTAACACAGTGGTGAACATGCCCTTTCCCAACTACTTTGGCACGTGTTGCAGCCATGAAATTCTAAGTTAATTATTGCAACAACAAAAAAAAAGGTTGAGTTTGAACAACAAATATCTTGTCTTTGTAGTGCATTCAATTGAATATGGGTTTAAAAGGATTTGCAAATCATTGTGTTCCGTTTATATTTACATCTAACACAATTTCCCAACTCATATGGAAACTGGGTTTGTATTTCAAAGTAAGTAAAGTCACTGCTATTGTGTCCTTGGGCAAGACTTCACCCACGCTGCTCACACAAGGATGCTTCACTCAGCAAGATGCGACCTGGACCTTGTCACTGGTCCCTGATCCCCGATGAGGGTGTTGGGACAAATGTAGAGGCGTGAATCTTTGTTCAAAACCATTCCTGGGGTGACGATTCCATTCGGAATACATTGTGGCAATGTATTATTAGCTTTAATTATTATAATGGACAATTTTCAAAACAGGTTAGAAAAGCACCTTCTGGCTGCATAGAGATGGTCTTTGATTCTTCTTGATTCTATATTTAAAAAAATAATTAGTTTTTTTTCTTTAATCCATCCATCTGATTTTTGAAAACTATGAATCCAGACAAAAATTTGCACTTTGTTCCCTTCCTGTATCAAAAGCCAGCTGCGTACAGACGCACTGCCACACCACAAAGATGAAGTGGACTTACCCAGACCCCATGCGGCTGCAGCGGCCATGCGCGCCATCTTGGCCTGGGTTTCTTCACTCACTAGCGTCCACTCCTCACAGCACTGCTGGTGTAACTGCCCCCTGCAGGAAGACAACACAATGGACTTATGCTGTCTTTAAGTTGAAGTGGACTGGCAATTGTCCTTTTGGTGACACCTAGTGGTCACAATCATTATTTGATGACATAGTAGGTTGAATGATGTGGACACAATTGTTACTGAATACTTTCTAATAGGCTTCTTCTTTGTATGTGTAAGTAATATGCAACTATACTTATTTGATACTAGTTAATATTGACCAATGTGCTGTTTTACACTGCAATACTGTTCAGTCATTATTACGTATGTCTAGCTTGTGTGCTATTATGCGCTTAGCTGTTGTGTAGCTGCTAGACCAACCTTGTGTGCTTAATAGAGGACATTTAGATGTTAATTGTCTGTCAAGCTTTGCACAGGTAAACACACATTATATATATATATATATATATATATATATATATATATATATATATATATATATATATATATATATATATATATATATATATATATATATATATATATATATATATATATATATATATATATATTTGTTCATGTATGAGATCTAGGGCAGCCAATTATGGCCAAAGTAATAATTAAGATTATTGTTATCAATATTGAAATCATGATTACTGATTGTTAGGTAAAGCAGTGTTGGGGTGTGAACGTAATACCATTATGTCATTTGTAATGTCTAATAAAAAGACTATAGATAAACGTTATCCATATATTTATAGACAAATATTAAGTTTTTTTTAATTCTTTAACAACATCAGCTTGTCAGCTTTTTGTCATTAAATGATGCCTTTATCTCTATTTTTACATTTTGATAGAGAGAGTTTATATTTTATGTATATCATGTAGATGATGTATCGGGACAGATCCATTATGAGTTTGAGCAGAAATATGTTGTATAGGAATTAACTATATACACATTAATTAATGTGTATATTAATGATATGTTTAATACATCCAAAGTACTGAAATTTATACTATTTGCAGACGACACAAAGATATTCTACAGTAGTGATGACTATAATGAGCTCATAAATACAGTAAACACAGAACTAAACATAGTAAAAAAATGGATGGACACAAATAAATTATCTTTGAATATAAATAAAACTAAGATAGTGATGTTTGGAAATCGCAACATAACGTCTGAACAGAAAATAAGTATTGATGGTACCCAAATTGAAATTGTAAATGAGAATACATTTTTGGGAGTAATAATTGATAGTAAACTATCATGGAAACCTCATGTCAGACACATTAAAACAGAAATCTCCAAAAGCCTCTCAATTATAAACAAAGCAAAACTATACCTCAATGAAAATGCAGTCCGTACTCTATACTGCACATTGGTACTGCCATACCTTACATACTGTGTTGAAGTATGGGGGAATACTTACCAAAACACAATTCATCCTCTGATCATATTACAGAAAAGAGCAGTGCGGATCATTCACAACGTTGGTTATTTAGAACATACTCATAATCTGTTTATGCAATCAAAGTTGCTAAAATTTGATGACCTTGTTAAATATAATACATTAATAATCTTATATAAAGCATTTAACAAATTATTTTCGCCTAATCTACAACGTTTTTTTATAAGACGAGTGCAGGCTCATAACTTGAGAGGCTTTGGATATTTCTTATTGCCGAGAGCTCAAGCCACTCGTAAACGTTTTTGTGTGTCTGTATGCGGAGTAAAACTATGGAACAAACTGGACTTACAACACAAGCAATGCCAAACTATTAATCGATTTAAACTATTATACAAACATGGGGTCTGGTTCAAATATAGAGATGAGGGTCTTTAATTTGACCTGCTGTTGTACTCTGTCTCAAAGTGTTAACATGTGCTCAATGTTTCCTTACCATTATTGCTATGTTGTCTATTACAATTATTGCTATGTTGTCTATTACCATTGTTGGCATTTTGTCTATTACCGTTGTTGGTATATTCACTATTCCTACATTGTTGATACAAATGATTGCTACAGTGTAATAATTATTGTTACCTGTGGTAATGCCATTATGATACAACATCTGTATTATAATCCTTGAACAAAGTAACAGTAAACTCATGTGAATAATCACTGAATGGAGAACTGGGGGTGGGATTAAATAAATTATCTTCTTCCCACTCCCTTTCAGGCAAAACTGGACAATCATGCATTACATACTATACATTACCTTTTGCACTATATTAATTTACATCATTATGTGTTGTCAACTTTGTACTTTTTTATGTCATTGCCTGAAATAAATAAATAAATGAAAAAAATTAATGAAAAATGAAAACTATACACAATAACACATTAACAAACTGATGCGTCACATGAATGATTTTTTAAATGACATGAAAAAACACAATAAAGTAAACAAAACCTGGTGTTTACTTTTTGATACCAAAATAAATCACAAAGCATTTTGGCTAATGGAGATGAAGTCTAATAAACAAGCTTTGTTCTTCTCCAGCGCCTCTTAGTGTTTCAGTACAACAGTTTGGCCAACAAAAAATGCCCCGGAGTGATACCTCACACACCGAATACACAATCTTCATTGCCTGTGTTTAATTCGATGAGATGACAAAACATTTTAGCTACTATTGATGTTATTTGAACACTGATACAGTTAGCAGGAGGTGTGAACATCTCAGTAAACAAAGTAAAGACTTTATAAACAAGTTGTGACAACGTTCACGACACATCGCCTGATGCAAAACATCAAATAGTTTTCTCCTTCGCTTTAGTGTGGGGACAAGTGTCTCCAATATTGTCCACACCTGTCTCCATCTAAACACAGCAGTGTGCTCTTAAACGCACGGCAGGAAGCGAGGGAAAATTAGGTTAAACCAAGCGCTTGGCTCCGTTTACTCTGAGGGGAAATCTCTGCAGCAAAGTCTGTGTAGTTGGTCCGCCATGATTATCAAGCCAAACACCGCTAGTGCGCATGCGCCTGACTTCCTGTTGCCGAAAATGCATTAATAAATGACGGTTTTTTGGTCATTAAACGGTATTACTAAACGTCGGGAATTATCGCAAATGATCATTATACCGTTTATTGTTACATCCCTCGTCCATTAACAGGTAAAAAGTCAAAGGCGGTCACGGCATGTTCTTGCCGCAAATGTTGGTCAATTTTTTGGGCATTACGGTAAATGACGAGGGCGGTCGTGGCAAATGCCGCGGTTAAATTTAAGCGCTGTATATACACATGTATATATACACATATACATGTATATATACACATATACATACGCATGTATATATACATGTGTATATACACATGTATGTATACATGTGTATGTATATATACATACACATGTATATATTAACAAGTGTGATATACATGTATATATACACATGTATATATACATGTATATATACACATATACATGTACATATACATACACATTGTCAGGCTTGTCCCTGACAGTTTGGTTATGTTTTAGTTTTTCCTCTGTGTTTGTCTTTATTTCCTGTCAGCGCTTTTATTTTGGTTGTTTCCTGCTTGTCTCCCTGAGCGCTGTTTCCCCTCAGTTGCGGCTGATTGGCACCTGGCCACACCTGGTGTCAATCAGCCAGCTGCTATTTAAACCTGCTTTGCCATCCAGTCTGTGCTGGAGTATTGTCGCTAATACTTGTCGTTGTCATCACTACCTGTCGTTACTACTTGTCCTTGTCGCTGTCGTCGTAGCAGTAAGCTTTATCCTGTAGCTGTTTGCAGCTTGCTGTCATTTTGTTCCTAGTTCCTGTTTGCTGGTTCCTGTTTCCCGTTTTCCAGTTTGGCTGTTCCTGGTTCCTGGGTTGTGTTTTTTCTCTTAATTTTTGGACATTAAATTATGTTTTCCCGCACAAAGCCTGCCTTCTCTGCATCTTGGGGTTCGTCTCCAACACCTCGTGACAGAATACTCCAGTCTAACACGAACCCCACAGAGATTTCGATGGCGGAGAGGCTTGACAGGATTCTGGTGATGATGGCTAAATTGAAGAATAGTTCGGCCTCATTCCAAGCCCTCTCCCACCCACCCCTGTCGTCTGTGGGCCTATCTGGTGACGTCTGGGATCCGTCCCTTGAGGGGGGGGGGGGGGGTGTAGGGGGGTGTAGGGGGGGGGGGGGGGTGTTATGAATAGCTGTGCAGCTGGGGAGGCACAGCTACTTCTCACCCCAGTGGGTCTCCAGCAGACGGCGCCATCCTCTTCGGTGGGCCAGCAGAGGGCGCCACCATCATCTCCGGTGGGCCAGCAGAGGGCGCCACCATCATTTCCGGTGGGCCCTCCCATGCCGGCAGACGAGCCGCCTGCTCTTTGGACTCCGCCCACGCCGGCAGACGGGCCGCCTGCTCTTTGGGCTTCGCCCACGGCGACGACCTCGTCTTCCTCGTCTCTGGCTTCGCCCACGGCGACGACCTCGTCTTCCTCGTCTCTGGCTTCGCCCATGGCGACGACCTCGTCTTCCTTGTCTCTGGCTCTGCCCACGGCGACGACATCAGCTTCCTCTTCCCTGGCGGGCCGTGCCACGGCGTCGCCAGCTTCCTCGTCACCGGTGGGCCGTCCCATGGCTTTGACGTCGTCTCCAGCATCGTCGCCTACGCGACCTGCAGCTGGCCTGATGCGCTGGCGGCCAGTAGGAACCAGCATGCGGACCTCTCGTCGGCCACGGATGTGGTCGTTCAATGGGCGATTGCCTCGCCAATTGCGGCGCCGTTCAACTCGCCGTCGCCACCTGACTCTTCCCCACTGGTTGCGGGACACTTGGCCTGGCAGCCCACCGCCTTGTCCTCCCTCCACCCTCCCGTGACTTTGGACTGTTTTTTTTGGGGGTGGGGGGGGTTCTTTCTAGAATGTCTGGTATCCGTTATCGGAAGGGGGGCTACTGTCAGGCTTGTCCCTGACAGTTTGGTTATGTTTTAGTTTTTCCTCTGTGTTTGTCTTTATTTCCTGTCAGCGCTTTTATTTTGGTTGTTTCCTGCTTGTCTCCCTGAGCGCTGTATCCCCTCAGCTGCGGCTGATTGGCCACACCTGGTGTCAATCAGCCAGCTGCTATTTAAACCTGCCTTGCCATCCAGTCTGTGCTGGAGTATTGTCACTAATACTTGTCGTTGTCATCACTACCTGTCGTTACTACTTGTCCTTGTCGCTGTCGTCATAGCAGTAAGCTTTATCCTGTAGCTGTTTGCAGCTTGCTGTCTTTTTGTTCCTAGTTCCTGTTTGCTGGTTCCTGTTTCCCGTTTTCCAGTTTGGCTGTCCCTGGTTCCTGGTTTGTGTTTTTTCTCTTAATTTTTGGACATTAAATTATGTTTTCCCGCACAAAGCCTGCCTTCTCTGCATCTTGGGGTTTGTCACCAACACCTCGTGACACACATATACTGTACATACACATGTATATATACACACATACATATACATGTATATATACATATATACATGTATATATATACATATACATGTATATATATACATACATACATGTATATATACACATATACATGTATATACACATATACATGTGTATATATACACATACACGTGTATATATACACACATACACGTATATATACACGTATATATACACATATATGTATATATACACATATACATGTATATATACACATATACATGTATATACACATACATGTATATATACACATACACATGTGTATATATACACATTCACATGTATATATACACATACATATATACACATACACATGTATATATACACATGTTTATGTACACGAATACATGTACAGTATATATACACACAAATATATACATGTATATACACATATGTATACATACATGTATATATATGTGGCGCAAGACCAGTATTGGATCAAGGCCGTATCCCAGGGAAAACAGGGGGCATGGACTCGCTGGGAGGATACCATCAAAAGAGTCATAACCTGGGCCGACATCTGGCGAACTCCTCAATCTCGGCTTAGCTTCCTCGTGAGGGCAGCGTATGACACCCTGCCATGCCCTCGAAACCTCGCCCAATGGTTCGGAAGCGAGGGCAAGTGCTCCCTGTGCAGCAAAGACAATGCAGGACTCAAACATATCCTTTCAGGTTGCAACGTCGCGCTGACGCAGGGGCGCTTCCGGTGGCGACACAATCAGGTGCTGAGGAAGTTGGCAGAGCTGTTGGAGAGATGCAGAGTCGGGGCAAACAACGCCACAGATCGCCATCGGCCAAACATCAATTTCATCAAACCAGGAGAGGTAGGACAGAAGACAGAGGCGGGAAGATCATCACTTCTGCTTACCCCTGGTAAGGGCTGGGAGATGCGCGTTGACCTGGACAAGCTGCTAGTCTTCCCAACTGAGGTCATACAGACAACGCTAAGACCAGACGTTGTGATGTGGTCCTCAGCTGCTAAGAAAGTCCTCATCATTGAACTAACCGTGCCATGGGAGGAGGGAATACCAGTAGCACATGAGTTCAAACGGTCAAAGTACAGCGACCTGGCAGAGGACTGCAAGGGGGGAGGCTGGTCTGCGTCCATTCACCCCGTGGAGATCGGATGCAGGGGCTTCGTAGGAGGTTCTGCGACCCGGCTCCTGCGTGCGGCGGGAATGACCGGTTACAGCCTGAGGAGGGCCATTAAGGAGTTGGCAGAGGAGGCAGAGAAGGCAAGTTTCTGGATGTGGCTAAGAAGGAGGGACAACACTTGGGGCTCAACACCCCATTGAGGTCAGTTGCAGGGAGTGGCGCGGGGAGACGTCCCCGCTTAGCCACTGCCCCCCCACCGCGAGGTGTCCTGGCTTGGGGGCGAAACATCAGTGAACGGTGGCACCAGCTGACGACCCTGCAGCTGACCTCGAAGTGCACTGGAGGAGGTGCGACAGGCAGAGATGCCAAGCAGTTAGGTCTGTACTTATTAATATATATATATATATATATATATATATATATATATATATATATATATATATATATATATATATATATATATATATATATATATATACACACACACATACATACAAATATTTTACATGCAATGAGGTGGCGACTTGTCCAGGGTGTACCCCGCCCTTCGCTCGAATGCAGCTGGGATAGGCTCCAGCACCCCTGCGACCCAGAGAGGGACAAGCGGTATAAAATGGATGGATCGATGTATGTATATATGCATTAACATACATATATAGACATTTACATATATACATATTCATATATACATAAACATATATAAATGCACTGCCCTCTCATGGTTCCTACTCATCTCTCTAACAGACAACAAATCAACTGCCTGTTCCCCTCTGTATTCCCCTCTGTGTTCCCCTCTGTGTCCCCGTCGGTGTTCCCCTCAGTGTACCCCTCTGTGTCCCCCTCTATGTCCCCCTCTGTGTTCCCCATACTGTGTCAAATAAAAGGTAATAACCATGGTGACCTCGCTTCTCATCTGTTTCACCGTTAAAGCTGGAGAGTTTGCATGACTATGCAGCAACTATAGAAATGTTTATTTACCTGAATATTTGCTGATTGGGTTCTGGGAGAAACATTGATTCAAATGTTCAAAACAAACAAACGATAAAAGCATGAGAAGTTATTTCCATAATAGCATTTTACACAATAATGGATTCAAGATGACTTTTGTGCTGGCAAACACTTGATTGTATTCCTCTCAATTACTGCAGCATCGTATCTTCCTGACAGAGCAGAGTTTGCACCTGCAGAGCGACACATGAAGAACGCTCAGTGTTGTCCTTCAGGAGATCAAACCCAGCCATCTTCTCAAGCAGGAAGTCTGCTGGCGCCAGCTTGCAAGTCAAATCTTCAAACCAGAGAAAATCCTAAGGCGGGCTTGGAAGTGAAGTGAAGCCATTCCCCATCTGCCTGGCTCAAGAGCATGCGAGCAGAGGAGTACAAAGTACACGTGCCTATAGGGTCCTGGAAGGAAACACTGACACATCTTCTTCAATCTAAATGTTAGAGCCCCGTTCTGAACTTACAAAAACAAACAATAATGGGACACAACTACCGTAAATTACAGACTATAAGCCTCCACTTTTTTCCAACGCTTTGAAGGCTACGGCTTATTAAACGGTGCAGCTAATTTACGGACTTTTCATCGAAGATGGTCATAATGCAAATATTTTCATCAAACACATGCAAAAACACTGAAAAAGTGTTTTGTTGTTTGTGCTAAGGCGCCATTTTTTGCACGAGTTTGCTCACTGCGGGTGCTGCGGTGTCCTTTTGTTTAGTGCTTTCAACTGGAAGTAGAAGTGTCGTTTACTCTTCCACAGCATTTTTACTCGTGTTTTCATCACTCCAAGCAAGGTTTCTAAGTTTTATAATATAACAAAAACAATTGCTACTTACTAAACCGTCCCATGTGTGATGTCTGTTAGAGTGTGTTCATGCATATTTGAACGTGCTATCGTACAGGTGCCGTTCCATCTATAACGTTTCTACTCATATGGATACTTAATTTATCACTCCAAGTAACCTTTGTGAGCTTTACAATATAACTAAAACAATTCCTACTTACTAAACCGTCCCATGTGTAATGTCTGTTAGAGTGTGTTCATGCATATATGTACGTTTATCGTACAGGTGCCGTTCCATCTAGAACGTTTCTACTCGTATGGATACTTCATTTATCACTCCAAGTAATCTTTGTGAGTTTTACAATATAACTAAAACAATTCTTACTTACTTTTAAAGCGTCCCATGTGTGATCTCTGCAGGAGTGTTTTCATGCATACTTGTTCATGTTATTGGAATGTAATCACGATAGCGTCGTTAGCATTAGCTAATATGCTAAGAGGTTTACGAGTGTCTGTGTTAGTATTAATAACTTACAATGGCATTATTTTTGTATTGTTTCACTTTCACAAATTCCTCGGTAAATTCACCAACATGTCACCGTGGAGTTATTGAGTCTGTTTAGCTGATTGGAACTGCATAGGAGTGTTATTGTTTGTGCTATGGCGCCACCTTTTGGACAAGTTTGCTCACTGCAGGTGCAGCTGGGCGAATATCTACAAGTGTTTCCTGCTGTTTAAAGCTTTGAACCGGAAGTACATGTGCCGTTCAGTTCCCTAATTGTCCATAGCATTTCTACTCGTATGGATTCTTCATTTATCACTCCAATTAACATTTGTAAGTTTTACAATAGAACTAAAACAATTCCTACTTACTTTAGCATCCCATGTGTGACGTCTGTGGGAGTGTTTTCGTGCATATGTCTTATCGTCATGTAATCAAGCTAGTGTCAGTAGCATTAGCTAATGTGCTGACAGGTTTACAAGTGTCCGTGTTAGTATTATTAACTTAAAATGACATTCTTTTTGTATTGTTTCACTTTCACAAATTCCTCTGTAAATTCACCAAAACGTCACCGTGGAGTTATTGAGTCTGTTTAGCTGATTGGAGAGGTAGCTTGCGCAGCTAGTGGGCCCATAACCCTGACTTCTGTTTTGTTTGATCAGCCGTTTTACTGCCGTGTTACAGACACCGTTTGGAAACAATGAAGGTAAATAAATATTCTGTGTAAATAACTTATTTCTCAAGGTATACATAATCGAGTCACCTCTTATTATTCCAGACTTAAAATGAAAGACTTGGGCTCCAATATGAAAATGCTACATTGCGGTTATAGTGATAGGATTTTTTATGAGGAAGTTTCCATTATTTCCAAATGGTAACAATTATGTTGAAATGCAATACAAATTGGAGGCTCAGGAGTAAAGTTCCATCACAACATGTATTTACAACGTGAGACAGCAAGGACTCCAGTCCTTCTGGACGTTACGGCTGGTTTCTTTTTCCAGTAATATCCTGATTACTGTCGCTGGTTTCCTCTCACTGCAGGTTTTTCCTCGCCTACGTCAAAGCTGGAACAACTTGTGTTGTCCTTTGACGCTATGAGAAGTCTAACTCTGTCCTATTATTTTTGATCAAACCCGTATCGAAGCTCTTTGACAGGAGTGTTGGATGTGTTCTCTCCTTTGACCCCCTCAAGCCTTGCGTAATGGTGGGACCAGCATTAGAACACAACTTGGGCAAAATGGTGGTGTTGAAAAACAAACATTTAGCGGAGTGACAGGGTTGACAAAAAGAGACGGGACAGTTACGTAAGTAGACGGCCATCTGCTCGCCGTCACGACTTCTCAAGACTAGCGAGAAGCAGCCTCCACATCTGACGTTTCTGTAACCCTTCATTCTTTCCGGATTAAATTACTTTGCTCAATTGGGAAGAAACTATTTTTTTTATTTTCATCTTGTAACCCCCCCCCCGAAATGTCTTTTGTCAGTACAGTCTGGAAAAGGCAAGGCATAAAATGTATTTATTATCCAATACTGAAATCGGACATTAGTCAGAAAAAAAATAAGTATGCGATGATATTGGCCTCTGTGTAAAAAGTGTGATATCATGTCCGATACAAGTTAACAACAAAATGTCCTCCATTTTTTCAGTTTTACTTAAGTCAGTGTTTTTCAACCTTTTTTGCAGAGGCACTCCACCAGCAGAAATCCTTAAAAAACGAAACTCAGTTGACAGTAAAAAGTTGTTGTTGCAATTGTTGGATATGACTTTAAACCATAACCAAGCATGCATCAATATAGCTCTTGTCTCAAAGTAGGTGTACTGTCACCACCTGTCACATCACACCCTGACTTATTTTGACTTTTTTGCTGTTTTCCTGTGTGTCGTGTTTTAGTTCTTGTCTTGCGCTCCAAAAAGAGCAAAAACATTTTTAAAAATGACAAATATATAACAACTTTATATCTATGAATAGGTCTGAAACTGTCGAAGAATTTAAAATTTTGAAAGTATGAAAAAAAATTATATATGACTTACTAACCACACTTTTTTTGAGCGTGACCATTTTTGGGCTAAGAAGGGATAATGTGAGTTTTTCGAAGAAAAAAAACTGTCATAGTTCCAACAATAATAATGCATCAAAATCAGTTTAGTTATGAATTATTGACCAATTAATGGCTGTAATTATCTCATCTAAAGTATTCCACTTTGTAACTACTTTTTGGAAATTATGAATATTTTGTGTTTTTCCCATCATAAAACATGTTTGTTCTTTACAAAAAGAGCATAAAACCTAAAAAAACAAAAGAATACCCACATAAAAAACATTATATCTATGGATAGGTCTGAAGCTGTTTTTAGAAGGTTGAAAGTTTAAAGAAATAATAATATATGACTTACTTATAAAACCTTGTTTTGAATGAAGTGGACTCAAGGCTTCAGCAGAAAACATTGACAAAGTTCATTTTCTGCAGCTCCTCCTCTATATTTCATCTGATGGCTTTAGGATGCTACCCAGACACATTAGACTTATGGAGGATTCTACATTTGGAAGTGCGATGATCCTCTCCATAGAGCGTCAAAACGTCACAACTTTACCGTAGAGCAGGGGTGGCAAATGCAAAGGAAACTAGTTAGCCTGTAAAAAAACCAAAATCTATATATGTTACGGTTTGAAAAATGGCCACTCAGTCGCCAGAATTTGACCATCAATTTTACAAAGGTTTTTTACACCAAATGACTGCAAATTGTGTTATTACGTAAACATTCTGGCGACTGAGCTGCCAGTTTTTATCGCTAAAATCTACGGCCATTTTTTACACTGCGTTAGTATACATTGAAAAGCTGTTCTATGTTTTCAGAGCAGACATGCCATCAATGATTGTGCAGCTTGAAAGAAATCACTACCCAAATATGTTTCACATTTGGACTAGGTCAAATGACCATCTCTGATTTAGAGGCTATGCTGAAAGCTGTACACTGACTACTCTAAGAATAACAATATTACCATTCTCCCAGGGCCTCCAAGCAGCGCATCCTGCCCAGGATGAGCTCTGGGTCCTCCTTGTTCAAGTCGATCTTCTTGTCGTACGCCACCAGGGCGTCTTCCCACTCGTGGAGCTTCTCGTACCAGGTGGCTTGGATTTCCTGGCCAGAGGATGAAATGTTTCACTCTTCCATCCATTAGTTGGTGCCATTGAACGGGTAAAACGATAAAACACACCTTTTTTTCGGCAAAACATTTGAACATTCATTTTCTAATGTTAAGGGAATATTTTCCCACAGGTGTCAAATTCAAGGGCCATATTTGGCCCCTACATCATTATAGATGGGTCTGCAAAAGCCTGGAAATATTATGTGTCAATAAAGTACTTTTTTTTTCCTAAATGTATTTGTTCATTCTGTTTAGACAGAAAAACCATACTTTGTACTGCATGCAATTGCATTTATTTTTAACTTTTGTATTATCTAATAATGTATCAAATATATCTTATACAATAATGTATTTACATGTGTATGCACTCAGGTCTGGAAGTACTTGTGCATGAATGTGCGTCCCGTAAGTGATGTCTGTAGCAGTGTTTTCATGCATATTTGTACGTGCTATCGTAATGTAATCAAGCTAGCGTCGTTAGCATCAGCTAATATGCTAACACATTTACGAGTGTCTGTGTTAGTATTATTAACTGTGGAGGGGGGCGTGGCCTGCGGACCTGCAGCGAAGCAGGGTGTGCCAGGACCGGCTTCGAGATCAGCGACAGGTGCGTAGATGGCCCACCTGGGCCTGTTTATCTAATCAACTGTCGCTCTGTTAAAAGGCAGCAGCCGGGAGGAGAGAGTGGTTGGAGCTGGAGCGAGAGCGCAAGCGAGAGCGACACAGACACGAACCCAGAGAGACAGACTTTGTGCTGAAAAAGCAAAAGAATGGAAAACCCTGAAAATAAACCCATTTTACATCCTGAAACCCGGGCTCTCATGTCGATGCTTGGTGGTCTGGAGGACCCACGGGAGTGCAACCTCCACATTAACTTACAATGGCATTCTTTTTGTATCGTTTCAGTTTTGTAAATTCACCAAAACGTCACCGTGGAGTTATTGAGTCTGTTTAGCTGATTAGAGAGCTAGCTTGCGCAGCTAGTGGGTCCATGATGACGACTTCTCTTTTGTTTGATCAGCCATTTTACTGCCGTGTTACAGACACCGTTTGGAAACAATTAAGGTAAGTAAATAAACATTTACAGAATATTTCTGTGTAAATAACTCATTTCACAAGGTATATATCTGCCCTCTATCATCCGGAAAATACTGCACACATCAGAAACATGAATGGAACTTATGTGAGTGACAAGGAAAACCCGTAAGATAAAGATCTGTATCATGTACAGTAGTTCTATTTTGGTAACAATAAAATAGCAAGACTTCAAAGTGTAACTCAGAGCACCAGTTCACACGTAAACTCCAAAGACAAACTCTTGGCAATGGACTTGGCAAATGGTAAATCATACAGAGCGGCACCGGGCCCTTGGCAATACTTATTGATTGTTGATATATTTGGCAGGAGGCATTACATCCTCTTTCGATGAACTTGGTAGAAAGCAGACATCTTCCTCCATGTAGAATTATTTCCAGTACGCTGCTATTGCAGGTGGAGGAGGAATCACAAGCATGCATAGAACATACACTTTATAGCACAGGTGTCAAACTCAAGGCCCGAGGGCCAGATTTGGCCCGCCGCATCATTTTATGTGGCTCACGTCAATAAAGTATTTTATCTTCTCTTACTAAACGTATTTTTGCTTTTCATTTTGAAAGAACAAAGACATGAATGTAAAACTTATAAATTATTTATTCATATTAAAACTATTATATTATTATACTTGACAAAAATGTAATTGTTGTTCAAATGAAATTAAATACTTTGATATCTGTCACACTGTAAAAATAAAAATAGATTTTACGGTCAAAAAACAACTGGCAGCTTTGTCGACAGAATTTTACCTTAAAAAAACGGTGGTACTATTTTTTCATTCAGAGTAATACACAGTTAAAAAAACAACAACATGTACAGTATATCAGATGATATAATTGTTGTATAATTGTATGCATGTATAATTGTTGATGACTGAAGTATGCTGATAGCAACCCAACCTACCATTTAGTGGTCAATTGTACAGAATATGTACTGTACTGTGCAATCTCCTAATAAAAGTTTAAATCAATCAATCAATCAAAGTAAAAAAACTGCCAGTATTTTGTCGTTAAAAAAACAGTGCTATACAAAAATCCTGTACATTTTACAATAAAAAACCGAGCTGACATTAAAAAAATATATAATTTAGCCAAAAATTGTGTTTTTATTAATATCGTTATATCATGATAACGCATGTTGATGACACATTCTAACTGTGTCCCGCAAATTTGACAGCGATAAGCGAACAAACGCGCCATCAACGCAAGCTAGCGGCTAATGGTCATCCACAGATGAGGAAGTCAGGAGTCCCCCCCAAAAAAAGAAACCAAAATGTGCGGCTTTAACATTTTCCACTTGGTATTATGTGTACAACTGAGTTTATGAGGACTTATTTGATTTGTACTCCTATGATGCCATCAGCAGGCGAGTCATGGATGGTGACACCACAACACATCTATTATTCATCGATCGCTAAACCTTCACTGCTGGGGCGTCGTCAGTCCAAACAGATTACTAGGTGTAGGACAAACACTTTATATTGGTAGTTAATCTAACCATGTGTGTTGGAAATTATTTAAGACTTTATCGTGTCCTAAAAATGAAAGCGTTGGCCATTTTTATGGTATTAATGAGATTGTAAAGGACTGTTATTGATCCAATGTCGATGTGCTAAAACCTTTTTCTCGTTTAGAAGCTACATACAATATTAACTGTTGTTTGTTCATGCACATAATGCATATGAATAGTGTTTGGATGAATTTGTTAAATCAATGTATTATTGGTTGCCAAAAAGTGATTCAACATAATATTGTAATATTGACACATCTCATCTCTGCCTAAATTATTAGGTTACCCTTTAGAGAAGTACATATATGATAATGAAGTACATACTGTACTGTTTATTTGTTGAAGTACCCTTTAAAAAGCTGGAATTTACCCCAAACAACAACTTAGAGGTTGCCAAAAAGTGATGAAAAGTAATATTGTGATATTGACACATCCCTTATGTGCATAAATTACTAGATTACCCTTTAGAGAAGTACATATGATAATAAAGTACATACTGTACTGTTTATGTGTTGAAGTACCCTTTAAAAAGCTGGAATTTACCCCAAACGACAACTTAGAGGTTGCCAAAAAGTGATGAAAAGTAATATTGTGATATTGACACATCCCCTATGTGCATAAATTACTAGATTACCTTTAAGAGAGTTACATATATAATAATAACGTACATATTGTACTGTTTACATATTGAAGTACCCTTTAAAATGCTGAAATTTACCCCTATGACAACTTAGTGGTTGCCAAAAAGTGATTCAATATAATACTTTGATATTGACACATCTCATCTGTGCATAAATTGTTAGGTTACTCTTAAAATAGTTACATATATGATAATAAAGTACATACTGTGCTGTTTACGTGTATAAATACCCTTTAAAAAACTGAAATTTACCCCAAACAACAACTTAGTGGTTGCCAAAAAGTGATTCGATATAATATTTTGATATTGAAAAGTCTCATCTCTGCATAAATTATTAGGTTACCCTTAAGAGAGTTACATATATAATAATAAAGTACATACTGTACTGTTTACGTGTTGAAGTACCCTTTAAAAAGCTGAAATTTTCCCCAAACGGCAACTTAGTGGTTGCCAAAAATGTATTCAATATAATACTTTGATATTGACACATCCCATTTCTGCATAAATTACTAGGTTACCCTTAAGAGTTACATGTATGATAATAAAGCACATACTGTACTGTTTACGTGTTGAATTACTCTTTAAAAAGCTCAAATGTACCCTAGACGACAACTTAGTGGTTGCCAAAAAGTGATTCAATATAATATTTTGATATTGACAAGTCTCATCCCTGCATAAAGTATTAGGTTTACCCTTAAGAGAGTTACATATATGATGATAAAGTACATACTGTACTGTTTACGTGTTGAAGTACCCTTTAAAAAGCTGAAATTTACCCCTAACGACAACTAAGTGGTTGCCAAAAAGTGATTCAAGGTAATACTTTGACATTGACACATCTCATCTGTGCATAAATTATTAGGTTACCCTTAAGAGAATTACATATATGATAATAAAGTACTTACTGTACTGTTTACGTGTTGAAGTACCCTTTAAAAAGCTGACATTTACAACAGATGACAACCTATGGTTGCCAAAGTGATTCAAAGTAATATTGTGATTGATTTGATTGATTGATTTGATTTATGCACAAACGAGATGTGTCAATATCAAAACATTACTTTGAAAGCCTTTTTGGCAACCGAGAATACATTGAATTCCAAGACAAAGGTTTTAGCACATCGACATTAGATCGATAACAGTCCTTTACAATGTCATTAATATCATAATTAATATCGTATCATATCATTTTTAGGACACGATAAAGTCTTAAATAATTTCCAACACATGGTTACATTAACCACCAACATAAGTGTTTGTCCTACACCTAGTAATCAGTTTGGACAGACGAAGCCCCAGCAGTGAAGGACATCCATTTTTGTCAGGACCCCCCCTGACAAAAAGTGAATGCCTGCCCTTACATGTTTCTCTGGAGGACGAGGAAGAGCTAAACATGCTACCATACACACAGCGGTGCTAACCGCTGAGTTACAGCTCTTAAATGTGGGTGGATCGATACAAATATCAAAAGTGTACAATCAACAGTGATTAGATCGATATCTTTTACCTTTACAAAATACTATTTTAAGACCGAACTACCAGTTTTGATCATAAAATCTACAGATTGTTATTGTTAGTCTATGTAAAAACAAAAATCATCAAAATGCATCCGAAATTGTGTCATAATATCATGAGGTGAATCTCTATCCATGAATATTAATAATATATTATCCACAGTTACGAGCGGCCCTAACTGCGATGAAACGAGTTATGACACCGATGATATATAGTAAACATAATACAGCACTCTTTTTTTTTGCTGACAAGTCATGCGAGCAAATGGCTTTCCCACATGTTGCCTTTTTTAGAACACGGAGTTCTGCGGGTGCGTGGCTCACGTGAGCTGCAGAGGTGGATGCAGACTTAAGACCACCCGTGATAGACTTGATTAAAGGTACTGTGGACAGGAACAATTACTAAGTCCAACAGAACTTAAGATAACATCTTAGGCTCCAGTCCTTCTGACACTTTGAAATATACAATAAGCATTTGCACCCTGGATCCTTCATGGCTTGAATAAATGAAGCGTTTTTGACACGTTCATTCATTGACATGTACTGATGAATGATTGCAGCTGAAGTAGTAGGAAGCAAAACTCACCAGTTCACCAAAATGTTTCATGGCGTACTCCAGCACACCCGACGCAGCTTCTGGCTGTTGCAGTTTGTTGTTGATACTGTGAGACGGAGACAAAGATGTGCTATTAGGACGTCTTCTTCAGACAAAATCCATCTGTTCTTAACTTATTACCGTATTTTTCTGAGTATAAGTCGCACCAGCAGAAAATGCATAATAAAGAAGGAAAAAAACATACTGTATATACGTTGCACTGGAGTATAAGTCGCATTTTTTTGGGAAATGTATTTGATAAAACCCAACACCAAGAATAGACATTTGAAAGGCAATTTAAAATAAATAAAGAATAGTGAACAACAGGCTGAATAAGTGTACGTTATATGAGGCATAAATAACCAACTGAGAACGTGCCTGGTATGTTAACGTAACATTTTATGGTGTCATTCAAATCACTATAACATATAGAACTTGCTATACGTTTACCAAACAATCTGTCACTCCTAATCGCTAAATCCGATGAAATCTTATACATCTAGTCTCTTACGTGAATGAGCTAAATAATAATATTTGATATTTTACGGTAATGTGTTAATAATTTCACACATAAGTCGCTCCTGAGTATAAGTCGCACCCCCGGCCAAACTATGAAAAAAACTGCGACTTATAGTCTGAAAAATACGGTAACCTTCTTTTTAGTCAAGAAGAGTCATAGCTTTAAGGATACCAACATTCTGGACTGCAATTTGACATTTGTTTTGTCTATTATAGTTTTTATGTTAGTAACATTCAATTAGCGCTGGACAATTAGTCAAATTTTAATTTGGTTGGGAAATGACCAAATTTCAATGTCAAATCAACATCACAATCCAACATTGATTAAACATCGTCAAAAAGCATGTTGTTTCAACGTTGTATTTGTGTTGTAGAATATTGGTTGGGAAATGACCAAATTTCAATGGTCAAATCAACGTTAGAACCCAACATCGATTAAACGTTGTCAAAAAACATGTTGTTTCAACGTTGTATTTGTGTTGTAGAATAGTCAGTGTTTCCCACACATTCATTTATTTGTGGCGGCCCGCCACGAAAGAATTAAAGCCGCCACAAAAAAAAATAAAAAAACATTTTTTTAATATATATTTTTTTTAATTTTAATTTTTTTTTGTGTCCTGTCAAGCTTCTCAGGCAAATCATATAGTTGATGTAGATGCCCATATCGGCTGTTCAGATTTACTTTACAAAAGAGAAGTGTAGGATCAAGATTTTTGGAGCTCTTTGTTCAGTGGATCAGATGTTTGATGAAGCTTTGTGTCTATCTACCACCACTACTGTTTTCGGTTTATTTGTTACTGACTGTGGCAGGACACATCTGCCTCTGTTTCACTTTATGTTGCTGGTAAATAATATGGTTGTAGTAGTAGGCTAAAGTTAAATTATTTAGTATGCACTAATTAAAGGGGCAGAGCTTTAAGAGACATTTTAGCTTTTATATTTTTATAAAATATATTTTTTGTAAGAACCACAATGAATAAATATATTTCAGTGAATAACTTATTGTTCAAATCTGTATATAAATATGTACATAAAGTGTTGTAATTATATCGTAAAATGGATGGATGGATGGATGGATGGACGTTTAAAACAAAACTGTTATTATTAATTAGTAAGTATACATTTTTTGAGCCTTTTTAGAGAAAATCATATCATTGTAGTAAATTATGCAAATTACTCGATGATGTCATGGTGACCACGCCCATAGCCACGCCCCCAACGCCACAGGTATCTTGGCAGTTTATAGGAAACACTGATATTGGTTGGGAAATGACCAAAATTCAACGGTCAAATCAACTTCAGAACCCAACATTGATTATCTGTTGTCAAAAAACATGTTGTTACAACTTTGTATTTGTGTTGTAGAATATTGGTTGGGAAATGACCAAAATTCAATGGTCAAATCAACTTCAGAACCCAACATTGTTTAAACGTTGACAAAAAGCATGTTGTTCCAACATTGTATTTGTGTTGCTCAACGTCAAGACCTATTCAACCAGTTATCAACGTTGTTTCAATGTCTTGTGCCTGCTGGGAACATCTCTCCAAACTTGTCCCATTCGTTTGTGCTGCAACAATTTTTGTCTATTAACTTTTATAGTTTTTATGTGAACATGTTATTTATAAGCAGCCCCACCACATAACAACGCTAAGAGTTAGACAAAAGATGTTGTGCAGCACACACAAATGGGACACGTTTGGGGAGATTTTGAGCAGGTGGACGATATGATTAGTCATATTTGAGAATAACTTCAAAGCCGTAAAGACACAAACGAAAATGTTTGTTGAAGTGATAAGAGTAAACACTTCCTTCATCTACCAGACCACATTCATCAAGAAACATTGCTAAAGCTACAAAGAATGTTGAGGAGTTAGATTTTTGGCAATGTAGAGAATTGTTTTCTGGAGGATGAATTGTTTATTGTTTGAGGAAAGAGCCTGATGTGCACACATCTGGAAACACTCCTGTGAAAGGCACCTCCACTGAAAGGCCCACGAGCGAGCCGCCGCCGATACGTCAGTACAATGAAGCGTTTGAAAAGTTCCTGAGGAGTCTACCTCGGCCTCCTTCTCAGAAAAGTAGCTTTTACGCACAGTCGTATTCACAAAGCCATAAAAAGCCTGAATGAATACTGACAGCTACAATTAATATTCCCAGCATGCCTTACTTCAGAGGACCCGCACATGACGACACTCTTAACAGAGTCCTGAAGACCACGGACAACACTCAACTCTTTGATACCTGGATGATTGACATGGACGCTCCATGGTCTTCCTACAATCTGGACTTTAACAGACATATTTGTACTGGAGTGAAGTATTTCATCCCCCAACAAAATATGACTTTTTCCACTAAAAAATTAAAGCATGCGGGCGCTATTTTGATATTTTTCATTTTCAAAACCATCATGTTTTTATCCCTTCAACTTTTGTCCCACAGGACCCAGAAGTCTGCGATGCGGTGGCGACTTGTCCAGGGTGTACCCCGCCTTCCGCCCGAATGCAGTTGAGATAGGCTCCAGCATCCCCTGCGACCCCTAAAGGGACAAGCGGTAGAAAATGGATGGATGGAGGACCCAGAAGTGTCTTAGGCATTAAAATATTAAAAATAAGACTTTTTTTTGTACTATGATTAAATGCTGAAAATCTCAACTTTAGATATGTCGATATAACATTTTTACTATTTTTATGTTTTAGTCAAAACTCAGTTTTTAAATATGCAATAATTTCCCCTCCAAAAATTCAAAGTGGAATATTTGGTGTGAAGTAACTTCTGCCCTAAATATGTCAATATTTCCTAACAACATAGATTTTAATGTATTATTATTTTTGAGCAATGATTGGGGATCCAAAAGGGTGTTGTTCAAATCCCTAGATTAACTTCAGATCTATCAATCGATTATAAGCTTTTCCTTTTTTTGTTGTTGTTGTTTGTTTTAAGCCCTTTTTGCAAAGACATCTTTGTTTTTTCATGACAAATATGCAATACTTTCCCCCCAAAATATTTCAAAGTGGAATATAGATGTGAAGTGATTGGAGCCTTAAACATGTCAATGATTCATAACACTGATTTTGATTCATTATTATTTTTGAGCAATGACAATTTTAAAGAAAAAAAACAGCGTGCA
>NC_084731.1:70448516-70553516 GCF_033978785.1 Entelurus aequoreus
TTACTTTCCAGGTGAAATTCTTGCTGGATGTTAGCAATGCGAGTCCTTCACTAAGAGGGAAGAAGAAGAAACCGATACTGCTCGGTGAAAGGGTTTGTTCGGTCAGTTGACTTTATAATGTCAACAAGCCAAAGTAACAGGAGAGACCATTAAATGTTAAAAAAAAAAAAAGATCATTTTATAGCATATAGCAGCATGTATGAACCCGCAGTGGCTTTCCTAGTACTGCACAAACAGGTTTGCTTTCAAGCTTGAATGGCAAAGACATGGATTACAAAAACTTTAGCCACACTTTTGGTCTTAAATGTTCAGGGGTAAAACCGTTTTTAACGGCACTAACCAAGTACCGCGGTACTAACCACTTACAAAAGCTACTATACTGTCTTTGAAAAATACCGGTACTTTCATTTTTCATGGCGCGCAGTAGTGACATCGCCGGGAATATGAGCCGAGGCGCGTGTGAGTCAACACACATACAGAGCACAGAAGAGGTCGATTGAACGTATTTTGCCTTCAGAACTACCGATAGAGGTGACGTAGTTCTTTTAAAAAGATGTTTTGACAAAAACAGACTATCTTTGAATCTCAGTAAAACTAAAATAATGCTATTTGGTAACAGTAGAAGAGATAGTCAAACAGAAATACAAATAGACGGAATAGAAATTGAAAGAGTAAATGAAACTAAATTTCTAGGTATAATGATTGATGATAAATTGAACTGGAAATCTCATGTAAAAGATATACAACATAAAGTAGCAAGAAACACGTCAATAATGAATACAGCAAAACGTGTTGTAGACCAAAAATCACTTCATATTCTCTACTGCTCGCTAGTGTTACCACATCTGAGTTATTGTTAAAGTGTGTAGAAATATGGGGTAATAACTACAAAAGTACACTTTATTCATTAACGGTGTTACAAAAAAAGATCAGTTAGAATAATACATAATGTTGGATATAGAGAACATACAAACCCTTTATTTATTGAATCAAAAGAACTGAAATTCCACAACATAGTGAATTTGCAAACAGCTAAAATTATACACAAAGCAAACTATAATCTGCTACCCAAGAATATACAACAATTCTTCTCAAAAAAAGAAGAGAAATATAATCTTAGAGAAAAATGTAATTTAAAACATTTGTATGCACATACAACACTTAAGACCTTCAGTATATCAGTATGTGGAATTAAATTATGGAATGGATTAAGCAAAGCAATCAAACAATGTACTGATGTGATCCACTTCAAGAAACTCTTCAAACTTAAAGTGTTTACAAAGTACAAAGAAGAAGAACTATGATAAACATTCTGAATTTATTTCATCTATCCATTCATTTTCAAAATAATCTTACTCATCTCACCATATGAAATGTAACTTACTTTACCGAGTATTCTTTATTTATTTTTATTGTGATTACTTAAGGAGAATATTGTGAATAAATTGAGAACAGGAAGTGAACAAAAGTTGTAGCAACTGTTAAGTAGAAGAAAAGGGGTAGGATTAAATAAGATATGCTTCTTCCTACTCCTTTTCGAACATGTTGAAAAGAGAAACTGGAAATTGTGATGTATCATGTTGTATGCTTGCATGTTCGAAATAAACTCAAACTCAACTCAAACTCAATGCAGTGCAAGTCCTCGCTAGTTAGCTAGCGGCTAACGTCGGTCCGCAGTGCTTTAGCTACTTCTCAATCACTAATCCCGGCCTCCATGGTGACAAATAAAGTATGTTTCTTACATGTATTATTATCACTGGAGGACGAGGAACGGCTAAACATACTTCACTACACACCGTAGGAGGATGCAATAGCTAATCGCTAACAAGCTAGCGCTCCTCAATGTAAACAAATGGGTAGATCTATACAAATATCAACTACTAAAGCCGTATATACCCAATACTACAACGATTTCATCAATACTATTTATTATCACAAAATATTTTGTTATTTTCACGGTCCCTGAACACAAGAGAACTTGAATATGACCAATGTATGATCCTGTAACTACTTGGTATCAGATCGATACCAAAATGTGTAGTATCGCCTAAAACTATAGAATACTAACTAAGAATAAGTGATTATTACATTTTAACAGAGGTGTAGATAGAACATGTTAAAACAGGAAGTAAGCAGATATTAACAGGAAATGAACTATATGAACGAGGTGATGCAATTCCTGAAGGAATAGCGTGTGAATGCTCCAATGCTGAAGTTGAACTTAAATGCTGACAGAATGTAGTATGAGTGTAAGAATAGTTTGAATGTTGAAGAGTTTGAAATTCCAGGAAAAACGGAATTTGGTTTGGAACTTGGGAAAGTGTTAGTTGGATGAGTGTTGATGTTGGAATGGTTTGAATCGGTTGAAAAATGTGGGAATTGTGGAAGTTTAAAAACTGGACAATTCATTTTGAATGGGGAAAATGTCCCTGAAAACTGGGAATTCTTGGAAATCCGAGAATTCTTTAAAATTGTTGAAGGAGAGCACACAATTTTGAACAGGCTGAATATTTTGAAGTTGGAAGGGTTTGAATTGAATACAAAATGTGGGAATTGTGGAACTTTGAAAAAGGTCCCATTCATTTCAATGGATAACTTCATGGAAATGTAGGAATTTCGTGAAAAGTGGGAATTTTTTGAAAAATGTTAGAAGACTTGAATGTTCAGATTGAGTTGAAATGGTTGGTGTTGGAATTTTTAAAATCGGGCGAGAAATGTTGAAGTAGTAATTTTTTTAATTGAGAAATGGTACAAGGAATTCCAGGAATTTCGGGAAAACCGGGAATTTTTCCTGTTCAAAAAACAACTTTGTTTTTTGTCGTGATTAAGAGGAAGGTTTGGACGGTGGAACGGTTGAAGTGGGTTGAAAAATGTGGAAGAAGTAGTCGCCAGAAAAAAGTGGAATGTGTTGAAGGTGGAATGGTTTGAATCGGTTGAAAAATATGGAAATGGTGGAAATTTGAAAAATGGCCGATTCATTTTGAATGGGAAAAATTTCCCGGAAAACCTGGAATTCTGGGAACTTTTGAAATTAGTCGAGGGAAAGCCCACAATTCCCAAATAGGCGGAACAGTTTGAAGTTGGAACGGTTTGAATCGGGTGAAAAATGTGGAAGGTAGAGCATTCCAAAATCTGGATTAGAAGAAGAAGAATACCGTATTTCCTTGAATTGGCGCAGGGAATATAGTATTCGCACGTCTAGAATTACTGCCGGGTCAAACTCGATTCTCAAAATAATTAACGCATGCTTGGCCTTATCGCCGGTTTATTATTAAAGCCGGATAAAATTTGTTTCGCAAAATATTAATTCTATTATCGCATGTCTATAATTTTCACCGAGTCAAACTCGTTTCGCAAAATATTTAGCATATGGCTAGAACTTCCACCGGGTCAAATTCGTTACGTCACGAGTGACGCATCTGTCCTCATTTTCAAAATGGAGGAAGCTGCTTTCAGTAGTTTACAATCGCACAAAGGAAAAAAGATAAAGAGCTATTCAGTAGGATTTAAGGTCCAAGCTATTGAATACCGGTACAGTATGCTAAAGAGAACAGTAAGCATCTATGTTTTATTAATATACCGTAGCTGCGTGTGTGAAATACTGTATAAGTCATTAAATGACTCCCGCCTCCTGGTGGTAGAGGGCGCTGCCGCGCTAGTGATCCTTCTAGCGACTTCCGGTACTGCAGAAGAAGTGAACACACGCAGCAAGAGATTTTTTTTTCTTCCTTCTAACATGGAGGATTACATACCGGTATCTAAAATAAAACAGTTTTCTAAACTGGACTTTCAATCGAAGCAGGAGGTAATAATTAAAGGAATATCTCCATCGAGACAGAGACTTTTAAAACGGAAAACAGAAAATAATGAAGACTTCTATAAACAAGTTATCGATGCTTTTGGTCAGAAGGAGCTGCAAATGGACTCCATTTATAAGTACAGGTAAGACCATAATAACGTTTTTTTTAATTAAATGTGCTTTTCATGATGGTATGCTTACATCACACTCAAAGCGCACGCCTAAATTTTATGGATTCCTTTTGGTAAACGCCGGAGTGAGAAGATGTTTTAAAATAATTACCGCATGCACGGCCATCCCGCCGGTTTCCGGTAAACGCAGGAGTGACAGGAGGTTTTAAATTAATTAACGCCCCTGCGGCTATTCAAGGAAATACGGTAAATAGATTAATGTTGGTGTAGAAAACGTGTGAATGTTTTGGAGCATCCACACAATCCATCCATCCATCTTCTTCCGCTTATCCGAGGTCGGGTCGCGGGGGCAGCAGCCTAAGCAGGGAAGCCCAGACTTTCCTCTCCACAGCCACTTCGTCCAGCTCCTCCCGGGGTATCCCGAGGCGTTCCCAGGCCAGCCAGAAGACATAGTCTTCCCAACGTGTCCTGGGTCTTCCCCGTGGCCTCCTACCGGTCGGACTTGCCCTAAACCCCTCCCTCGGGAGGCGTTCGGGTGGCATCCTGACCAGATGCCCGAACCACCTCATCTGGCTCTTCTCGATGTGGAGGAGCAGCGGCTTTACTTTGAGCTCCTCCCGGATGACAGAGCTTCTCACCATATCTCTAAGGGAGAGCCCCCCCACCCGGCGGAGGAAACTAATTTCGGCCGCTTGTACCCGTGATCTTGTCCTTTTGGTCATAACCCAAAGCTCATGACCATAGGTGAGGATGGGAACGTAGATCGACCGGTAAATTGAGAGCTTTGCCTTCCGGCTCAGCTCCTTCTTCACCACAACGGATCGATACAGCGTCCGCATTACCGAGCCGCCTGTCGATCTCACATTCCACTTTTCCCTCACTCGTGAACAAGACTACGAGGTACTTGAACTCCTCCACTTGGGGCAGGGTCTCCTCCGCAACCCGGAGATGGCACTCCACCCTTTTCCGGGCGAGAACCATGGACTCGGACTTGGAGATGCTGATTCTCATCCCAGTCGCTTCACACTCGGCTGCGAACCGATCCAGTGAGAGCTGAAGATCTTGGCCAGATGAAGCCATCAGGACCCCATCATCTGCAAAAAGCAGAGACCTAATCCTGCAGCCACCAAACCGGATCCCCTCAACGCCCTGACTGCGCCTAGAAATTCTGTCAATAAAAGTTATGAACAGAATCGTTCACAAGGGGCAGCCTTGGCGGAGACTTACTGCCGGCAATGCGGACCAAGCTCTGACACTGATCATACAGGGAGTGGACCGCCACAATCAGACAGTCCAATACCCCATACTCTCTGATCTCTCCACACAGGACCTCCCAAGGGACACGGTCGAATGCCTTCTCCAAGTCCACAAAACACATGTAGACTGGTTGGGCAAACTCCCATGCACTCTCAAGGACCCTGCCAAGTATAGAGCTGGTCCACAGTTCCACGACCAGGACGAAAACCACACTGTTCCTCCTGAATCCGAGGTTCGACTATCCGGCGTAGCCTCCTCTCCAGTACACCTGAATAAACCTTACCGGGAAGGCTGATATCTACACAATAATGCAGACAAAATAATAGGTAGACACAATAAGTTACTGCATATGTCAGCAGACTAATTAGGAGTCTTTGTTTGTTTACTTACTACTAAAAGACAAGTTGTCTTGTATGTTCACTCTTATTTTATGCATAAATTGTTCTTTGATTGCAATAAGAAACATATGTTTAATGTATCATAACATTTCTGTTCAAATAAAGCATTTATTGTGGTCCCCTTTATTTTGAAAAGTATCGAAATACATTTATATACTAGAATGGGGACAACACTGGTGTAAAGTCTAATCCTAAAGAATCACCAAAAAGGATCTTTGGCTTCCAACAATCGCTGCAAGGATTGTGACGACATGCTCCTTCTTTCCATCTGCTAGGTAACATCCAGGCTTTACTGGAAAACCAAAACACGGACTCACACGGTTAATAATACTTTACCGCTAAAAATTTAGGAAAGACGGCCAATTCCCCGGTCTGACGACCTCGGATGTACGCAGAGCGAGCCGAGAGCAGGGTTGCTGAAACTAATGTGATTATGAAAGGAAATTGACTTGATCCTGGAGATTCAGTGTCCAATGCTAAACCCTCAAGTAAAACATAACATTTCACTTCAAATACATTCATAGACATCCATCAAACGTACAAAGACACTTTTTCAGGTCGTGCTATTCTTGCAAGTCTGTATCAAGGACAGAAGGGACTTAGACAACGCTGCACTTTATCCTGTACAGTTTTACGTATACAGTCGTGGTCAAAAGTTTGCATACACTTGTAAAGAACATAATGTCATGGCTGTCTTGAGTTTCCAATCATTTATACAACTGTTATTTTTTTGTGATAGAGTGATTGGAGCACATACTTGTTGGTCGCAAAAAACATTCATGAAGTTTGGTTCTTTTATGAATTTATTATGAGTATACAGTACTTAAAAAAGTATCCTAATCTGCTGGGCCTCTTAACTTCATGTGAGTGATTATGATTGACCACACCTGTTGACTTCTCTGACCCCATTTAAATAGGGCTCATGTGATGCAGTCATTAGACTCGGTTACAAACGTGACAATGAGAAAGTCAAAGGAACTCAGCACAGATCTGAAAAATTAATAATTGACTTGAACAAGTCAGGAAAGTCACTTGGACTCATTTCAAAGCAGCTTAAAGGCCTACTGAAATGACATTTTCTTATTTAAAAATGGGCATAGCAGATCCATTCTATGTGTCATACTTGATCATTTCGCGATATTGCCATATTTTTGCTGAAAGGATTTAGTAGAGAACATCGACGATAAAGTTCGCAACTTTTGGTCGCTGGTAAAAAAAGCCTTGCCTGTACCGGAAGTAGGGTGACGTCGCAGGTTGAAGGACTCCTCACATTTACCCATTGTTTACACCAGCAGCGAGAGCGATTCGGACCGAGAAAGCGACGATTACCCCATTAATTTGAGCGAGGATGAAAGATTTGTGGATGAGGAACGTAAAAGTGAAGGACTAGCGTGCAGTGCAGAACGTATCTTTTTTCGCTCTGACCGTAACTTAGGTACAAGCTGGCTCATTGGATTCCACACTTTCTCCTTTTTCTATTGTAGATCACGGATTTGTATTTTAAACCACCTCGGATACTATATCCTCTTGAAAATGAGAGTCGAGAACGCGAAATGGACATTCACAGTGACTTTTATCTCCACGACAATACATCGGCGAAGCACTTTAGCTACGGAGCTAACATGATAGCATCGTGCTTAACTGCATATAGAAACAGACGAAATAAGCCCCTGACTGGAAGGATAGACAGAAGATCAACAATACTACCAAACTCTGGACCTGTAACCACACGGTTAATGCTGTACCGTCTGGCGAAGCCTAGCAATGCTGTTGCTAACGACGCCTTGAAGCTAACTTAGCTACAGGACCTCAACAGAGCTATGCTAAAAACATTAACTCTCCACCTACGCTAGCTCTCATCTGCTCATCAACACCCGTGCTCACCTGCGTTCCAGCGATCGACGGCGCGACGAAGGACTTCACTTGATCATCGATGCGGTCGGCGGCTAGCGTCGGATAGTGCGTCTGCTATCCAACTCAAAGTCCTCCTGTTTGTGTTGCTGCAGCCAGCCGCTAATACACCGATCCCACCTACAGCTTTCTTCTTTGCAGTCTCCATTGTTCATTAAACAAATTGCAAAAGATTCACCAACACAGATGTCGAGAATACTGTGGAATGTTGTGATTAAAACAGAACTGTTTGTATTGGGATACAATGGTGTACCAATACTTCCGCTTCAACCATTGACGTCACGCGCAAACGTCATCATACCTAGACGTTTTCAGCCGGAAGTTTCCCGGGAAATTTAAAATTGCACTTTATAAGTTAACCCGGCCGTATTGGCATGTGTTGCAATGTTAAGATTTCATCATTGATATATAAACTATCAGACTGCGTGGTCGGTAGTAGTGGGTTTCAGTAGGCCTTTAAGGTCTCAAGAGCAACTGTGCAGACAATTGTCCGTAAGTATAAAGTGCATGGCACAGTTTTGTCACTGCCACGATCAGGAAGAAAACGCAAGCTATCACCTGCTGCTCTGAGGAAATTGGTCAGGATGATCAAGAGTCAACCGAGAACCACCAAAAAGCAGGTCTGCAATGAATTGGAAGCTGCTGGAACACGGGTGTCAGTGTCCACAGTAAAGCGTGTTTTGCATCGCCATGGACTGAGAGGCTACCATGCAAGAAGGAAGCTCTTGCTCCAGGAGCAACACCTTAAGGCTCGTCTAACGTTTGCTGCTGATCACATGGACAAAGATAAGACCTTCTGGAGGAAAGTTCTGTGGTCGGATGAAACAAAAATGGAGCTGTTTGGCCACAATACCCAGCAATATGTTTGGAGAAGAAAAGGTGAGGCCTTTAATCCCAGGAACACCGTGACTACTGGTAGTATTATGCTCTGGGCCTGTTTTGTTGCCAATGGAACTGGTGCTTTACAGAGAGTAAATGGAACAATAAAAAAGGAGGATCACCTTCTAACTCTTCAGGACAACCTAAAATCATCAGCTTGGAGGTTGGGTCTTGGACAACAGGACAATGACCCCAAACACACGTCAAAAGTTGTAAAGGAATGGCTAAATCAGGCTAGAATGAAGGTTTTAGTATGGCCTTCCCAAAGTCCTGACTTAAACGTGTGGACAATGCTGAAGAAACAAGTCCATGTCAGAAAACCAACAAATTTAGCTGAACTGCACCAATTTTGTCAAGAGGAGTGGTCAAAAATTCAAGCAGAAGCTTGTAGATGGCTACCAAAAGCGCCTTATTGCAGTGAAACTTGCCAAGGGACATGTAAGCAAATGGCTCCTCTGCACTCAGCCACACATTCATTTGGGTGTGTGAGACTGGGCATTGTTTTTAAGTCAGTAAAACACGCTGTGTTGCATTTCTTTTATGTATGCAAAGTGCTTCATGAATAACATTTGATTGCACCCCCCGGCGACCCCGAAAGGGACAAGCAGTAGAAAATGGATGGAAGGGATGATTGATTGCCATCAGCGCTGTAACATAACAGAAGGTCCCACAGCAACACCTTTGCCTTTTAAACAGAGAAGGCGAGATATTTATCAAACATTGATCAAGCTAACGTCCCGTACTCTAATATTACATCCAAACATGGAATGTTGGTGGAACAACAAGGTCTGCCAGTGCTGTTCCACTAAAATAAAACAGGGAAGCTGAATTAATCATCATTAAAAGTCCCGAATCCGGCCCGTGCAACGTCTCAAGTTTATTTTTCTAAATACCTGTTGGGTCAAATGGTATTGTGGATACAAATGGCCATATCTACCGTATTTTTCGGATTATAAATCGCTCCGGAGTATACGTCGCACCGGCCGAAAATGCATAATAAAGAAGGAAAAAAACATACAGTATATACGTCACACTCGAGTATAAGTCGCATTTTTTGGGGAAATTTATTTGATAAAATCCAACACCAAGAATAGGCATTTGAAAGGCAATTTAAAATAAATAAAGAATAGTGAACTACAGGCTGAATAAGTGTACGTTATATGACGCATAAATAACCAACTGAGAACGTGCCTGGTATGTTAAAGTAACATATTATGGTAAGAGTCATTCAAATAACTACAAACCCCGTTTCCATATGAGTTGGGAAATTGTGTTAGATGTAAATATAAACGGAATACAATGATTTGCAAATCATTTTCAACCCATATTCAGTTGAATATGCTACAAAGACAACATATTTGATGTTCAAACTGATAAACATTTTCTTTTTGCAAATAATCATTAACTTTAGAATTTGATGCCAGCAACACGTGACAAAGAAGTTGGGAAAGGTGGCAATAAATACTGATAAAGTTGAGGAATGCTCATCAAACACTTATTTGGAACATCCCACAGGTGAACAGGCAAATTGGGAACAGGTGGGTGCCATGATTGGGTATAAAAGTAGATTCCATGAAATGCTCAGTCATTCACAAACAAGGATGGGGCGAGGGTCACCACTTTGTCAACAAATGTGTGAGCAAATTGTTGAACAGTTTAAGAAAAACCTTTCTCAACCAGCTATTGCAAGGAATTTAGGGATTTCACCATCTACGCTCCGTAATATCATCAAAGGGTTCAGAGAATCTGGAGAAATCACTGCACGTAAGCAGCTAAGCCCGTGACCTTCGATCCCTCAGGCTGTACTGCACCAACAAGTGACATCAGTGTGTAAAGGATATCACCACATGGGCTCAGGAACACTTCAGAAACCCACTGTCAGTAACTACAGTTGGTCGCTACATCTGTAAGTGCAAGTTAAAACTGTCCTATGCAAGGCGAAAACCGTTTATCAACAACACCCAGAAACGCCGTCGGCTTTGCTGGGCCTGAGCTCATCTAAGATGGACTGATACAAAGTGGAAAAGTGTTCTGTGGTCTGACGAGTCCACATTTCAAATTGTTTTTGGAAACTGTGGACGTCGTGTCCTCCGGACCAAAGAGGAAAAGAACCATCCGGATTGTTATAGGCGCAAAGTTGAAAAGCCAGCATCTGTGATGGTATGGGGGTGTATTAGTGCCCAAGACATGGGTAACTTACACATCTGTGAAGGCCCCATTAATGCTGAAAGGTACATACAGGTTTTGGAGCAACGTTACCATGGACGGCCCTGCTTTTTTCAGCAAGACAATGCCAAGCCACGTGTTACATCAACGTGGCTTCATAGTAAAAGAGTGCGGGTACTAGACTGGCCTGCCTGTAGTCCAGACCTGTCTCCCATTGAAAATGTGTGGCGCATTATGAAGCCTAAAATACCACAACGGAGACCCCCGGACTGTTGAACAACTTAAGCTGTACATCAAGCAAGAATGGGAAAGAATTCCACCTGAGAAGCTTAAAAAATGTGTCTCCTCAGTTCCCAAACGTTTACTGAGTGTTGTTAAAAGGAAAGGCCATGTAACACAGTGGTGAACATGCCCTTTCCCAACTACTTTGGCACGTGTTGCAGCCATGAAATTCTAAGTTAATTATTATTTGCAAAAAAAAAAAAAAAGTTTATGAGTTTGAAGATCAAATATCTTGTCTTTGTAGTGCATTCAATTGAACATGGGTTGATAAGGATTTGCAAATCATTGTATTCCGTTTATATTTACATCCAACACAATTTCCCAACTCATATGGAAACGGGGTTTGTATAACATATAGAACATGCTATACGTTTACCAAACAATCTGTCACTCCTGATCGCTAAATCCGATGAAATCTTCTTCCTCATTGTCGCTCCTGGTATGCGCCGCTAGCGTTCTTTCTTTTTGCTGCTCGATCGCCGTTTTCTGCTGCATATTTCACTACGTCCAGCTTGTAATCTGCAGTATATGATTTCCTTTTCGGTGCCATTTTTGTTCAGTTTTTATAAGTTACCGCCAATGTAGAAATTATCCATTTTAATAGCTACAGCAGTAGCATATTGCATACAGCAGTTAGCGTCCCATGACCCACAATGCACTTCTGCCATGACCCTCCCCCGCCAAATTCTTATTGGTTGACGTGTGTGTGACGATTGCTGACATTTTGCTTCGTCTCTTCCGTGAATTAGATAAATAATATTATTTGATATTTTACGGTAATGTGTTAATAATTTCATACATAAGTCGCTCCGGAGTATATGTCGCACCCACGGCCAAACTATGAAAAAAACTGCGATTTATAATCCGAAAAATACGGTACTCTACATGTTTACTTATACTTCTCTTCTTGGCTTGTTTATACTTGACTTTATTACCGTATTTTTCGGACTATAAGTCGCAGTTTTTTCCATAGTTTGGCCGGGGGTGCGACTTATACTCAGGAGCGACTTATGGCAGGCCGATATTATCGGACATCTCTAATTAGCATTGTTGTTAGTGATGAAGGGATCTGTGGTTCCTCCTCTACGTCACAGATCACATGACTGGCTTCCTCATTATCTGTCATAATGGTTCGGAAATCTCCGTGAGGATATAAAAGCATGGTTGGTGGTAAACTTTCTAAACTTAAATGAGAACAAGACGGAATGCGATGAGGTGGCGACTTGTCCAGGGTGTACCCCGCCTTCCGCCCGATTGTAGCTGAGATAGGCTCCAGCGCCCCCCGCGACCCCGAAGGGAATAAGCGGTAGAAAATGGATGGATGGATGGATGACTCAAAAGTCAAACAGAATGCTCCCTCTAGTGACCTGGACCCCCTGATGCCTTATTTAAAACCCACAGTCACAAATCTTTGTTTTAAGTTGGAAAATAATTTTAAATTGGAAAAGCAAATTAACTCTGTTGTTTTTATCATCTAAGACTTTTAGCAAAAATTAAATCAGTTTTTATCTTTTAACGACTTTGGGTATTGCATGCTTTTATTTCATCACGTTTGGACTACCGCCACTCCCTCTACGTTGGAAGGAACCAGGCCTCAATCGCTTGATTGCAGTTAGTCAGAAATGCTGCTGCTCACCTTTTAACTTGCACAAAAAAACATTTTAGCATCCCTTCCTTGGCTCTTCGTTCATTTTAGAATTCATTTTAAAATATTATTGTTTGTTTTTAAAACTCTTAACGGATTAGCATCCCCCACAAACAAGGTCTCTGAGGTCAGCTGATCAGTTTCTTCTTGTCGTCCCGAAAAAGCCATTTAAACAACAGAGGTGGAACAATATCCCTCTTGGCTCCAACTTCAAGGAGTTTTAAATTACGTCTTAAAACATATTTTTACTCTTTGGCTTTTAAACCAGCATGAGAGTTGTGTGATTGTAGTCTATTTCATTTGCTTTTATGTATTTATTCTTTGATAGTTAAATGTTTTATATTTTTGACTCTCCTAGTATGTATGTCTTAACTTCTGTGCAGCACTTTATGAAACTTCTATTGTTTTTTGAAATGTGCTATATAAATAAAGTGGATTGGAGATCAATACTATTTTGATCATATCTATTTATTTGCAAACTTTGGAAGTTTTTTGGTGTCATAAATCAGATATATATGATAATAGTTCAATATAGAGGTAACTTGTTTTTCCGCTCTACTGCTACTTTAAGATGTGAAGTGAAGCCTGCTTTTTTGTTCATGACACCACGAAAAGCTGCAACTTCAAAAGCGAGCGTTTGAGCGCTGCTTCCCGCAAAAGAAGCGCAAACAAGCGAGGGCTATGATAGATTTAAGCAGGCTCTGGAGGCACATATTCGTGTTACACAACATCGACATCGGCCTATTAAGAGTAACGTCCCATGAAAACAGACCTCGGGGGCTGGGTGCTCTAAATCAAATCACCGACAAAACAACTGAGGCAAAGTGGAGATTTTTGAAGACCGTGACTGAAAGGAAGTTGAGGGGATTCAGAGTTGGAACCAACGTCATGACGTAAGCAACACAACATGGTTTGAACACTTGGAGTACACCATCTCTGAGGGGAGTTTTATGGAAACCATTAGGATTTAAGCGCCTTTATCAATCGCAGACCTCGGCATCAACGCAACAGAGAAAGTGATGCATTGTCGGATGCAGAGGAAGTTACCTCCATACTTGGTAACTCGCAAATTGTTTTGGGATCAGAGCGGGTTTTTGTTTTGTTGCCTCCAGCGAGTTAAGAGCGTGGGCCATCAGCTGGAGAGACCAATGTTTCCTGGGCCTCGTCACCTTTCGGGTCAGAACCAACCCCCCCCCCCACCAGCAGTACTCCCAAAAACTGGAAGTTACCTCATTGGAATGTGGTTGTTACCATGCTAACCATTCCCAGTAGGATTGTTGTTTTTTTTCTTTTAAACTAACTTTAAAATAATACTTGACTCTGAACAGGGGTGCTAAGACCCAAACGTAGTCTACAGAGATCCGGGTACTCCAAGTGGACGTCCACAAGTAGGGATGGGTACTGCATTTGGTACTTTTATAGGCACTGACCCGATTTCGTCTTTACTCAATTGCGTGAAATCAACCATGTTCCGGTACATTTGTTGCATGTGACGTTACGTGCGGTTGTAGACAAAAAAACACCGGCTCACGTAAACAATAAGTCAAGCAGCACTCGTGGCGGACCCAGCCTGACTCCCTCGAAGTAATGTTGCAGGTTTTAACACCAACAAAGCAAGTACGTTCGGTAGGAAACTCTTCAACGTTAAAGTTAAAGTTAAAGTACCAATGATAGTCACACACACACACACTAGGTGTGGTGAAATTTGTCCTCTGCATTTGACCCATCGCCTTGTTCGAACCCTGGGAGGTGAGGGGAGCAGTGGGCAGCAGCGGTGGCCACGCCCGGGAATCATTTTTGGTGATTTAACCCCCAATTCCAACCCTTGATGCTGAGTGCCAAGCAGGGAGGTAATGGCTTCCCTTTTTATAGTCTTTGGTATGACTCGCCTGAGGTTTGAACTCACGACCTACCAATCTCACTCTAACTCTAACCACAAGGCCACTAAGCAGGTAAAAAAAAAAGTAAGGCTCCACGCTTCCAAAAAACACTAGCTTGATGGTAATTTACATGGGATTTGCCATAGACCGGCTACTATTAGCATGAGCGATTTTACATGGCGATTTCAACAACCCCCAAATTTGTTATTTAAAACTATAACTAACATTAATGTTACAATCAAACAGCTGGTGTGTAATAAGTACAATAGTTACAGTACAAACACTTAGTAGGGCGCAACATAACACATTCAAGCTTCCTGGAAAAAGCTGCTTCCTAGTCAGACAACATAATATATATAGTCCAATGTCTTGGAAGTTCAAATGCATCGCAAATGTAATCAGAAAACCAGATACAACAACTGGACAGCACAGTTATAATCAGCTCATTTTAAATATAAAAATTGACTATCAAACAAATAACATTTATAAGCACACACAAAACTACAGAAAATTGGTACCGTTGCGCCAAACTCGAATTTTACGATCGCCCGAACCAGGCTTTGTGCACTTTTGTCCAGGCCTCGGCCGATATTCCATCAGTCAATTTGTGTTTGTTCTCTTCAAGAACAAACACTCTTTGCATCGGTTTCAGCAACTGTGGAGCGTTTGTAAGATAGCGCAATGAAAAGAAGGGCGTGAATCCTCGTGTCATTCATTAAGGAACCGCTGGAAGTGAAACAATACAAAAATAATGCCATTCTAAGTTAATAATACTAACACAGACACTCGTAAACATGTTAGCATATTAGCTAATGCTATTGACGCTAGCTTGATTACATTGCGATAGCACGTACAAATATGCATGAAAACACTCCAACAGACATCACACATGGGGCGCTTTAGCACCACTTGTTTTAGTTGTATTGTAAAACTTACAAACGCTGATAGGAGTGATGAATGAAGAATTCATACCAGTAGATACGCTATGGACGGCTAAAAGACTGAATGCCACTTTTATTTTCGGTTGAAAGCACTAAATAGAAGGACACTGCAGTACCTGTAGTGAGTGAATTCGTCCAAAAGATGGTGCCATAGCAAACAACAATATAACAATAAAACACCTTCTCAGTGTATTTGTTTGTTTTTTGTAAACTATTTGCATTATGGCCGTCAAGTGCATAAAAAAAACAAATAGTAGCCACACTGTTTTATAAGCCGCAGGGTTCAAAGTGGAGTAAAAAAGTAGCGGCTTATAGTCCGGAATTTACGTTACTGACTACGGTGCGGACTGGACGCACGCACATTTCCGGGTCTCTTGCAGATCTCAAATTCACATCAGCAGGTACCAATAGGTAAGAAAAGTTTTGCATAATATTGCGAAACAAAACACCAGATAATGTCTCCGAATAGGTGCCCCTTTGGGGTCCCTATACACACACCATAGTAATACCCGAATGTCGAAGCACAGTGCGTCTGACTACGGTAGCCGTAATGCTCTGACAATCCAAGCGGTGCGGCTTCGTAGTTTACCAAAGTTGTACTAAAACATTTTGACAGATTTTTAAGCGTTGTGTGTAATGTTCAAAGTTTTGATGTTGTTTGCTTACGGGTACATGCTCGCGTCATTTATTGAACAGGTGCCAACATGCAGTGCACACCTATCTATTGTGTGACTGGTCACACTTATCATTACACCGCAAAACAAATAAAATTGCTTCGAGGTCGGCAAGCACAACCAGGATAAATACCTACCGTATTTTTCAGATTATAAATCGCAGTTTTTTTCAGTTTGGCCGGGGGTGCGACTTATACTCTGGAGCAATTTATGTGTGAAATTATAAACACATTACCGTAAAATATCAAATAATATTATTTAGAAGCGACACAGAGGAAGAAGATTTCATCGGATTTAGCGATTAGGAGTGACAGATTGTTTAGTAAACGTATAGCATGTTCTATATGTTATAGTTATTTGAATGACTCTTACCATAATATGTTACGTTAACATAACAGGCACGTTCTCAGTTGGTTATTTATGCCTCATATAACATACACTTATTCAGCCTGTTGTTCACTATTCTTTATTCATTTTAAATTGCCTTTCAAATGTCTATTGTTGGTGTTGGATTTTATCAAATAAATTTCCCCAAAAAATGCGACTTATACTGTAGTGTGACTTATATATGTTTTTTCCTTCTTTATTATGCATTTTTGGCCGTTGCGATTTATACTCCGGAGCGATTTATAATCCGAAAAATGCGCTACATTAGACGCACCGGACTATAAGGCGCACTGTCCAACACCATTATGAAAGTTTTGATGATTGCGGACATTCTGCGCCGATTCCCCAGTGCGCTGGAGTCTATGAGCAACTTAACGATACATGCATCCCTAATCTGATTTTTGGCACACAACATTCCCTACAGTACAGAGGCGTACTTATATCGCCCGCATGGAGTGAGGGACAGGAAGTGTTACTGCCATCATATTTCGTTGCCACATGTAGCGTAAATAACAAACTTTAAACCGCTACTTTTCCCCATGCTTTAAAGCCTGCGACTAATTTATGTGAAGTGAAGTGAATTATATTTATATAGCGCTTTTTCTCAAGTGACTCAAAGCGCTTTACATTGTGAAACCCAATACCTAAGTTACATTTAAACCAGTGTGGGTGGCACTGGGAGCAGGTGGGTAAAGTGTCTTGCCCAAGGACACAACGGCAGTGACTAGGATGGCAGAAGCGGGGATCGAACCTGCAACCCTCAAGTTGATGGCACGGCCGCTCTACCAACCGAGCTATACCGTCCCTCCGAATTTATGGAATTTCTTCGCTGACCGTCATATAGGAAATAGTTTTCATCAAACACGTGCAAAGACACTTAAATGGTGCGTTATTGTTTGTGCTATGGCGCCATCTTTTGGACAAGTGAATGTGAACTCATGCTGTTAAAGCTTTGAACCAAAAGCAGAAGTGCCATTCTGTCTTCTGCCGTCCATAGCGTTTCTACTCGGATGGATTCTTCCTTCATCACTCCAAGCAACTTTTGTAAGTTTTACAATACAACTAAAACAATTCTTACTTACTAAAGCGTCCCATGTGTGATGTCTGTAGGAGTGTTTTCATGCATATTTGTACGTGCTATCATAATGTAATCAAGCTAGCGTCATTGGCATTAACTATAATGCTAACAGATTTACAAGTGTCTGTGTTAGTATTATTAACTTAGAATTACATTCTTTTTGTATTGTTTCACTATCACAAATTATTCAATAAAATTCACCTAAACTGTCACCGTGGAGTTACTGAGTCTGTTTAGCTGATTGGAGAGCTACCTTGCGCAGCTAGTGGGTCCATGACCATGACTTCTGTTTTGTTTGATCGGCCGTTTTACTGCCATGTTACAGACACTGTTAGGAAACAATTAAGGAATGTAAATAAACATTTACAGAATATTTGTGTAAATAACTCATTTCACTATGTATACGTAAAATTGAGTGGGTGTGGCTCTATAGTCCAGAAAATACAGTACAATGTTTGGAAACATTTGTCTGCATTGAAGCCATTCTTTGGAGGAGCAGTGGGCAGCCATTTTTCCGCATTTATAACAAAAATGTCCACTGCATTGGTTCTGGGGAAGTTAGGCGCGGTTTATTCTTCTATTAATGAGACCAATTAAAAAGGCATTATTTCTCTCCTTCACAGTACGAATGTCATTAGGCGTTTCTCTTGAAAGCACCGTGAAGACTCTGGAAGATTGCGGCCAATATACACTCTATCCGTTCAGGATGTTTGTCTGAGCTACTGCTTTGGGAGCGTGGCAAACGTTAGCTGGCGGAGGGTCGGCCGTATAACGAACAGCAGCTGGCAGGCATGGCTGCCTGCAGCACTGCCAAGACATGAAGTCAGCCAGTGGGAGCTGCACAATACCCCCAGTGTGTTCAAATCCTCTCCCTCAAAGCCTGGAAAATAGTGTGGCAGTAAGGTAGTGCGGCACACCACCAGTCTGTGAATTTAATCACTCGTTTACCTCCAAAAGATGATTTGACCCTATGTGAGGTTTGTTACAATCTATCAAACTAATCATTCAGGTATGTTAAAGAAAAAAGTCCTCTTATATGTCTTAAAGGTCACACTTTTAAAAAATAATATTGAATAAGTTTCACTCTTCTAATTGAAAGTGTGTTGTCCAAAATCTAGTCTTAAAGGCCTACTGAAATGTTTTTTTTTAAATTTAAACGGGTATAGCAGATCCATTCTATGTGTCATACTTGATCATTTCGCGATATTGCCATATTTTTGCTGAAAGGATTTAGTATAGAACAACGACGATAAAGTTGGCAACTTTTGGTCTCTGATAAAAAAAAGCCTTGCCCCTACCGGAAGTAGCGTGACGTAGTCAGTTGTTCACCTCCTCATATTTTCCTATTGTTTTCAACGCAGCTAGAGCGATTCGGACCGAGAAAGCGACGACTACCCCATTAATTTGAGCGAGGATGAAAGATTCGTGGATGAGGAACGTTAGAGTGACGGACTAGAATGCAGTGAAAGACATATCTTTTTTTGCTCTGACCGTAACTTAGGTACAAGCTGGCTCATTGGATTCCACACTCTCTCCTTTTTCTATTGTGGATCACGGATTTGTATTTTAAACCACCTCGGATACTATATCCTCTTGAAAATGAGAGTCGAGAACGCGAAATGGACATTCACAGTAACTTTTATCTCCACGACAATACATCGGCGAAGCTCTTTAGCTACTGAGCTAACGTGATAGCATCTGGCTCAAATGCAGATAGAAACAAAATAAATAAATCCCTGACTGGAAAGACAGACAGAAGATCAACAATACTATTAAACCATGGACATGTAACTACACGGTTAATAATTCTCAGCCTGGCAAAGCTTAACAATGCTGTTGCTAACGACGCTGAAGCTAACTTAGCAACTTAGCAACCGGACCTCACAGAGCTATGATAAAAACATTAGCGCTCCACCTACGCCAGCCAGCCCTCATCTGCTCATCAACACCCGTGCTCACCTGCGTTCCAGCGATCGACGGCGCGACGAAGGACTTCACCCGATCACAGATGCGGTTGGCGGCTAGCATCGGTTGGCGGCTACCATCGGCTAGCGCGTCTGCTATCCAAGTAAGTCCTCCTGGTTGTGTTGCTACAGCCAGCCGCTAATACACCGATCCCACCTACAACTTTCTTCTTTGCAATCTCCATTGTTCATTAAACAAATTGCAAAAGATTCACCAACACAGATGTCCAGAATACTGTGGAATTATGAAATGAAAACAGAGCTTTTTGTATTGGCCTCAGTGGGGGAGCCATACCTCTGTTCTACTGGCTACGTCACGCGCATACGTCATCATCCAAAGGAGTTTTCAACCGGAAGTTTAGCGGGAAATTTAAAATTGCACTTTATAAGTTAACCCGGCCGTATTGGCATGTGTTGCAATGTTAAGATTTCATCATTGAGATATTAACTATCAGACTGCGTGGTCGGTAGTAGTGGGTTTCAGTAGGCCTTTAATGTTGGAATTATAATAGTGTTCAGTAAGTCCATTTAAGTCTATTGGGTTGCGCATTTTAACTACTTTTTATATACAACGTAATAGATGTCATATATCACATGCAAAAATGTAATAGATGTCATATATCACATACAACAATGTAATAGATGTCATAATCACATACAAAAATGTAATAGATGTCATATATCACATACAGCAATGTAATAGATGTAATATATCACATACAAAAATGTAATAGACGTCATATATCACATACAACAATGTAATAGATGTCATGTATCACATACAACAATGTAATAGATGTCATATGTCACATACAACAATGTAATAGATGTCATATATCACATACAACAATGTAATAGATCTCATGTATCACATACAACAATGTAATAGATTTCATATATCACATACAACAATGTAATAGATGTCATATATCACATTCAACAATGTAATAGATGTCAGATATCACAAACAACAATGTAATAGATGTCATATATCACATACAACAATATAATAGATGTCATATATCACATACAACAATGTAATGTCATATATCAGCATACAACAATGTAATAGATGTCATATATCACATACAACAATGTAATAGATGTCATATATCACATACAACAATGTAATATGTCATATATCATCATACAACAATGTAATAGATGTCATATATCACATACAACAATGTAATAGATGTCATATAGCACATACAACAATATAATAGATGTCATATATAACATACAACAATGTAATGTCATATATCAGCACACAACAATGTAATAGATGTCATATACCACATACAACAATGTAATAGATGTAATATATCACATAGAACAATGTAATATCTGTCATATATCATCATACAACAATGTAATAGATGTCATATATCACATAGAACAATGCAATACATGTCATATATCACATACAACAATATAATAGATGTCATACATCACATACAACAATGTAATGTCATATATCAGCATAAAACAATATAATAGATGTCATATATCACATACAACAATGTAATAGATGTAATATATCACATACAACAATGTAATATATGTCATATATTATCATACAACAATGTAATAGATGTCATATATTACATACAACAATGTAATAGATGTCATATATCACATACAACAATGTAATATGTGTCATATATCATATACAACAATATAATAGATGTCATATATCACATACAACAATGTAATAGATGTCATATATCACATACAACAATGTAATAGATGTCATATATCACATACAACAATATAATAGATGTCATATATCACATACAACAATGTAATGTCATATATTAGCATACAACAATGTAATAGATGTCATATATCACATAAAACAATGTAATAGATGTAACATATCACTTACAACAATGTAATAGATGTCATATATAATCATACAACAATGTAATAGATGTTATATATCAGCATACAACAATGTAATAGATGTCATATATCAGCATACAACAATGTAATATATGTCATATATCAGCATACAACAATGTAATATATGTCATATATCACATACAACTAGGGCTGGGCGATATATCGATATACTCGATATATCGCGGGTTTGTCTCTGTGCGATATAGAAAATTACTATATCGTGATATTCGAAAATACGTTCTCACGCAGTTGCTTTTAGCTGGGGGCATTACACTACAGGCGTTTCTCACTCTTTGTTGTCTCTCCTTCTCACAGAGACGTAAAACAAGCGCACCTTCTTACATACGTCACATACGTATACGCCCTCTCGGAGCAGAGAGGTAGCGGCATGGGTAACGGTAGCTGTGATACTAGCGGTGCAGTGCGAGTGGTAATACGAGAGAAAGAAGGTGCAAATCTGGTAACAAATGAAGGAAGAATTAATTCCCAAGAAAAACAGCACGGGGTCCATCGTCTGGCGGTGGTTTGGCTTCAAACGAGAAGATGTTGAACAGACAACCGTAATATGTCAAGTGTGGGGCAAAAGCGTTGCTACAAAAAGTAGCAATACTGCTCATTTGTAGTATCATTTGAAAAGTCACCCGCTAGAGAATGAAGAGTGTTTGAAAATCTGCATGTTAACATCTGCGTTCGGTGCCACACCAACAAAATGCCGAGGCAACCATTTCCACATCAACACCGTATGAAAAAAATAGTCAACAACAGAAGGAGATAACATCCGCAGTAACCTACCACAAAGCGAAGTACTTTCACTATTTGATTTCCTATTATGCAGCTCATTTTTATTTGACAGTTATTGAAATATCTTGTGTGACATCATGCACAAAAGTGCACTTTATTTGTTTTAAACTATTGTAGTGGTGTTCTGTACAAAAAGTGCACTTTAATTTAGTGTTGCTATGATATGTCATCTTAGTGACATCATGCACAAAAGTGCACTAATAGCTTGTTTTAAAATGTATCTGACAATCTTGCACTTTCTGTTTAATAAATACACTTTTGGTCAATTGACTTAGTTGTGATTTCCCTCTCTGCATGAAAGTTTAAAATGAGCATATATTAATGCAGTATGAACAAGAATGTTTTAATGTAGACACATAGAATCATCATACTGGTGTGATTATATGCATCAAGTGTTCATTCAAAGCTAAGGCAAAATATCGAGATATATATCGTGTATCGTGACATGACCTAAAATATTGAGATATTAAATAAAGGCTATATCGCCCAGCCCTACATACAACAATGTAATAGATGTCATATATCATCATACAACAATGTAATAGATGTCATATATCACATACAACAATGTAATAGATGTCATATACAGTATCACATACAACAATGTAATATGTCATATATCATCATACAACAATGTAATAGATGTCATATATCACATACAACAATGTAATAGATGTCATATAGCACATACAACAATATAATAGATGTCATATATAACATACAACAATGTAATGTCATATATCAGCACACAACAATGTAATAGATGTCATATATCACATACAACAATGTAATAGATGTAATATATCACATAGAACAATGTAATATCTGTCATATATCATCATACAACAATGTAATAGATGTCATATATCACATAGAACAATGTAATACATGTCATATATCACATACAACAATATAATACATGTCATACATCACATACAACAATGTAATGTCATATATCAGCATACAACAATATAATAGATGTCATATATCACATACAACAATGTAATAGATGTAATATATCACATACAACAATGTAATATATGTCATATATTATCATACAACAATGTAATAGATGTCATATATTACATACAACAATGTAATAGATGTCATATATCACATACAACAATGTAATATGTGTCATATATCATATACAACAATATAATAGATGTCGTATATCACATACAACAATGTAATAGATGTCATATATCACATACAACAATGTAATAGATGTCATATATCACATACAACAATATAATAGATGTCATATATCACATACAACAATGTAATGTCATATATTAGCATACAACAATGTAATAGATGTCATATATCACATAAAACAATGTAATAGATGTAATATATCACTTACAACAATGTAATAGATGTCATATATAATCATACAACAATGTAATAGATGTTATATATCAGCATACAACAATGTAATAGATGTCATATATCAGCATACAACAATGTAATATATGTCATATATCAGCATACAACAATGTAATATATGTCATATATCACATACAACTAGGGCTGGGCGATATATCGATACACTCGATATATCGCGGGTTTGTCTCTGTGCGATATAGAAAATTACTATATCGTGATATTCGAGTATACGTTCTCACGCAGTTGCTTTTAGCTGGGGCCATTACACTACAGGCGTTTCTCACTGTTGTCTCTCCTTCTCACAGAGACGTAAAACAAGCGCACCTTCTTACATACGTCACATACGTATACGCCCTCTCGGAGCAGAGAGGTAGCGGCATGGGTAACGGTAGCTGTGATACTAGCGGTGCAGTGCGAGTGGTAATACGAGAGAAAGAAGGTGCAAATCTGGTAACAAATGAAGGAATAATTAATTCCCAAGAAAAACAGCACGGGGTGTATCGTCTGGCGGTGGTTTGGCTTCAAACGAGAAGATGTTGAACAGACAACCGTAATATGTCAAGTGTGGGGCAAAAGCGTTGCTACAAAAAGTAGCAATACTGCTCATTTGTAGTATCATTTGAAAAGTCACCCGCTAGAGAATGAAGAGTGTTTGAAAATCTGCATGTTAACATCTGCGTTCGGTGCCACACCAACAAAATGCCGAGGCAACCATTTCCACATCAACACCGTATGAAAAAAATAGTCAACAACAGAAGGAGATAACATCCGCAGTAACCTACCACAAAGCGAAGTACTTTCACTATTTGATTTCCTATTATGCAGCTCATTTTTATTTGACAGTTATTGAAATATCTTGTGTGACATCATGCACAAAAGTGCACTTTATTTGTTTTAAACTATTGTAGTGGTGTTCTGTACAAAAAGTGCACCTTAATTTAGTGTTGCTATGATATGTCATCTTAGTGACATCATGCACAAAAGTGCACTAATAGCTTGTTTTAAAATGTATCTGACAATCTTGCACTTTCTGTTTAATAAATACACTTTTGGTCAATTGACTTAGTTGTGATTTCCCTCTCTGCATGAAAGTTTAAAATGAGCATATATTAATGCAGTATGAACAAGAATGTTTTAATGTAGACACATAGAATCATCATACTGGTGTGATTATATGCATCAAGTGTTCATTCAAAGCTAAGGCAAAATATCGAGATATATATCGTGTATCGTGACATGACCTAAAATATTGAGATATTAAATAAAGGCTATATCGCCCAGCCCTACATACAACAATGTAATAGATGTCATATATCATCATACAACAATGTAATATATGTCATATATCACATACAACAATGTAATAGATGTCATATGTCACATACAACAATGTAATAGATGTCATATACAGTATCACATACAACAATGTAATATAATATATCATACAACAATGTAATAGATGCCATATATCACATAAAACAATGTAATAGATGTCATTTATCACATACAACAATGTAATAGATGTCATATATCACATACACTAATGTAATGGATGTCATATATCATACAACAATGTAATAGATGTCATATATCACATACAACAATGTAATGTCATATATCATACAACAATGTAATAGATGTCATATATCACATACAACAATGTAAGAGATGTCATATATCACATACAACAATGTAATAGATGTCATATATCACATACAACAATGTAATGTCATGTATCATACAACAATGTAATAGATATCATATATCATACAACAATGTAATAGATGTCATATCATCATACAACAGCGTACAAATAGAAACTGCTCACAGTGCACACAAAAGCTGCTGAGTATAACACCAAGCTTTGTATTTAAACAAGTAGTAAAGCCACGCATTTGTTAGCATTATTGTTGTCATCTGTACTCAAGTTTGTGTCATGTATTATTTATATATTTGTGTTTACACCAAAACATTAAAAAATGTGTTATTGTTATGAACGTCAGTCTTTGAATCTGCCACAATAATATAACAACTACATTAAAATACCTCAAGTTGAACGCTTTAGATGAAAAAAAAGATGAATTAATTACAGATGGTAATAAATGTTTTAATCTCTTGCCTGCACTATTTGAAGTTGTGTATTAAAGCATGTTAGTGAAGTGGTGGTCACACTCATTAGATGGAGGTGTGTCATGAAAAGACACAAGTGGTGCAAATAAGAGATTGATTTTTCTCACACTTGGTGACCATAAAGTGGCTCCTCTGTCGTCCCTAAAAAGTCACTATTAATATTTGTTTCATGGTAGTTGTCTTGTATTTGGATCAATATTCTTTAAAGGTACTTCATGAACTCTTACACAGGGCAACAGCCATTTTGGTTCACTTGATTTAATTGTATTTGTTTTCCCCATCCGAGAAGCAGAAGAAAGCAGGCTAACAGAGAAAGCAGGCAGAGGTGTGAACAGAAGTTACAATTGGAAAAGACTTTGCACCTCTCTACCACCTGAGAAGTGCTAAAACCTTTATTTTGGTACTCTCTAGGACTTTTGCCAATGGAAACTTGTAGTCAACTGAAGTGTGCAGCCCAGGAAGAAAGGCTTGTGTAAGATCAAACAGCACAAGTTCAGGGGAGTAAGAACAAAGTAGGACAAAATAAAAAGATCCCTTCTCATATCCACTGGCAATCTTTAAGCAGCGAGACCGACCTTTGGTTTAATAAAAAGCATATTGTTCCATGGAGCTGAGATAGCATACAGCCTAGCTGCTATTAGAGGCTGCCAGGGGAGATAAGTATATGTCGCTTGGACTAATCTGCTGTTTTCATTCCACTGCAGGAAGAGCAGGAGAACTCCCCAGCACAGGGGTGTCTCTACTTTTTTCCACTGAGGGCCGCACACTGAAAAATAAACACCTGCGGGGGCCATTTTGGTAGTTTTCATTTCCTAAGCCAATACATAGATTTGTTTGAACTTTTAGGGATCCCCTCCAGTTTGGTCCTGGAAACCCAGAAAGGTTTCAGTCATAATATGTTAAAAATAAGTCACACACATACTCTTATTTTTTTGTGATAGAGTGATTGGAGCACATACTTGTTGGTCACAAAAACATTCATGAAGTTTGGTTCTTTTATGAATTTATTATGGGCCTACTGAAAATGTGAGCAAATCTGCTGGGTCAAAAGTATACATACAGCAATGTTAATATTTGCTTACATGTCCCTTGGCAGGTTTCACTGCAATAAGGCACTTTTGGTAGCCATCCACAAGCTTCTGCTTGAATTTTTGACCACTCCTCTTGACAAAATTGGTGAAGTTCAGCTAAATGTGTTGGTTTTCTGACATGGACTTGTTTCTTCAGCATTGTCCACACGTTTAAGTCAGGACTTTGGGAAGGCAATTCTAAAACCTTCATTCTAGCCTGATTTAGCCATTCCTTGACCACTTTTGACGTGTGTTTGGGGTCATTGTACTGTTGGAACACCTAACTGCGCCCAAGACCCAACCTCCGGGCTGATGATTTTAGCTTGTCCTGAAGAATTTGGAGGTAATCCTCCTTTTTCAGTGTCCCATTTACTCTCTGTAAAGCACCAGTTCCATTGGCAGCAAAACAGGCCCAGAGCATAATACTACCACCACCATGCTTGACGGTAGGAATGGTGTTCCTGGGATTAAAGGCCTCACCTTTGCTCATCCAAACATATTGCTGGGTATTGTGGCCAAACAGCTAAATTTTTGTTTCATCTGACCACAGAACTTTCCTCCAGAAGGTCTTATCTTTGTCCATGTGATGTCAGATGAAACAAAAATTGAGCTGTTTGGCCACAATACCCAGCAATATGTTTGGAGGAGGAAAGGTGAGGCCTTTAATCCCAGGAACACCATCCCTACCGTCAAGCATGGTGGTGGTAGTATTATGCTCTGGGCCTGTTTTGCTGCCAATGGAACTGGTGCTTCACAGAGAGTTAATGGAAAAAAAACTATTTTTTTATGGCAAAAACACAAAATACGCAATAGTTCCCCCAAAAAATTTTCAAAGTGTAATATTTGATGTGAAGTAATTGGACCCTTGAATATGCCAATAATTCATAACAACACCGATTTTGATGCATTTTTTTTTAATGACAGTGTAAAAAAAAAAATCCCACTAAAATAATTAGGGATCCAAAAGGCTCCCGCTCACTAAAGTGTTAAAAATTAGTCATACTTTTTTTTTTTTTTTTTTTTTTACTTTTAACACGTAAATCTCTAGATCAATTTCAGATCAATCTGTAGATTATAAATAGGGATGATATTCGTTAAGAAATTATCGAGTTCGAGCCCATTATCGAATCCTCTTATCGAACCGATTCCTTATCGAATCTCTTATGGAATCCAGATAGTTTGTTGTGTGTGCACTGAGTTCCAAAAGCCATAGATGTTATATGACTGGGCCGGCACGCTGTTTATATGGAGGAAAAGCGGACGTGACTGAGGACAGCATGCGGCCGTTATAGGGTGAAGGTTTCAGGTGAGAGAGGATGCTAAAGGCACGCCCCTCAGCTTTGCTCCTGCTGCCTTTCTAAAACAGCGTCCATGCAGGATCGAGTATGTTTTAAGATAGCGTATGTTTTAGACTAGCGTATGTTTTAAACTAGCGTATGTTTTAAACTAGCGTATGTTTTAAACTAGCGTATGTTTTAAACTAGCGTATGTTTAACCATGCCTGCGCCCAAAATTACGCTGCGCATTATTTATGCGTTAAATACAGAAATAGCACCCGTAACTGACACGGCGCCTTTTAATACGGTACGCCCTATGGTCGCGAAAATACGGTATAGTGGCTTTGATAACGGGAACCGGTTCTGAAAATGGGATACGAATCTATGGAATCGGTTCTTTTCTTATTGAAAAATCGGGAGAACCGGTTTCGAACATCATCCATAAATATAAGTATTTTTATGTTTAGTTTTTTTGTCAAAGAAAACATTTTGTATATAACAAACACACAAACTATACAACTTTGTCCTCAAAAAATAATTCCAAGTGAAATAATTGATGTGAAATAATTGGACCCTTGAAATATTTTTGGCTTTATTTTTTTCCCCCCATGTTTTTTTGTTGTTTTTTATGCCCCATCTTTTTTTCTTTTTTTTTTTAAAGAAAACACAAAATACGCAATAGTTCCCCCAAAAAATGTTCAAAGTGTAATATTTGATGTGAAGTAATTGAACCCTTGAATGTGTCAATAATTCATAACAACACTGATTGTGATGCAATAATTGTTTTTTTTTAAATGACAGTTTAAAAAAAATCCCACTAAAATGATTGAGGATCCAAAAGGGTCCCGCTCACTAAAGTGTTAAAAATTTGTCATACTTTTTATTTTGTTTACTTTTAACACGTAAATCTCTAGATCAACTTCAGATCAATCTGTAGATTATAACTTTTTTTTTTTTTTATGATTTTTTTTTTGTCAAAGAAAACATTTTGTATATGACAAACACAGAAACTATACAACATTGTCCACAAAAAATATCATAAGATTGATTTTGATTCATTATTATTTTTTGAGCAATGCCAGTTTAAAAAAAATCCCACTAAAGTTCTTGAGGATCACAAAGGGTCCCACTCATAAAAGTGTTGGAAATAAGTCATACATTTGTTTTTCAACACATATATCTCTAGAACAACTTCAGATCAAACTGTTGATTATAAGTTTTTATTTTTTTCCCCCATGGTTTTTTTTGTTTTTTATACCCCACTCTTTTTATTTTATTTTTTATTTTTTTTAAAGAAAACTAGTTTTTTATGGCAAACACACAAAATACGCAATATTATATTATATAATTTCTAGGTGGAATATTTGATGTGAAGTAATTGGACCCTTGAATATGTCAATAATTCATAACAACACCGATTTTGATGCATTTTTAAAAAAAATTTATGACAGTGTAAAAAAAAAAAATTCCACTAAAATGATTAGGGATCCAAAAGGGTCACTAAAGTGTTAAAAATTAGTCATACTTTTTTTTATTTTATTTTTTTACCTTTAACACGTAAATCTCTAGATCAACTTCAGATCAATCTGTAGATTCTAAGTTTTTTTTTTTTTTTTAAATGGTTTTTTTTGTCAAAGAAAACATTTTGTATATGACAAACACACAAACTATACAACATTGTCCTCAAAAAATAATTCCAAGTGAAATATTTGATGTGATGTAATTGGACCCTTGAAATATGTCAATAATTCATAAGATTGATTTTTGATTCATTATTATTTTTTGAGCAATGCCAGTTTAAAAAAAATCCCACTAAAATTCTTGGGGATCCAAAAGGGTCCCACTCATAAAAGTGTTGAATATAATTCATACATTATTCATCATTATTATTTTTTTTAGCAATGACAACTTTAAAGAAAAAAAACAGCCTGCATGGCAGCTTTGTGTTAATAGTGACTCTAATAATATATAATAATAATAATAATAATAATAATAATAATAATTTAATAATAATACATCGCAGCTTTTTCTCATTCCATTTTGTTATGATTTTATTTTCCCCCCGCAGTATCTTTGACATTTTAAAACAAATGAGCTGCTCTGAAAGAGTGACTATTGCACAATGTCAGCACTTTATCCCTATGCCTAAAGAGAGAAAAATGTCAGGAGGAAGACGTTAACACAAGTTATGTAATTGCAACATTTGGATGGACAAAGAATCTGCTGCCTGTGGTTTCTAGTCAGAGTAATTGAAGCCGTGAGTGCCGTGCTGACAGCCACGTAGACTCCCGTGGTCAGTGTTTAATACTGAACGCAAAGACCCCTTTGGGCTTCTTGAAAGCATTCCGTCAGCCAGCGCTGCACGCACGGCTAATGCAATCAGCTCCGCAGGGGGTCCGAGGTGACGGACCGGGTCCGATGAGTCGGACGGTCATTTGAAGGAGCTTTCCGAGGGGAAAGCCACGGTAAAGGTGCAAGACCTTCCCGGGTTTGCAGGGAAGGACTGAGTCCAGGGCAGAGGAAAGAGGAGAAAGGTTGGAGTCACATGTGACTCACAGTGAGGAACGCAGGATGACAACATGAACAGCCTTTTTCCGTAAAGGAAGACTGACTTGTGCCAGTGACCTGAGAGTCACAGGATTCATGAGACCATCACCATAAAACCAGTCCTAGATGCACCCGGTTAGACTTAGACTTCCTTTTTATTGTCATTCAAATTCGAAATTTCGTTGCATTAGCTCATGGTAGTGCAGGATGAAAGAGCAATAAGGTGCAGATATAAATACATAGATTACTGTACAGATAAATATATTGCACTTTTGCATATGCATCCAGGTTTATGGATGTATGTTATATTGTCTTTATATTCCAGCCACTTAATCCATTTTTGGGGGGAATTGAGGGGATTATTATGATGCGTTCAAGAGTCTTACAGCCTGAGGGAAGAAGCTGTTACAGAACCTGGAGGTTCTGCTACAGAACCTCTTTCTAGAGTCCAGCAGTGAAAACAGTCCTTGGTGGGGGGTGGGAGGAGTCTCTGCAGATATTATGAGCCCTGGTCAGGCAGCGGCTTTTTGCGATTACTTCTCATGCTTTAAAAACATCCGCTCTTACTTCTAGCTCGGGATGGACACAGCGTGGCTTTTCCAAAGTGAGCATGCGGGACAGTGCTGAGGGCCAAAAGTGGATGATGTTCAGTGAATTCAAGAAAGAAATCATTCAAAAGCACGAGAGCACGCCTCGCTGGGTAACTTGGATGAAGCGGTCGGAGCGCAGAACGTCTCGTCAGCAGAATGAGTCGACAAGGACGTTAAAATAATACCTAAACGGCGAACATTTATCCGCGAAAATATGGAGAAGCTGCGGATGGTGTGTTTGACGCAGATACAGAAGTCCATATGATTGTCACCTTAATTCATAAAACTGCTGTACCAAATTCTATTGTCTTGTTTTTAGACACCTATCATGTAAAAGTTGTTCTATGAATATGAATTTCCTTTTATTTCAATATTTTGAGTTTGGCACACAAGTTGCGGTACTACTTCATGTACATTATTACTTCAAAACAACAGCTAACATGAAATAAAACATTTGAAAAAGCTAACAGAAAATAAGGTGCATGTCGGGGTGTGAACCTTTGGGCACCTTAACCATTCCATTACCATCCAACTCAGTATCGATTCTCACACGGTTTTATTTGGCGTAATAATTATCATGAAACTTTTTCAAAACAGGTTACAAATTAGAAAATCTCATTCTAACGTCCTTTTTTTTAAATGGATTTTTATTAAAAAGATATGTTCAATTATTTTTAAATTGATTTTTGAAAAATATGAATCGATTTAGAATCGGGATGAATAAGAATCGCAATTCAGATGTGAATCGATTTTCTTTTTACACCCCTAATAAACTGAAAATATATTAAATGAAATGAATCAATTAGTTACATTATTAGTATTAATTACTAATTAACATGCTAACCTTAAAGTGCTAACTTTTTTTTAGCTATGTGTACTCTTTTTTTCTGTATTTCCCCAGCCATACACCTTAGAGTCATGTAACTTGGTATGTGACACATGCTAACTATTATTATGGTCACGTTAGCTTGCTAGCATGCTAACATTAGCGTGCTAACTTTTTGAGCTAGTTTTGCTACCGTTTACCCCAGAGTCATATTACTTGGTATGTGACACTTGTTAACTTTTAGCATGCAAATGATAGCATGCTAGCTAGCTAACTTAAATATGCAAACTTGTTCATCTACTTTTACACTTTTTTCTCTACTTCCGAAGCCATACTCCTTACAGCCGTGTTAATTGACGTGGGAGATATGCTAACTGTTAGAATGCCACCGTTAGCACATTTGCTAAGTGTTGGCATTTTAAAGTGCGCATGCTAACTTTTTAGGCTCGTTCTGTAATTCTTTTGTACAAACCCCGTTTCCATATGAGTTGGGAAATTGTGTTAGATGTAAATAAAAACGGAATACAATGATTTGCAAATCCTTTTCAACCCATATTCAATTGAATGCACTACAAATACAAGATATTTGATGTTTAAACTCATGAACTTCATTTTTTTTTTGCAAATAATAATTAACTTAGAATTTCATGGCTGCAACACGTGCCAAAGTAGTTGGGAAAGGGCATGTTCACCACTGTGTTACATGGCCTTTCCTTTTAACAACACTCAGTAAACGTTTGGGACCTGAGGAGACACATTTTTTAAGCTTCTCAGGTGGAATTCTTTCCCATTCTTGCTTGATGTACAGCTTAAGTTGTTCAACAGTCCGGGGGTCTCCGTTGTGGTATTTTAGGCTTCATAATGCGCCACACATTTTCAATGGGAGACAGGTCTGGACTACAGGCAGGCCAGTCTAGTACCCGCACTCTTTTACTATGAAGCCACGTTGATGTAACACGTGGCTTGGCATTGTCTTGCTGAAATAAGCATGGTAACGTTGCTTGGATGGCAACATATGTTGCTCCAAAACCTGTATGTACCTTTCAGCATTAATGGCGCCTTCACAGATGTGTAAGTTACCCATGTCTTGGGCACTAATACACCCCCATACCATCACAGATGCTGGCTTTTCAACTTTGCGCCTATAACAATCCGGATGGTTCTTTTCCTCTTTGGTCCGGAGGACACGACGTCCACAGTTTCCAAAAACAATTTGAAATGTGGACTCATCAGACCACAGAACACTTTTCCACTTTGTATCAGTCCATCTTAGATGAGCTCAGGCCCAGCGAAGCCGACGGCGTTTCTGGGTGTTGTTGATAAACGGTTTTTGCCTTGCATAGGAGAGTTTTAACTTACAGATGTAGCTCTTACTTCTAGCTTGGGATGGACACAGCGTGGCTTTTCCAAAGTAAGCATGCGGGACAGTGCTGAGGGCCAGAAGTGGATGATGTTCAGTGAATTCAAGAAATAAATCATTCAAAAGTTTCTGAAGTGTTCCTGAGCCCATGTGGTGATATCCTTTACCCACTGATGTTGCTTGTTGATCTAGTATAGCCTGAGGGATTGAAGGTCACGGGCTTAGCTGCTTACGTGCAGTTGTTTCTCCAGATTCTCTGAACCCTTTGATGATATTACGGACCGTAGATGGTGAAATCCCTAAATTCCTTGCATTAGCTGGTTGAGAAAGGTTTTTCTTAAACTGTTCAACAATTTGCACACGCATTTGTTGACAAAGTGGTGACCCTCGCCCCATCCTTGTTTGTGAATTTCATGGAATCTACTTTTATACCCAATCATGGCACCCACCTGTTCCCAATTTGCCTGTTCACCTGTGGGATGTTCCAAATAAGTGTTTGATGAGCATTCCTCAACTTTATCAGTATTTATTGCCACCTTTCCCAACTTCTTTGTCACGTGTTGCTGGCATCAAATTCTAAAGTTAATGATTATTTGCAAAAAAAAAAAAGTTTATCAGTTTGAACATCAAATATGTTGTCTTTGTAGCATATTCAACTGAATATGTGTTGAAAATGATTTGCACATCATTGTATTCCGTTTATATTTACATCTAACACAATTTCCCAACTCATATGGAAACAGGGTTTGTACAGTTACACGTAAAACTCACGGATTAAGACACTCGCCACCATCTAATAAGTACGGCAATTCCGGCGACACCCGGCCAGAGGTCCAGGGCACAGATAGCAGGCCCATCAAAATTTCCACGGGAATTTTCTAGTTGTAAAATAATATTGTTAAACATCAATGTTGCGTCAAATGAAATGATTTGAAATGGAAGAAGAGGTCCATTTAACCACGATGCTGCTTTATGGATGTAGTTGTTTTTTTTAAACACTGTAGATATTAAATACCACATTCAATCCATCCATCAAAACCCCCAAACGGGCCTGGAGGACTTCACACATGCCTTGGCATGTGAGGAGCGAGGTTATTGAAGAAACGGGTCCTCCCCCGGGAGATCGTAAAACAAATATCTGCTAAGAGGGTGACTGAAGTGAGCACGCGGTGAGGGGGCGGAGGCCGTAAAACCATCAGTGAGTATTCACGAGACTTTGCCTAGTTTTATCATTACATGTGATTTACACACCAAAAAGGTGACTTCAAAGTGGAACTGCAATACCATCTGGTAGTCATCTTTATTTACTCCTGTTGGTACGGTTCTTTCCAAAAAAAAACAGAAAAAAAAACGAAAACCTCTTCTGTTCCAGCAGCCAGAAACCAAACGTGGGTCTCGGGTCTGAGGAATGAGTGAAAGCAAGCTGAGAGGAGAATGTGGAGGGGAAGGGATGAAAAGGATCTCCACCCAGAGAGGGAAGAAAAGGGGAGGGTCCACTTGTAAAATACTTAAGATGCTCTGGGAGAGGAGAGCTTCACTGTGGAAACCGGAGTCGGATCAAAGAAGAACTACTGGGCAACCGCGACTTGACCGACTACTACAAACTTCTCCAGATATGGCCGACGTCAATCAGAGCGCGGCAGCTTTGCTGGTCGCCTTTCTCCTGGTGACGGCGGCGTGGGCCCAAAATCCCAGGAAAACGCCCAAAGCGCCGAAGCCCCCCAAGGCGCAATGCTGTGACGAGGTGCGCTCTCTCAAGGTCCAGGTGGCCAACCTGACCAGCCTGGTCGGGGAGCTGAGTCGCAAGCAGGAGGTGGACCTGAGGAGCATGGTGAGGCAAATCATGGACCTGGACATGCAGAACCGGCAGCAGGAAGCCCGGGTCACCGAGGCCGAGAGCAAGTACTCTGAAATCAACAACCGCGTGGAGATCATGCAGCTTCAGACCCTGCAGTCGGCGCCCCAGACCACATCAGGTGAGTTCAGTAAGTTTGAAAGAAGCCAAAACTCCTGTGAAAAGTCGTAACCAATAAGGTTCTCGTTCAATTATTTACGGATCGGCAAAGTTAGATCTGCGTGAGTGTCAATCATGTCAGCACTAATTCGCAGTGGTTGTCACGGCAACAATGTTGTTTATCTTGTCAGTGTGGTCAACAGGAAGACAAATGTACTTTTTGAGTAGACTCAGGAAATGTCCTACGTGTCCTGACTCTTTCTTCTCTTCCAGACGCCATATACGACTGTGCCTCGCTCTACAGCAAGAACTATAAGATATCCGGCGAGTACAAACTTCCAAAAGACGAGTTCCTGGGAACACCTGAGCTCAGCGTGAGTACTGATACTGCAGTAATCCAGATGTAGTCAGGGTTGTATAATCCTTAGTCCAAAGGTCAATGGCTTGCGGACGATCTGTTGCTAAGTCCCGCCTGGTCGCCGGCAGACATTTTGCCTGATGGCGGCCATGTTTTACAATCGATCCAGCTCAAATTTGATATGCATGTGCTTGTTAGTGCTCTAAAGATGTGTACCAAGTTTAAAGGGAATTCAGCAAACCGCCTTAAAGTTACAGTGGATTTAGATTTCAAGACAACAGGTGGTGTTTTTAGGGAAAATAACAGCCCAGGCAACATAGTAGTTGTGTTTTGTTTTTTTAATTTTAATGGCTGCCATCAGGAAAAATGTATTTGCGAGCGCAAGGGTGGCACTATTTCTTTAACTTTGAGATCAGTTTGACCACCACCAAAAGGAGGCGCCACACATGGCGTCCAAATGTCTGCGTGTCCATATGAGATCCTCCGTGGTAACACTTCTTGGAAATGCCTGTAGGTGTTCTGCGACATGGAGACAAACGGCGGCGGCTGGACTCTAATCCAGAGACGCAAAGTGGGCCTGACGTCTTTCAACCGCGACTGGAAGCCGTACAAGAGCGGCTTTGGATCCATCCGCGGAGACTTCTGGCTCGGCAACGAGCACATATTCCGTCTGACAAGGCGGCCCACTGTGCTCAGGATCGAGATGGAGGCAGGTTTTTAGAAAACAGGCATAAAACATTTGGAAGGCATAAAAACTAATGTGTTCGCCACCGCAGGACTGGGAGGGAGAGAAACGCTACGCCGAGTACGGCTTTTTCACCGTGGCCAACGAGCTCAACAGCTACAGGCTTTTCCTCGCCAAGTACAGCGGGAACGCCGGCGACTCCTTGCGCTACCACAACAACACCAACTTCAGCACCCTCCACAAAGACAACGACAAGTGCGTGGATGACTGCGCCTCTCTACGCAAAGGTACCCATCGGCAACGCCCAAACACACACGTCTTTTGAGCGGGTTTGTGTTTTGACCACTGTCCCGTCTCCCTAGGTGGTTACTGGTACAACTGCTGCACAGACTCCAACCTCAACGGCGTTTTCTACCGCTACGGCGAGCACACCAAGAGCACGGACGGCATCACTTGGTACGGATGGCACGGTCCCAACTACTCCCTGAAAAAGGTAGAGATGAAGGTTCGGCCGGTGGGTTTCCAGCCGTGAGTCGTGGTTGATGAGGACGGATATTCCTCTTTTTGAAGTTGGCCTGAGGATTTTCTGACTTGTAAATTGTAGTTGTGTGTCTATTTATCAGTCCAATATTTTATTTCCTAGTCTCAGTATGTGTGTGCGTGCCTAAATGATGCTTTGTTCATTCAAACAAAAACACGCTAGCAAAGATGGTGGAAAGGGACCAAGCCTGTTATTAACTGTCATTGTTGTAAAATGTGTACATAATGTGTAAGTATCTTTTATTTTAATGTGACGGAAAATAAACATATTTTTGAAAAGAAGGCTTTGTACTACTTGTGTGGGACCATCACAATGCAGTCACTGACCTCGGACCCCGGGGCCAAATGCTGACATTCTGCCACAAAGACGGGAATGAAGACCACACACAAACATGCCAGCGTCATTTTGCTCAGGGGTAGGAACAAAGAGTCGCTTCTCTAAAGACGCGCTGCGGAGGGCTCACTCGGATACTTTTCATTTGACAAGGTGCCACATTAGGTCATGGTAAACATCTCGTTAAGGCTGGAATGGTATCCAATTTCCTTGTGGGGGTGGAGGGACTACAACAGTGACTTAAGACCTCTGTAAGAATGTGACGGTCTTCTTATCCAAGTCTTTAAAAACTATCAAACATACCGATGAATCTTTGAGCACCACACCATTCGATTTGATTCTTGGGGCAACGATTCGATTCAAAATCAATTCTTAAATCAAAATCAAGATTTTTTTACTTCACACTTTGCGACACCTGGCACAACCACTAGTGTATTTTAATGTTAACAACCTACATGGCAGTTTTGTTTTAGTTAGTATCTCTAAATGTCAGTTTCCATTATTTTTCGATTAAATGCCCAGCCCAACTTAAATAGTTCTAAAAGAGACGGAAAATTGCCGTTTATCCAGAACCACCACATAAAAAATGAAGTATTTGCATTGCAAACTGACTATTCTTTTCACATACTTGATCAAGGGAATAGATTCTCTATTTGGAACTGTGATAACGAGTCATCTGCTGATTGGATTAGTGTTGCTCTGGTCTATCGACAAATTTGGAAGACGATGGCAGCCGTTCAAAGGGCCCAAAAGCTGCCGCTGGTGATGGATGGACTGGGCGGAGCTGTGGGAACTCAGACTTTGGCAATTTCTGAATCGGATCGCAAAATGGATAACATCTCGGAGAAGCTTCCCGCTCTGCAAGGCGAAATAATGATCAATTTGAGAGCCAGAACAGACAATTATTAGAGCTGTGAATCTTTGGGCGCCACACGATTCGGTTCGATTCTAGGGAGTAACGATTCAGTTCGGAATCGGTTCTCGATTCAAAACGATTATTGATTGAAAATCAATACTTTTTATTAACATTGGGTGCCAGTTCTATGATTAACTACATTCCTCCATAAAACAGACAAACATCTCTCATCAATTTTTATATTACTTGAAAGAAAACTGGTTTTGTTTTATAAAATGCTACCCAAACATTTCATAAGGTCAAATACAAATAAGACAACAAGAAAAGTATATTTTCTAAAGTGAATCTGCAGATACAGATCCCCTACATCAACAATATGATTTTCCCGAGTAGCCGGACAGGACAGATTGAAAAATAAAATAACAATTTTGAAAAATAATCACTATTTTTTAAAAATTAATTAAGAATCTTTTTTTGACACCCTTAATAATAATACCTAGCTACGAGGATGAACGATGAGTCAATGTGATCTGCAACTTCATTTACTGCTGTTTCCCACCTGGTTTAGAGTGGCCCTCAATAAAACCCAGTCTGACACCCCTGCCCTACATTGGAAATGATTGTGGGCCGCCACAAAATAAACTCAGACAAATAGAATTAGCGCTACCTGAACACAGTTCTTACGCACCTGCTCTGCCAGAGAATAAAAAGACAGAGGTAGCAGCCAACTGAGCAACTTTGTGGACAATTGTAGCGAATATTCACACCTCTACCAGTATATGTATTTGTATTAGGGGTGCAAAATAAATATGAGCGATTATGACGTCACACTGATAAATCCAATAACATAAATATAGATCATTAACTAGGCTCGAATGAGACAAAATGAGGGTTAGGGTGAGCAAATCAAGTGCTCCTTTTTTTTCTTCAAACATGGCTTCCATTGTGTGGTACTTCTTCACAGGAAGACATTTCATGTGCTATTTGTTTACTAAAAGTGCTTTAAATATACCAGAAGAAGGGAGGAAAAAAATCATTGAGCTTCAACACATCAAACCTTATCAGCCACCTGAAAGGCCAGCATTGCTACGACCATTGCGTTGTTAGGCCTATAATATTCTTAAGCCCCCCTAAATAATTTGGTGTTATACATTTTTTTACAAATACATGCCGACATATTCATTATAAAGTGGCCCGAATATGAGTTTAAATAAATAATCATATAACCTGTCATTATTCACTTAGTTTCCCCTCACTTCATAGTGTAAGGTAGAAAGCCCCTTTAGTGTTCATATAGAAAATACCCACATCACTCAAAATCCAGTCCGTATTTTCTCTGCGACCTTGCTTGCGGTCCTGCAGGTGTACGAAGCACATTAGCACACAGCACTGCAGAACAAGAACGTGAACGGATGCAAAATGGACATAAGAAACTTTTTCAAGAAAGTAAGTATTCATCACTGCTTGTAGTAAAATGTATTAGCTCCACTTTACACCAGGTCTGTGTTTGAAAAAAAGTTACATTCCCGCTCTAAAACAATGCTGCTACTTAGTTAGCTAGTTAGCCTGAAATGCATCATGAAGGTCCTGGTTATTTATAAAGTTAAATGTGCATTATTTTTTTTCCATTTGCTATCTTTGGGGTTACTTCCTTCTGGAGCTTCAGCTGTGTTTCTCACTTTACACATGCAGAACAGGAGCTGAGCTCATTCACGTATGACTATCATCAGTAGATAATAATAATAATCACTCCACAACCCCCTATGATACATATAAATAAATATTTAAAACATTTTTTTTTTAAATGGATTATCGATAAGCCATTTGTTTTATTTATATCTGGGTGGATCATGTTGACTATTGGTCCTCCTAATTGTCAATCATTCTGGTGATGTAGTCATTTTTCTCCTGCGTGGACTTCCGTCTTCCTTTACAATGAGTGAAGCTGCACGAAACCTTGTGTCTGCAATTGTAAATAATTTAGTTTTTAAGTTTTGTGTTTCTTGTAGAATCTATATAAAGTAATATACATTAGCCTATTGTTAAAATAATGAAAAAAACATCATTAAATATATTTGTTTTATTGTATTGTTACATTAATAGCTGTTGTATTATTATAGGATGGCTTGTTAACATTTCATAGGAATTTCAGAGGGAGGAAAAAAACCAAGACATTTAATATAAAATGTAAGATGAATAAATACATAAAAAGAAAAAGAAAAAAAATGGTTAAAAGCCATCGTCCCGGGGAGCATTTCATTTCGTCCCGTGCATTTAAAAAAATAATAATAATAACAATGAATAACTTAGAAGTCTTTGTTAGCCGTTTGTGAAGTTTTGTGCTTGTGCGCTACGTTCGCTCGCATCCTGTGCATCTCCTGGGGGCTAAGCCCCCCCTGTCCTTAAAAGCTACGACTGTGTTTTGAAAGCCCACGAAGACGAAGAAGCTGCCCCTAAAACAGCCGCAAAAAAAAAAAAGCTTGTTCCCAATGTCACAAGTTTGAAAAGTGCAAAACGTTTTCCACAGACGAAATTAATCTGGGATTTTATCGTGGAAATATATATGAAATTGTATTATACTTAAAAAGTGACAATACATAAATATATAATAAATACATGGAATCCTTGCAAATAATTGACTTTTTAAAAAATAAAATCTTCTTTTTCCAATTTCATAATAATTTGATATTTAACTGAAAAATATTCTATTTGGATATAAAAATATATTTATTTATTTTTTTTACATATTTTGTAATAAATTGTACATGTGTACTGATATTTAAATTTCTAATATATGTTTTATGTTGAAGAAACACTTATTTTATTTTAGTATTTTAGATCAATTAAAAAAAATCTTATTTAAATTTAAAAAGTGACAATACTTTTCAGTTACTTAATTACTGAGATGATTCTTTATGAGAAAAAAAGGTACAATAAATAATTATACAAGAATAAATAAATCTTTGCAAATAATTATTTTTTGTAAAAAAAAAAAATTGCATATTTTTGATTTCACAATAATTTGATATTTAACTGAAATATGTTCTCTTTGGATATAAAAATAATATTATAAAAATAAAAAATTATAAAAAACATTAAAATTTAAAACATAAATTGTAAATGTGTACTGATATTTAAATTTCTAATATTTTTTTTATGTGAAAAAAACACCTATTTTATTTTGGTATTTTAAATCATTTTTAAAAAATCATAGGCTCCAGCACCCCCGGCAACCCCGAAAGGGACAAGCGGTACAAAATGGATGGATGGATTGATATTTAAATTTAGAAAGTGACAATACTTTTTAGTTACTTAAAAAGTTGTCATTGATAACTGAGATGATTCTTTGAGGAAAAAAAGTGACAAAAGTGACAATAAATATATAACAATAAATAAATAAATCCTTGCAAATATTTTTTTTTTGTAAAAAAAAATTAAAAATACAAATCTCATATTTTTGATTTCAGAATAATTCGATATTTAACTGAAATATGTTCTCTTTGGGTATACAAATATTATAAAATTTAATCAAAAACATTTAGATTTAAAACAAAAATTGTAAATGTGTACTGATATTTAAATTTATAATATTTTTTTATGTGGAAAAAAACATTTTATTTTGGCATTTTAAATCAATTTAAAAAAATCATATTTAAAATTCAAAAGTGACTATACTTTTTAGTTACTTAAAAAGCTGTCATTAATAACAGATGATTCCTTGAGGAAAAAAGTGACAAAAGTGACTATAAATAAATATATAATAATAAATAAATATATAATAATAAATAAATAAATCCTTGCAAATAATTATTTTGTGGAACAAAAACAAAAAAATCTCATTTTTGATTCCAGAATAATTTGATATTTAACTGAAATATGTTCTCTTTAGGTATACAGATATTATAAAAAAGAATTAAAAACATTTGGATTTAAAACATAAATTTAAATAAATTGTAAATGTGTACTGATATTTACATTTCTAACATATTTTTTATGTGGAAAAAACACACCTATTTTATTTTGGTATTTTAAATCAATTTTTAAAAAATCATTTAAATTTAAAAAGTGACAATACTTTTTAGTTGCTTAAAAAGTTGTCATAACTGAGATGATTCTTTATTTCTTTATGAGAAAAAAATATTTAACCGAAATATGTTCTCTTTGGATACAACAATAAAATATAAAAAAAAATAAAAAAATGTTAGATTTAAAAATACATTTAAAAATGTGTACTGATATTCCAATTTCATATAAAATATATTTATATATGCGTAAAAAACACTTAATTAAATGTTGGTATTTAGACAATTATATTTCAATGTAAAAAGTGGCAATACTTTTGAGTTACTCAAAAAAGTAGTCATTGAATCTTTATGATTGGGCCGTTAAAAATACTGTACGGAATATAAAAACCTAATTAAGGAGTGGAAGAACATTAGTTTTACAAGGAGTGAGACCTGCTCACTGAGCTCCATGAAGGTGGACATGAACGACCAGGTATGCACACCTTGAAGGAGAGTGGGTGTTGTTGCCACAGTTATTACTCGCTGATCAAACACAAAGACGAGGTATGGTGAGGGTGGCGTCACGGCCTGGGGCTGCATGAGTAATGAGGGCACTGGGGAGCTGAGGGGAAATATGAATTCCATCACGCACTGCACTATTGTGCCAAGATGAAAGGGATGGAGAGGACAAATATGCCTCCTCCACACCTGAAGCCAACTGGGGGTCAACCTCAAGTTGAAGTAAAGAAAGTGTCGACCAGTGACGTCGTCATGGAGGAGTGGGAGAGGATTCCAGTAACAACCTGCTCCATTCTATGCCCAAGAGCACGGAGGCAGTCCCAGATAGCACAACATCATCACATAAAGGACAAAGTTTGGACACGTGGACTTGGACGTATCTTGCCAGTTACCATACAAACTCCACTATTCTTAAAGTGGAACTGCACTTTTTGTGGACCCATACACAATCCTGAAGTAAGACAAGAACACATGTTTTCCTTTTTTACGTAAATACGTAAATAAACATTAGCAAAAGTAAGCTAACAATTGAGTCAAAGGGAGTCGCTCTACCTAGCCTATAAAGCGCTCCTAAAAACCTTTATAAACGTTTAATACACACGCTGAAAGTATATACAGTATGTAATGTAGTAACACTCATAATAACATGTAATATTTACGTATTTTGATCAGTTTAAGCATATGGCTGTGTATTAATTTCAGAGAGCTTCAACAACTAGGGATTGAAAGATTATTTGGCATTTGCCATTTTGACGTATATAGATATCAGCCTTCTTTTATTGGCACCAGCCTATATATATATATATATATATATATATATATATATATATATATTACTGTATTCAAAAATGCTGCAGTAATCAGAGGGTCTTTAACACAAACCCTTGCCTCCATTGTTGCCGTGACGATGATCAGATAGCGCATGAGAGTTGTTTCTCTTCCTTCAAACGCAAGTCAGGACTCATTAGAGACATTTGGCAGCGGTCTCTGAAAGGAGGTGAGACGCCCCCGTCATTCATCATCATCAGCGCTCCCGACAAATTGAAAACAGGACCGCCGAGAAGTCCAAAAGTCGTCCGAGATGAAAACAAGGCAAGCGTCCAATTAGATGCCTGGAAAACAGCTTTCCGCACGCCATTCCCGCCACCCCAAAAGGTAAATAAAAAAGGACAGAGGGAAAAGATGACGGATGAGGTCTACAGGTCATGGCACAAAAGGCTAACGAGTCATGCCATAATTGGACTCAGAGTCAGACAAGTTACAATCAAACATTTGTATCAATTAAAGTGACTTAACAGTTCCCAAAACGCATCATTGGAATGCTCCTCTGACTTAAAGGTCACACATTATAGAGGTTTTTTTTTACCAAATGTTAATAGATGTCAGATGTCCCACAATAGTCCATAGCGAAGGACTTGATGCTGGAATTTAGACCGTCGTTTAAAAGCAATCCTTTGTGTGTCTGTAGTTTTAATGCTAATGAGCGGAGTTGGTTTACAAAGGTACAATATGTCTTCAAAAGGAGCTGTTGTGTATTTATTCTCAGGGCTGTCAAACCATTAAAAGACTTACCCTAAATTGCTATAAGCCGTGACTTTTTCCCTATACTTTGAACCCTGCGGCTTATAAAACGGTGCGGCTAATTTATGGATTTTTCTTCCATAATGCAAATAGTTTTAAAAAATACAAACAAACAAATACACAAAGGTGTTATTGTTTGTGCTATGGCGCCATCTTTTGGAGGAGTAACCGGAAGTAGAAGTCCTGTTCTGTCTTCTAATCAATTGTCCATAGCGTTTCTACTCGTATGGATTTTTCATTCTTCACTCCAGGCAACGTTTGTAAGTGTTACAATATAACTAAAACAATTCTTACTTACTAAAGCGTTCCATGTGTGATGTCTGTAGGAGTGTTTACATGCACATTTGTACATGCTATCGTAATGTAAGGACACCAGCCTCGTTAGCATTAGCTAATATGCTAACATGTTTACGAGTGTCTTTGTGAGTATCATTAACTTACAATGACGTTCTTTTTGTATTGTTTCACTTTCACAAATTCCTCAGTAAATTCACCAAAACGTCCCCGTGGAGTTACTGAGTCTGTTTAGCTGACTGGAGCTTGCGCAGCTAGTGGGTCCATGCCAATGACTTCTGTTTTGTTTTATCAGCCGTTTTACTGCCGTGTTACAGACACCATTTGGAAACAATTACGGTATGTAAATAAACATTTACAGAATATTTTTATGTAAATAACTCATTTCACAACGTATATATCTGCGACTTATAGTCCGGTGCGGCTAATATATGGCAACATATTTTTTTCCTGCTAAAATTTAGTGAGTGCGGCTTATATACCTCTACAGTCTGTAAAATATGTTAATTCAACAGTAAGCTGATAATAACAACCGTGCTCTCTAGTTGTGTTATATCTTTTCATTTGCAAGTATGCATTAATTTCCGTTTGTCCTGGGCGTGTTGCCGTGGTCAGGAAGTAGTCTTTGCCATTAAATTGATTGTGCCAATCTTGTCTTTTGTTGAGTCCTACAAAGTGCTTATACTGTAAGTATTGCACTAATTATTAGAGGTGGTGAAAATAATCTATTCTCTGATCCATCATGAGTAGAATGTGGATGATTCTGAATCGATGGACAAATGTCCAAACATCAATTATTTAGGTATGTTAATGTAAGTATTGTACTGATTACACACCAGCTGTTTTGAGTGTAACGTGCATCTTAGTTGTCTCTTGTTTTAATGTTAGCATTGAAAACATGGAAAAACCGTGATTGATAACCACACTTTGATGAACTAATGGAAGGACTAGCGTTAGCGTTAAATGCTAGCAAGCTAACGCTAGTCCTTCCATTAGTTCATCAAAGTGTGGTTATCAATCACGGTTTTTCCATCATTTTAATTTAATACAGTGAGACTAGTTTTACAGCGGTGTCTGTTTATGTAGTACAAACGCCCACATATGCATATATGGCGCTTATCCACGCTGGATAACTACCCACTTAATTTTCATTTATCGTTTGGCTCATCAACTTACGAATATCAGCCCGGAAATGTTGTGTTCTCAGTCAGGCTTACCCACATTACTTTCTAAATTCCAGCACCAATCACTATGGTCAAATCTCTGAGACTTATTTAAAAGGGTGGAAAATACTAGGAGACTTTAAAGGCCTACTGAAATGAATTTTTTTTATTTAAACGGGGATAGCAGATCTATTCTATGTGTCATACTTGATCATTTCGCGATATTGCCATATTTTTGCTGAAAGGATTTAGTATAGAACAACGACGATAAAGATTGCAACTTTTGGTATCTGATAAAAAAAAGGCTTGCCCCTACCGGAAGTAGCGTGACGTAGTCAGTTGAACATATACGCAAAGTTCCCTATTGTTTACAATGATGGCCGCATGAAGTGAGAGAGATTCGGACCGAGAAAGCGACAATTTCCCCATTAATTTGAGCGAGGATGAAAGATTTGTGGATGAGTAAAGTGCAAGTGAAGGACTAGTGGGGAGTTGAAGCTATTCAGATAGGGAAGATGCTGTGAGAGCCGGGGGTGACCTGATATTCAGCTGGGAATGACTACAACAGTAAATAAACACAAGACGTATATATACTCTATTAGCCACAACACAACCAGGCTTATATTTAATATGCCACAAATTAATCCTGCATAAAAACACCTGCGTGTTTGTTATGCTAGCTCCTAGCTCCTCTGCTAGCTCCTAGCTCCATAGAACACGCCAATACAATTCAAACACCTGATCAACACACACAATCACTCAGCCCAAAAGACCGTTTACCTAACCCAAGGTTCATAAAGCTTATATATTTTTAAAAAGTTACGTACGTGACGCGCACATACGGTCAAGTTATCGAATGTTTAGCAGCCAAGGCTGCATACTCACGGTACCTGATATTCAGCTGGGAATGACTACAACAGTAAATAAACACAAGACATATATATACTCTATTAGCCACAACACAACCAGGCTTATATTTAATATGCCACAAATTAATCCTGCATAATAACACCTGCGTGTTTGTTATGCTAGCTCCTAGCTCCTCTGCTAGCTCCTAGCTCCATAGAACACGCCAATACAATTCAAACACCCGATCAACACACACAATCACTCAGCCCAAAAGACCGTTCACCTAACCCAAGGTTCATAAAGCTTATATATTTTTAAAAAGTTACGTACGTGACGCGCACGTACGGTACGGTACGTGTTATGCTAGCTCCTAGCTCCTCTGCTAGCTCCTAGCTCCATAGAACACGCCAATACAATTCAAACACATGATCAACACACACAATCACTCAGCCCAAAAGACCGTTCACCTAACCCAAGGTTCATAAAGCTTATATATTTTTAAAAAAGTTACGTACATACGCAAAAAAAAGCCAAAGCTGCATACTCACAGTAGCACGTCTGCGTCTTTGTCATCCAAATCAAAGTAATCCTGGTAAGAGTCTGTGTTGTCCCAGTTCTCTACAGGCGTCTGTGTATCCAAATCAAAAGTCCTCCTGGTTAGAGTCTCTGTTATCCGAGTTCTTCCATCTTGACTGCATCTTTCGGGAATGTAAACAAAGAAGCGCCGGCTGTGTACTGTTGTGGCTGACTACGTTCGAAAAATACGTCCATTTCGCACCGACAACTTTCTTCTTTGCTTGCTCGGCTTCCTTCTCCATAATGCAATGAACATGATTGAAACAGATTCACGAACACAGATGTCCAGAATACTGTGGAATTATGAAATGAAAACAGAGCTTTTTCGTATCGGCTTCAATGTGGAAGGCATACCCGTGTTCGCCGGGCTACGTCACACGCATACGTCACACGCAGAGGCGTTTCGAACCGGAAGTTTAGCGGCAAATTTAAAATGTCACTTTATAAGTTAACCCGGCCGTATTGGCATGTGTTATAATGTTAAGATTTCATCATTGATATATAAACTATCAGACTGCGTGGTCGGTAGTAGTGGGTTTCAGTAGGCCTTTAAATGCACCACTCTTCTGAAAGTTTCATGAAATTGCTGCTGGTTTTTGGCGTAATTGTGCTAAATTGTTTCGGCACTTCCTGTTTGAAAAGGCCATTAAAAGAACAAATAGTGGTGACCAGATACTTATGCTTGGTACCGTACATGCAAAAGCACAATTGTCAAATGAAGGTACAGATTACCCACGCAAATGGCTGCATATTGTAAGGCTTGCACAGCTCGTGGGTCCATGACGATGACTTCTGTTTTGTTTGATCAGCCGTTTTACTGCCGTGTTGCAGACACCGTTTGGAAATAAATATGGTATGTAAATAAACATTTACAAAATGTTTCTGTGTAAACAACTTATTTCACAACATATACTGTATATCTGCGACTTATAGTCCGGTGCAGCTAATATATGTAAAATGTTATTATTCTGAAATTTAGTGGGTGTTGCTTTAATTCTGGAGCACTCTATCGTCCGTAAAATACAACAATTGTGATTAATTGCATTTTGTCAGTAGTAGACTTGTGATTAACCATCAATATTTTTATTCTTTTGCAGAAGAGTCCTCCAAGATTCTTCTGTTGTAAGTCTATCTCAAATAAAATTGAAGATTAACAATTCATATTGAAACTGAGAGTTCACTTTCCGTATGTGATGGATAAGAAACAGGGTGAGATCATTGGTTTTATCGTCTTTGAGCAAAACTGATGCTAAAGTTAGTCACTTCTAAGGCGTTGCACTTTACTTACATGTGGGTAAATATTCCCCGAACAGTACCGTAGACAGATCATTTTTATGTTATTTATACAACAACATGGGACTGTACAACATGTTTGCTTCTTGCCAATGTTTGTATAAAGTATAGTGCCGTTTAAGGAAATGTTTGCTATTTTCCTAGTTTGTACAAGACCCAAAAGCAGTGAAGTTGTCACGTTGTGTAAATGGTAAATAAAAAGAGAATACAATGATTGGCAAATCCTTTTCAACTTATATTCAATTGAATAGACTGCAAAGACAAGATATTTCATGTTCACACTGAGAAACTGTGTTATTTTTTTGCAAATATTAGCTCATTTGGAATTTGATGCCTGCAACATGTTTCAAAAAAGCTGGCACAAGTGGCAAAAAAGACTGACAAAGTTGAGGAATGCTGATGAAAGACTTATTTGGAACATCCCACAGGTGAACAGGCGAATTGGGAACAGGTGGGTGCCATGATTGGGTATAAAAGCAGCTTCCATGAAATGATCAGTCATTCACAAACAAGGATGGGGCGAGGGTCACCACTTTGTCAACAAATGCCTGAGCAAATTGTTTAATAACAACATTTCCTCAACCAGCTATTGCAAGGAATTTAGGGATTTCACCATCTACGGTCCGTAAAATCACTGCACGTAAGCGGCAAGGCCTGGGACCTTGGATCCCTCAGGCGGTACTGCATCAAAAAGCGACATCAGTGTGTAAAGGATATCACCACATGGGCTCAGGAACACTTCAGAAAACCACTGTCAGTAACTACAGTTGGTTGCTACATCTGTAAGTGCAAGTTAAAACTCTACTATGCAAAGCCAAAGTCATTTATCAACAACACCCAGAAACGCTTCCCTGGACCCGAGCTCATCTAAGATGGACTGATGCAAAGTGTAAAAGTGTTCTGTGGTCTGACGAGTCAACATTTCACATTGCTTTTGGAAACTGTGGACGTCGTGTCCTCCGGATCAAAGAGGAAAAGAACCATCCGGATTGTTATAAGCGCAAAGTTTAAAAGCCAGCATCTGTGATGGTATGGGGGTGTATTAGTGCCCAAGGCGTGGGTAACTTACACATCTGTGAAGGCACCATTAATGCTGAAAAGTACATACAGCTTTTGGAGCAAAATTTGCTGCCATACAAGCAACGTTATCATGGACGCCCCTGCTTATTTCAGCAAGACAATGCCAAGCCACAGGTTACAACAGCGTGGCTTCTTAGTAAAAGAGTGCAGGTACTAGACTGGCCTGCCTGTAGTCCAGACCTGTCTCCCATTGAAAATGTGTGGTGCAATATGAAGGCTAAAATAGCAGAAGGGAGACTGTTGAACAACTTAAGTTGTACATCAAGCAAAAATGGGAAAGAATTCCACTTAAAAAATGTGTCTCCTCAGTTCCCAAACCTTTACTGAGTGTTGTTAAAAGGAAAGGCCATGTAATACAGTGGTAAAAATGCCCCTCTGACAACTTTTTTGCAATGTGTTGCTGCCATTAAATTCTAAGTTCATGATTATTTGCAAAAAAAAACCCATTAAGTTTCTCAGTGTGAACATGAAATATCTTGTCTTTGCAGTCTATTCAATTGAATATAAGTTGAAAAGGATTTTCAAATCATTGTATTCTCTTTTTATTTACCATTTACACAACGTGACAACTTCACTGGTTTTGGGTTTTGTAACTCAAATATCATATATCATATACAACAACATAACGTGAAAGAGTGGGACCAACATTAGCACAGCTGTGTGTGCTAAAGTGCCAACATTACACCCACAGTTTTCCCAGCAACATCATGCGAGGTGAGCCTATTCTGTGATGAAATGTCTGTAGCTGACTGAAAGACCGCTAGCAGAGCTCTGGCCCTTTTAAGATGTGCAGCGAAGCCTGGTTGTTTTGGTTTCCTCTCCGTGAAGTGGTGAGCGTGTACATTGAATGTATTCAATTCTGTCAAACCCCCAATCACTTTAAGAATTAAAAATTAGTACACTGTAAAAAAAAGTCAGTGGATTATACTGTAAAATACTGGCAGCTAAGTCACCAGAATTGTATTGTAAAAATAAACAATTTGATGCACTGGAAAACAACAACTGTAGATTTTACAGTAAAATCTCTTGACTGAGCTGCCAGATTTTTACAGTAAAATCTACATAGTTTTTATACAGCGTATATTTTGTTTTGTTCTAAATAATTTGTAATCATATAGGAGAAAATGGTGATGTGGCTGCCACAATGGATATGCCTTCATAATTATGTGACGGAAATGAAGGAAATGAGAAATCCTAGATGAGAGCAGGTCATGTGACTAATTGTTTTCCAAGCCCCAGCAGATGAGAATATGATATGCAGACATGCATCAAGCGTACTCCTGAACACAAATATTCCTGCAGTTAGGAAATGAGAGCCCCTACCTGATGAGCGACTCCAGGATGAGGGGAGAAGCACCTTTCTGGAACTCCAGCTCTTTGTAATGCAAAGCCTTGGCGTACGCGCGACATTTGGCTGCCCTCTCGCCGAGCAGTACGATGCCGTTGTCGTCTCTCAGAGGCAGAGGACCCTGAAAGAGCAGCAAACGGTACCAAAAACAATTCAATATTGATATTTACACACTGTAAATATGCAATGATTTAAATCAAAACATTGATTCATCCATTCATTAGTACAAAAATATATACTTTATAGCGTTAAAAATTATTAAACATTCTATTTACATCAACATATTTTTTTAACTTAGAATAAAGATTTTTCCCTTTAAAAAAATGCATTTCATATTTAATTGAAAAACATACAGCATTCATGTGGGGGAAAAAAAGTTGAGACATGTTCTGTCATCTAAAATTGACATTAAAATCATATTGAAATTTGAAAAATGACAACACATTAAGAAAAAAAAAATCTCCCGTTTTGACTTTGTGAAGAAAAATTGGAAAAATTATTTGATATTTAACTAAAATATGCATGGCTTTTATCAACATGGATATACAAATATTATAAAGATAAAAAACAACATAAAAATATTAGATTTTAAAAAAAATTTAAAAATGGGTGTTGGTATTTTATTTTCAGTTTTTTTTGTTGTTTAACATTTTTTATTTTTTATTTTGCTATTTAAAAATCAAGATAAAAATCATAATTTAAATCCTTGGAAAGATTAAAATGGTTCTTTCTTTTTTTTTAAATATCCGATTTGAATGTTCCATTTCTGTTAATATAGATTTAAAAATTATCCCTAGTGTGTAAATGTGAGTGTGAATGTTTTCTATCTGTGATGAGGATTTTTTTAATTTTTATGTTAAAACGTGTACCGGTAGTCATATTTTTATTACATTTTTAATCTAGCAAGAAAATTAAAACAAATGTGTAGTGATATACAACTACAATTACAAATGTATATTTATATTTTGGTGTATAGAAATATTAAAATTAAAATTATATTTAGAAGTGACAATATGTAAATAAATAATAATACATAAATATATCCTTGCAAAGAGTTGATATTTTGTAAAAATAGTTCTCTCATTTCACATATGCGAAGAAAATTGTTCATAATAAATTGATATTTAAATGAAATATGTTCTGTTTCGAGATATATAAATAATATTATGAAGATAAAAAATTAATTAAAATATATTAGATTTAAAAAAATACATTTTAAAAATGTGAATTGAAGCAAAGCATAAAATATGTACTAAACATTTATTTATGTGGGGAAAAAAACACTTCTTTGTATTTTAGTATTTAAAATGACAATATTTAAATTAGAAAAGTGACGATCAAAAAAGTAGTCATTTATTATGGAGACAAATCTTTATGATTTGTCGTTAAAAGTTCTGTATGGAATATAAAAACTTTTTTAGGGAGGCAAAAAAAAGGAAGGTGAGTTGGGACCTTGTCACTGTGCTCCATGAACTCGGCCAGGTTGAGCAGCGTCTGCGTGACCTCGGCGATGTCCTGCGACGTGAGCGCCAATTCGATGCTGCGGATCAACTCGTCCTGCTGGTCTTCGCTCAGCTCCGACCAACAGGACAGGAAAGCGGCGTTGAAAAGATCCCTGCGGAAAAACAAGTCTTTGGTGCTATGTGGTTCTAAAACAACATTTAAACCTGATTTCTTATTATTCTATTTATTATAAAAACTATTCCATCCTTGCATCATCTCAGCTCTGGTACGACACTTTGCAGTCTGTAATAGGAAAAATATACTTTAAGTTTAACTCTTGAGAGATTCTACTTTTTATGGGTGTGTTGAATTTTTCATCTGTTCCTGAAATGGTCCTCAAACGGCTACAAATACCAAAAAGGTCAATTTTATTCCAGATTCATCCCAACTTAAACAAATGCTATTCTTTGTCATCATTTCAATTGTTATGTTTGTCTACCATTTGTCGCACTTTTTTCCCATTCAAAGCATGCAGCAAAATGTCACACCTTTTACCCTTCCTGCAAGTTTTTTGTTGTTTTTGGGTTTTCTTTTAAAAAAAAAAACAGAGCAATGCAAACATATTGGCCACTTTATTGTCATCATAATTAGCAATAAAAATAAGGGTTTTTATTGTATTCTATACATTTGAGTCAGGCCTCTGGCAGCCAACAACACCCGTTAAAATAATATTGACACAATTTAATGACCCGACAATACTGACAAAATGTTTTTAGGAAGCTGAGACTTTTATAACAATTGTTGTAAATTTGTTACTGTGGAAAAAATAACAGTACATGAAAATCAACATTGCTGCTGAAATCAGGGCACAGTAATAATAATAATAATGACAATGAAGATGATGATAGTAATAATATGAATTAAATCAAATGAAACTATTTCATCTACACTCACGTTTTATTTTTAATCATAATTATTTTTATGATGATTTTATTTTTGCCTTCTTGTAATTTTTGCCTTGTGTATAAATCATGCTCTATAGATACACTTGACTTGCCTGATAATAATAACAAAAATCATATTGCATCATAATAAAAGTAATATAAGTGAAAATAATAATTTAAATAAATAAACAAAAACAATACAAGTGATAATAAGTAGTAAAATAGAGATAAAAGTAATAATTGCAGTGGCAATAATAATAATATAGTAATGATAATAAGTATTAATAATACAGTAATCTTGTAATAAAATAACAGTAATAGTAACAGTAATAATAATTTTAAAAATGATTTTAAGGAATTGGGGTGGGTTTTTTTTAAAAAACATGCCTGTAAAAACGGTTAAAAAAACAAAAATATAATGAGTATTTAATGTTTATTATTCAGGCTGCAGTAGTTAAAGTGGGGAACACATTTACTGTATATAATAATTGTACTAAAGTTTTGGGGAAGCTTACATGTTTTCGTCATGAGAGTCAAGTTAGTGAGAGGATTAAAAACCAAACCAAAAAACTCTGCTGGTCAATCGCTTGGTTGATCAATCAGAAGTGAAACTTCCATCTTCTTGCTGCTGCCCACTGCTCCCCAAGGGGATGGGTCAAATGCAGAGGACAAATTTCACCACATCTAGTGTGTGTGTGACAATCATTGGTACTTTAATCTTTAATCTTTAATCTTCTTCGTAGCGTACATTTTGGAGTGTGTGAAGGTACCTGGCCAGCGGGATGTAGGACTGAGCCAGTGACCAGCAGGACCGCAGGGACGGGGAGGAAGACTCCTTGAGGAGGACCACACTCAGGCGCCTCAGCCACTCCAACCAGTCGTCTTTGGAAACCTTTCGAACAGCGCCCCAGGCCTGTGTACGGGGGAACACATTTTTACAGTCTACACTTGATCGTTCAGGAGCAGAACGGCGTTAGAGGCTGCTGGCAGTATTTTTGGAGCCTTGTTGGCCACATCATCATTTATTTACCCAGAATGTACCTACACTCAACGTTCCCTCTCATTTTTCATGAATCTGAGCAAAGGCAAAAACTTCCAGAGCACAGTGTGAACAGACACCAGCATCACACCTGTCCCAAAGCTGACTTCATAACAAGTTACATCTTTTATTATGATCATCAAATGACAGCAGTTATTTTCATGAGATTATTTTCTAATTTAGGTGACTTCAAATGGAAATAACAAAAAAAAAATCTTGTTTTTCATTAGCTATGTACCAGCGTGCCTGCTTTGGAAATAATTTGTACCCCTTTCAGAGATGACATTCAATTCCCCTAAAGCATTCTCATGTTGCACAATGTGATGTAAGCATGGGATAGAGTATACATTCCTGTAACTTTCTGTTTGTAAAATATACACTATAATGCCAAAAGTATTTGGCCACCCATCCAAATGAAGAGAATCAGGTGTCCTAATCACTTGGCCCAGCCACAGGTGTATAAAATCAAGCACTTACTCATGGAGACTGTTTCTATGAACATTTGTGAAAGAATGGGCCGCTCTCAGTGATTTCCAGCGTGGAACTGTCATAGGATGCCACCTGTGCAACAAATCCAGTCGGGAAATTTCCTCGCTCCTAAATATTCCAAAGTCAACTGTCGGCTTTTTTATAAGAAAATGGAAGAGTTTGGGAACAACAGCAACTCTGCCACAAAGTGGTAGTATAGTGGAGGATGAATAATGGTGTGGGGTTGTTTTTCAGGAGTTGGACTTGGCCCCTTAGTTCCAGTGAAAGGAACTTTGAATGCTCCAGGATACCAAAACATTTCGGACAATTCCATGCTCCCAACCTTGTAGGAACAGTTTGGAGCAGGTCTTCTCTTACTCTTCCAACATGACTGTGCACCAGTGCACAAAGCAAGGTCAATAAAGACATGGATGAGAAAGTCTGGTGTGGATGAACTTGACTGGCCTGCACAGAGTCCTGACCTGAACTCCGACAGAACACCTTTGGGATGAATTAGAACGGAGACTGCGCGCCAGACCTTCTCGACCAACATCAGTGTGTGACCTCACCAATGCGCTTTTGGAAGAATGGTGGAGAATTCCTATAAACACACTCCGCAACCTTGTGGACAGCCTTCCCAGAAGAGTTAAAGCTGTAATAGCTGCAAAGGGTGGACCCACATCATATTGAACCCTATGGGTTAGGAATGGGATGTCACTTCAAGTTCATATGTGAGTCAAGGCAGGTGGTCAAATACTTTTGGCAAGATAAATGAAATAAACATAAATGAACATTCTTAATACATGACAGTAGAATTAGCACACATTTATTTGAAGAGTCATAGTGTAACCACCTGGCATTTACACTTTATGTGTAGTATTGGAGTTGTCAGACTTTTTGTGTGGCCATAAACGCATCAGTGGCTGAGATGACGAACTGGCCCAGTTTGTAAATGGTAAATGGGTTATACTTGTATAGCGCTTTTCTACCTTCAAGGTACTCAAAGTGCTTTGACACTATTTCCACATTCACCCATTCACACACACGCCGATGGCGGGAGCTGCCATGCAAGGCCCTAACTACCACCCATCAGGAGCAAGGGTGAAGTGTCTTGCTCAAGGACACAACGGACGTGACGAGGTTGGTAGCAGGTGGAGATCGAACCAGGAACCCTCAGGTTGCTGGCACGGTCACTCTCCCAACTTCGCCACGCCGCAGTTATTTGACAGTTATTTAAATATAACTCCTAAACCATACATGCAAAATGGCTAGTAATGCCTGAAATAATGTATCTTTGTAAGTTTTAAAAGAAACGTAAGATTTTGTAAGGTTTGCAAATACAAAATTTCGTTTTTTACTCAATATGATAGTAATGTTCTTAGAATCCTGAGATAATCTGAAAAAAGCAATAAAAATGTATTCAAACATAACTTTAAAACCAAACATGCAAAATGTCTAATAATGCCTGGAATAATGTATCTTCGTGTGTTTTACTAAAAAAATTATCTTTTGTAAGGTTTGCTAAGACACAAATTAGTTTTTTTACTCAATATGACAGTATAACTGTCATACTAAATATGAAAGTTATATAGACATAACTCCAAAACCGAACATGCAATATGTCTAAAAATGTCTGTAATAATGTATCTATTTGATTTTTACGAGAATCAGGTGTTTTGTAAGGTTTACAAATACAAAAATGTATTCCACAAAATGAGCAGTTTTGCTAGATAGATGTTTTTTTACTCATGTTTTTGTTGTGGTTACGGCCGAAAATGAAACGTGTTTGCTCCGTAAAAGTGATGGATGTAATTGATGTCCTCGTTAAAGCATCTCGAAAGACGTTGCAATGAACAGTGTTGACGATGATTGTTTTATCTGTTAGGGGCGCTTGTCGTCAGCTGTCATTCACAGTCGCATTGCAAAATCCTGCAGAACAAATAGTTATGTTGTTTACAGTCAGATTGGATTCTATTTTGTGCGCGGCATAGATTTGCTGTGCGCAGAGGCGCGCGCACACCTTAAAGGTAACGTTGCCGACACCCCCCAACAAAACTATTGTTTTTGTCGTCGCTCTCTCTGACCTTCTGGAGGGCGATGGTGCTGACGTGCAGCTTCTTCATTGGCCCCGCCTCCACGGGGCCGCTGACCAGGGCGTCGCCTTGGTTACCGCGGAGCTGGCGGTGCTGGAAGATGAGAGGGTTCTCTTCCTCCTCTGCCAGAGTGTAGCCCTGTTATGCACACACACACACACACACACACACACACACACACACACACACACACACACACACACACACACACACACACACACACACACACACACACACACACACACACACACACACACACACACACACACACAGACACACACACACAGAGTTGAACAAGTGCACACTCTTCCTAGCTAATGATTAGCTAATTATTTGCGTATGTTGCAGAGAATGTTTTGCTTGATTACAGTATTGTTTGCATCAATCCAACATGAGGTGATGTGTCTGGAGGCCTTACGCATGCAATCAATGTCACTTAAGAGGAACTGTGCCAGTAGAAACTCAGGAAAACTAGAAATAATGGGAACAAATGATCTGTTTTTCCTGCATAACAACAAACTAATACACTAATATTTGTTATTAGTATTATAAAATATTATTAGCACTATAGTATAACATATTATTATTAGTTGCTCCAGTGCTAACCGTACAGTCACTGAGAAGCCAGTGTTTACCCAATAACGTACAATAGCTAACACTTCACATTCCAGGTGATTGGTGTGCGACCAGTCATGTTGAACAAAAAACATTGATCGTATTATGTGTTTTAAAATTTGAGCTTTGAGCAGCGGACTTCCGTAGTTTAGTCAGCACAGAATGCAGAGCAGTTTTGGTGAATAATGTATATGAGGGGTGTTTTTTTTTATCAAGAATGGAGTATGAATCAAATCGTGACCACCAAGAATCGAATCAAAGATTCACAGCCCTACTGTACATGTCTGTAAGTGTCAATTTTGTTCTGGTAAAATCTCGTATGTTCAACATTTGTACATACCGCTATGCTAGTTTTCGTTAGTCTGTCCATTGTATGTTAGCATTAAGCTAGTAGCATTAAAGCCAACTTTTATCCTGTATGGTTATTTCAGTTTATACCAAACAGTATTGTTGATTTAAAATGATTCCTACACGTATTTGTAGGTGTATATTAATGTACTTTCCTTTGTGTGCTGACTTTAACACTAGCTTCATAGTGGAGACGAGAGATCCACCGATATGTTTTTTTTCAGGGCCGATATTGATTCGGATAATGAGCAGTCTGGGAGGATGATAATGAATATTTGGAGGTGATATTCATTTGCGGTAAACGTTATTTAAACACCAGTAAACATCTGGACAGTGTCCTTGCAGTCCTTCCATTTAGTCCTTTCAACCGGAAGTAGAAGTGCCGTTTCCGTCTTCTAGCCGTCCACAGCGGTTCTACTCGTATGGATTTTTCATTCATCACTCCAAGCAACGTTGGTAAGTCTTACAATATAACTAAAACAATTCTTACTTACAAAACTGTCCCATGTGTGATGTCTGCAGGAGTGTTTTCATGCATATTTGTACGTGCTATCGTAATGTAATGACACCAGCCTCGTTAGCATTAACTAATATGCTAAAACATTTACGAGTGTGTGTTAGTATTATTATCTTACAATGACATTATTTTTGTATTGTTACACTTTCACAAATTCCTGTTTTCACAAAGCTGATTAGAGAGCTAGCTTGCGCAGCTAGTGGGTCAATGATGATGACTTCTGTTTTTTTTGATCAGCCGTTTTACTACCGCTTGTTGGGATAAGTATATTAAAACCCATATGGCACCAATTCCCGGTACCGAGGAATCGATCTAATTTTCGGTTACATCTGGACAAAGCTTTAAGTTGTTTTTTTGAACATTAACATTATTTTGAACATGAGGAAACGTGGAACAAGTATCCATCCATCCATTTTCTACCGCTTGTCCAAGTAGCGACATAATATTTTATGCGGCGCTAATGTTGTGGTTAAGTTAGCAGCAAAAAACATCAAACACCTTTATTACGTGTATCCAAGAGGAGCATCAACATTTGCATTTCAAAACATAGAACATTTGCGATCAAAAGTTTACATACACTTGTAAAGAACATAATGTCATGGCTGTCTTGAGTTTCCAATAATTTCTACAACTCTTATTTTTTTGTGATAGAGTGATTGGAGCACATACTTGTTGGTCACAAAAAACATTCATGAAGTTTGGTTCTTTTACGAATTTATTATGGGTCTACTGAAAATGTGAGCAAATCTGCGGGGTCAAAAGTATACATACAGCAATGTTAATATTTGGTTAAAAAAATTTTTTCATCTGACCAGATAACTTTTTTCCAGAAGGTCTTATCTTTGTCCATGTGATGTCAGATGAAACAAAAATGGAGCTGTTTGGCCACAATACCCAGCAATATGTTTAGAGGAGAAAAGGTGAGGCCTTTAATTCCAGGAACACCATACCTACCGTCAAGCATGGTGGTGGTAGTATTATGCTCTGGGCCTGTTTTGCTGCCAATGGAACTGGTGCTTTACATGGGACAATGACAAAGGAGGATTACCTCCAAATTCTTCAGGACAACCTAAAATCATCAGCCCGGAGGTTGGGTCTTGGGCGCAGTTGGGTGTTCCAACTGGACAATGACCCCAAACACACGTCAAAAGTGGTAAAGGAATGGCTAAATCAGGCTAGAATGAAGGTTTTAGAATGGCCTACCCAAAGTCCGGACTTCAACGTGTGGACAATGCTGAAGAAACAAGTCCATGTCAGAAAACCAACAAATTTAGCTGAACTGCACCAATTTTGTCAAGAGGAGTGGTCAAAAATCCAAGCAGAAGCTTGTGGATGGCTACCAAAAGTGCCTTGTTGCAGTGAAATTTGCCAAGGGACATGTAAGCAAATATTAACATTGCTGTATGTATACTTTTGACCCAGCAGATTTGCTCACATTTTCAGTAGACCCATAATTGAGTTCCGGTTCTGGTTCACCGTGCGTGACTACTCGCTGACTGCTCGCTGTTGCGAAAAAGGCTAAGTATTGCTCTATCTGTGTGCTTTTAATTGTTCTACAGCTTTCTTTACTACTTCTCAAACATATTTAGTGGTACTATTTACTTGCAAATCACCCGATCTCTGTCTCACCACCCCTCCCTCAGCTAGCTAGCTGCTAAGCTAGCGCGGAGAAAGGCAGCGCCGTTCGGAAGGAAGCTACTCCCGCACACCGCGACCACTCCCCGGAAGACAGCAGGAACTTCACTCGGTGACAGAAAACACCTTGAGTAATGGCTTCCTGCGCGTTTTGCACCTTCCTCACGGAGAGGTTGGCTCTGCTAGAGGGCCGTGTCCGCCAGTTAGAGCTGAGTAATCTCGTAACTTTAGATGTTGCGGACACATCTGCTAGCGTTAGCTGTAGCGAGCTAACTAGCCCAGCTTGTAGCAGTCCTAAGCGGCCTACAAGCTACCGTGTACCGGTTGAGACGCATAATAGATTTAGCTCTTTAGCTAGTCCTACACCCCAGTCTACCGGGCACCACACCTTAGTCATAAGGGACTCCATCACTCGAAACATAAAGCTTAGCAAACCAGCCACAATTAAGTGTATTCCCGGGGCCAGAGCACCTGACATTGAAGCTAATCTTAGGGAGCTAACTCGCAACAGGCCTAGTAAACACGTACGACAGGCTAATCGCACCACTAGTTATGCAAATATTAAAGATTAAAAATTAAAGTACCAATGATTGTCACACACACACACTAGATGTGGTGAAATTTGTCCTCTGCATTTGACCCATCCCCTTGGGGAGCAGTGGGCAGCAGCGGCGCCGCGCCCGGGAATCATTTTTGGTGATTTAACCCCCAACTCCAACCCTAGATGCTGAGTGCCAAGCAGGGAGGTAATGGGTCCCATTTTTATAGTCTTTGGTATGACTCGGCTGGGATTTGAACTCCAACCTACCGATCTCAGGGCGGACACTCTAACCACTAGGCCACATATAGTTGTACATGTTGGCTCCAATGACACTAGAATGAGACAGTCAGAGATTACAAAGAGAAACATAGCCAGGACTTGTGATCTCGCCCGAAAGATGTCCAGGCATCGAGTAATTGTCTCTGGCCCCCTGCCTGCGAGAGGCAATGATGAGAGATATAGCAGGTTAGTCTCGCTTAACAAGTGGCTGTCTATCTTCTGTAGACAACAGGGACTAACGTTTATTGATAACTGGCCCTCTTTCTGGGGCAAACCAGGCTTGCTGATGAGAGACGGCCTTCACCCTAACCAGGAAGGCGCCATCATCCTGTCTAGGAACATAGACTACTGTTTAAGTCTCACTTGACTGACTACACTAGAGCAAACCCGGTCACAGGCAATTACAAAGTCTGTTAGTCCGGGTGAGGAGTCAGTTAAGCTAGAACTAGCCAGCGCCAGGCTGGATAATCCATGTACGCATAGCAATTCTCTTAGAATAATACACAATTCACATAATGTTTTTCTGTTGTGACTGTGTCAGAGGTAGACATGCATTCTACTGAGGTGGCAATTTATGATGTGTCCAGTTTATCGCAGCACCAAGCAAACAATCGGAAAATTCCCGTCATATCAATTCCTAGATATGGTCGAAACTATTTAAAGTGCACTACGCATAATAAACGCAACATTGCAATATTGCTACTACGAATAATCTCAACAAAAACTCGTCAAAACAGCCCAATACCTATAATATTGGCTTTTTAAACATAAGATCATTGTCTCCCAAAGCGTTATTAATTAATGAGGTCATTAGAGACAACAATCTTAACGTCATTGGTCTTACGGAAACCTGGCCCAAACCAGACGATTTTTTTGCGCTAAGTGAGGCATCTCCTCCTAACTATACGAATGCGCATGTTGCCCGTCCTCTTAAAAGGGGAGGGGGTGTCGCACTAATATACAATGAAAACTTTAACCTTACCCCTAACCTAAATAATAAATATAAATCGTTTGAGGTGCTTACTATGAGGTCTGTCACACCGCTACCTCTCGACCTGGCTGTTATCTACCGCCCCCTGGGCCCTATTCGGACTTTATCAGTGAATTCTCAGAGTTCGTTGCTGATCTAGTGACGCACGCCGACAATATAATCATAATGGGGGAATTTAATATCCATATGAATACCCCATCGGATCCTCAGTGCGTGGCGCTCCAGACCATAATTGATAGCTGAATAATACATGAACCCACGCATTGCAACGGTAATACGATAGATCTAGTGCTTGTCAGGGGTGTCACCACCTCCAAAATTATGATACTTCCATATACTAAAGTAATGTCCGATCATTACCTTATACAATTTGAAGTTTTGACTCATTGTCAACAAGCTAATAATAATAATAACTGCTATAGCGGCCGCAACATTAATGCTGCTACAACGATGACTCTTGCTGACCTACTGCCTTCGGTAATGGCACCATTCCCAAATTATGTCGGCTCTATTGACAACCTCACTAACAACTTTGACGATGCCCTGCGCGAAACCATTGATAGTATATCATCGCTAAAGCAAAAAAGGGCTCCTAAAAGGCGCACCCCATGGTTTACAGAAGAAATTAGAGCTCATAAATTATCATGTAGAAAGCTGGAACGCAAATGGCGCGCGACTAAACTTGAGGTTTTCCATCAAGCATGGAGTGATAGTTTAATAACTTATAAACGCATGCTTACCTTAGCTAAAGCTAAATATTACTCAAATCTCATCCGCCTCAACAAAAACGATCCTAAATTTCTGTTTAGTACAGTAGCATCGCTAACCCAACAAGGGACTCCTCCCAGTAGCTCCACCCACTCGGCAGATGACTTTATGAATTTCTTTAATAAGAAAATTGAACTCATTAGAAAGGAGATTTAAGACAATGCATCCCAGCTACAACTGGGTTATATTAACACTGATACGACTGTATATACGACGGATACTGCCCTCCAAAATAGTCTCTCTCTTTTTGATGAAATAACAGAGGAATTATTACGGCGTGTAAGTGGGATAAAACAAACAACATGTTTACTTGACCCACTTCCTGGGAAACTTATCAGGGAACTGTTTGTATTATTAGGTCCATCAGTGTTAAATATTATAAACTTATCACTTTCCTCCGGCACTGTTCCCCTAGCATTCAAAAAAGCGGTTATTCATCCTCTGCTCAAAAGACCTAACCTCGATCCTGACCTCATGGTAAACTACCGACCGGTGTCCCACCTACCGTATATTTCGAAAATTCTCGAAAAAATTGTTGCACAGCAGCTAAATGAACACTTAGTGTCTAACATTCTCTGTGAACCTTTTCAATCCGGTTTCAGGGCAAATCACTCTACGGAGACAGCCCTCGCAAAAATGACTAATGATCTATTGCTAACCATGGATTCTGATGCGTCATCTATGTTGCTGCTTCTTGATCTTAGCGCCGCTTTCGATACCGTCGATCATAATATTTTATTAGAGCGTATCAAAACATGTGTTGGTATGTCAGACTTAGCCTTGTCTTGGTTTAACTCTTATCTTACTGACAGGATGCAGTGCGTCTCCCATAACAATGTGACCTCGGACTATGTCAAGGTAACGTGCGGAGTTCCCCAGGGTTCGGTTCTTGGCCCTGCACTCTTTAGTATTTACATGCTGCCGCTAGGTGACATCATACGCAAATACGGTGTTAGCTTTCACTGTTATGCTGATAACACCCAACTCTACATGCCCCTAAAGCTGACCAACACGCCGGATTGTAGTCAGCTGGAGGCGTGTCTTAATGAAATTAAACAATGGATGTCCGCTAACTATTTACAACTCAACGCCAAGAAAACAGAAATGCTGATTATCGGTCCTGCTAGACACCGACATCTATTTAATAATACCACCATAACATTTGACAACCAAACAATTACACAAGGCGACTCGGTAAAGAATCTGGGTATTATCTTCGACCCAACTCTCTCGTTTGAGTCAACACATTAAGAGTGTTACTAAAACGGCCTTCTTTCATCTCCGTAATATCGCAAAAATTTGTTCCATTTTGTCCACTAGCGACGCTGAGATCATTATTCATGCGTTCGTTACGTCTCGTCTCGATTACTGTAACGTATTATTTTCGGGTCTCCCTATGTCTAGCATTAAAAGATTACAGTTGGTACAAAATGCGGCTGTTAGACAATTGACAAAAACAAGAAAGTTTGATCATATTACGCCTATACTGGCTCCCCTGCACTGGCTTCCTGTGCACTTAAGATGTGACTTTAAAGTTTTACTACTTACGTATAAAATACTACACGGTCTAGCTCCAGCCTATCTTGCTGATTGTATTGTACCATATGTCCCGGCAAGAAATCTGCGTTCAAAGAACTCCGGCTTATTAGTGATTCCCAGAGCCCAAAAAAAGTCTGCGGGCTATAGAGCGTTTTCTATTCGGGCTCCAGTACTCTGGAATGCCCTCCCGGTAACAGTTAGAGATGCTACCTCAGTAGAAGCATTTAAGTCCCATCTTAAAACTCATTTGTATACCCTAGCCTTTAAATAGACCCCCTTTTTAGACCAGTTGATCTGCCGTTTCTTTTCTTCTCTCCTCTGCTCCCCTCTCCCTTGGGGAGGGGGAGTTGCACAGGTCCGGTGGCCATGGATGAAGTGCTGGCTGTCCAGAGTCGGGACCCCGGGTGGACCGCTAGCCTGTGCATCGGTTGGGGACATCTCTGCGCTGCTGACCCGTCTCCGCTCGGGACGGTTTCCTGCTGGCCCCACTATGGACTGGACTCTCGCTGTTGTGTTGGATCCACTGTGGACTGGACTTTCACAATATTATGTCAGACCCACTCGGGGGGGGGCGGGGGGGGGGTTTACCCACATATGCCGTCCTCTCAAAGGTTTCTCATAGTCATTCACATCGACGTCCCACTGGGGTGAGTTTTTCCTTGCCCGTATGTAGGCTCTGTACCGAGGATGTCGTTGTGGCTTGTGCATCCCTTTGAGACACTTGTGATTTAGGGCTATATAAACAAACATTGACTGATTGATTGATTGATAATAAATTCATAAAAGAACCAAACTTCATGAATGTTTTTTGTGACCAACAAGTACCGTATTTTTCGGACTATAAGTCACAGTTTTTTTCATAGCTTGGCCGGGGGTGCAAATTATACTCAGGAGCGACTTATGTGTGAAATTATTAACATATTACCGTTAAATATCAAATAATATTATTTAGCTCATTCACGTAAGAGACTAGACGTATAAGATTTCATGGGATTTAGCGATTAGCAGTGACAGATTGTTTGGTAAACGTATAGCATGTTTTATATGTTATACTTATTTGAATGACTCTTACCATATGTTACGTTAACATACCAGGCACGTTCTCAGTTGGTTATTTATGCCTCATATAACGTACACTTATTCAGCCTGTTGTTCACTATTCTTTATTTATTTCAAATTGCCTTTCAAATGTCTATTCTTGGTGGTGGATTTTATCAAATAAATTTCCCCAAAAAATGCGACTTATACTCCAGTGCGCCTTATTTATGTTTTTTTCCTTCTTTATTATGCATTTTCGGTAGGTGCGCCTTATACTCCGAAAAATACGGTATTTGCTCCGATCACTCTATCACAAAAAAATAAGAATTGTAGAAATGATTGGAAACTCAAGACAGCCATGACATTATGTTCTTTACAAGTGTATGTAAACTTTTGATCATGACTGTATACACACATTTATATATATATATATATACACACATAGGTTTGTATATATACACACATACAGTTATGTTCATAATAATAGCAGTGTGTTTAAAAAGGTGAGTAAACCTCAAAATTCTTCAAATAAATTGTATTTTAATGAACACAAATGCATTGGGGACACTGCACATTCTATTTCAAAGCCAGAAAATTGGAAAAAAGTAATTGGATTTGATAATATTTTACAGAAAGTCAATAAATATAAAACAAAAAAATAGCAGTGCTGACATATTTCTTTACAAAACTCAAATGTACCATATAAACTAAGAAAGGCTTGCATATTCAACTTTCTTGAGGATCATTAACTAATATTTAATTGCATAACCACGGTTTCTGATAACTGCTTCACATCTGTGGCACATGGAGTTGACCAACTTTTGGCACCAGCCAACAGGTATTGCAGCCCAGGACAATTCGTTCCACAATTCCTCTGCATTTCTTGGTTTTGCCTCATGAACAGCATTTTTGTATCAGCCCACAAGTTTTCAATGGGATTAAGGTCCGGGGATTGTGCAGGCCACTCCATGACTTCTTCCAGTATTCTGATGTACTAAAACTGATCCATGATCCCAGGTATGCGATAAATAGGACCAACACCAAAGTACGAGAAACATCCCCATATCATGATGCCTGCACCACCATGCTTCACCGTCTTCACTGTGTACTGTGGCTTGAATTCAGTGTTTGCAGGACGTCTGACAAACTGTCCGTGGCCCTTAAACTCAAAAAGAACAATCTTACTCTCATCTGTCCACAAAATATTACGTCATTTCTTTTTAATCCAGTCAATGTGTTCCTTGGCAAATTATAACCGCTTCAGCACATGTCTTTTTTTTAACAATGGGACTTTGCGGAGGCTTCTTGCTGGTAGCTTGGCTTCACATAGACGTGGTCTGATTGTTACAGTACTCACAGGCCATCTTAGATCTTCTTTCATCCTCCTGGAGCTGATCATTGGCTGAGCCTTTGCCATTTTGGTTATTCTCCCATCCATTCCAATAGTCGTTTTTCTTTTTCTTCCTCGCCTTTCTGGTTTTGGCTGCCATTTTAAAGCGTTTGATATCATTTTAGCTGAACAGCCTATCATTTTCTGCACTTCTTTATAGGTTTTCCCCTCTTTTATTAATTTCTTAATCAAAGAACGCTCTTTTTCTGAACAGTGTCTGGAACGACCCATTTTACTCTGTTTTTAAAGGACAAATGCACAGCCAGCATATGCAGCGTCAGTTGCCTTGAAGCTTAAATAAGGGCCACCTGTTTAACACCTTTTTTTCCCCACATAATCAATGACGTCACTTATGGAACTCAGCACTGCTATTTTTTTGAACACGCCCTTTTCAGTAAATGATTCAGTTTCACAGAATCAGCAGCATGCATGTCATGCCTGTTGGTTTTCTATACCTTTACTAAACATTCTAGAAACTTACTTGCAGTGTAGAAGTTGAAATTCTAACAAAAACAGTGATTTATCTTGCTAGTGATGTGGGACTGCTATTATTTTGAACACAACTGTATATATATAAATATATACACATATATATATACACAGATATACACATACATATACATATATACACAGGTATGTATATATACACACATATACACAAGTAAAAAAGCTGTACAAAAAAGCATTGCATCACTTGAGAAGTCGGCACAAGAGTTGCCATATTCTTTTAAAAAGTTGGTAGCGTTATGTCACTGTGCGTCAGAGAAGCCTACGTAAGCACGCTGCAGTGTCCTTCCATTTAGTCCTTTCAACCGGAAGTAGGAGTGCCGTTCCGTCTTCTAGCCGTCAACAGCGTTCTACTCGTATTGATTCTTCATTCATCACTCCAAGCAACGTTGGTAAGTCTTACAATATAACTAAAACAATTCTTACTTACAAAACTGTCCCATGTGTGATGTCTGCAGGAGTGTTTTCATGCATGTTTTAATGACACCAGCCTCGTTAGCATTAACTAATATGCTAACACATTTACGTCTGTTAGTATTATTAACTTACAATGACATTCTTTTTGTATTGTTTCACTTTCACAAATTCCTGTTTTCACAAAGCTGATTTGAGAGCTGGCTTGCGCAGTTAGTGGGGTCAATGACGATGACTTCTGTTTTGTTTGATCAGCCGTTTTACTGCCGTGTTACAGACACCGTTTGGAAACATTTAAGGTATGTAAATTAATATTTACAGAATATTTCTGTGTAAATAACTAATTTCACAACGTATATATCTGCAGCTTATATTCTGGTGCGACTAATATATGGAAACATATTTTTAACTTTAGAATTCAGTGGGTGCGGCTTATAGTCCGGTGCGGCTAATATATGGAAAATATTTGTTCCTCTAAAATTTTGTGGGTGTGGCTGTGCGCTCAATAGTCCGGAAAATACGGTAAATGATTTGAATGCCTCTGGACAACATATTAAATGCTTTTTAAGGCCTTAATTGTCTCAAATATCCACTTAAATACTTAAATATAAATGGTAAATGGGTTATACTTGTATAGCGCTTTTCTACCTTCAAGGTACTCAAAGCGCTTTGACGCTATTTCCACATTCACCCATTCACACACTAATGGCGGGAGCTGCCATGCAAGGCCCTAACCACCACCCATCAGGAGCAAGGGTGAAGTGTGTTGCTCAAGGACACAACAGACGTGACGAGGTTGGTAGAAGGTGGGGATTGAATCAGGAACCCTCAGGTTGCTGGCACGGCCACTCTCCCAACAGCGCCACGCCGTATTTTTACTGCTTTTAATGACCCACCAAAACCATATATTAGCTTTTATTCCACTTTTTTTTTCCTAAGTAGTATTTTTAGAACGTGCGGCCCGCACTTTGGACACCACTGCATTATAACAAATTATGAGATGAAGTCGCCCCCAGACGTCACCAATAGATTGCCAATGGGTGGTAAACAACTAACTCTAAGAATATGACGTTTTGTTGCACATGAGTGGCCTGAAAATGGTGTTTGGCGTAACATCAAGCGTGGACTGACCTTCACGATGCGACATATGAGGATGTCGTAACGCTGGTTGTTGATCCGGTGCTTCAGCATCACCTTGTTGACCATGGGAATGAAGATCTGGTACTGCAGACGAGAGGAAGGGAAAGCAAGTCAATAAAAGTGTGCCTAATTATACAGTTTAGCCTAAATTCCTCCTAAGCCAAATAAATGAGGATCAAACTGGTCCGACAGGAGATCAAAAGCTTGCTTTTCGCATGTTGCCAGACGTGGCTACGCCAGGAATGCTAACGATAGCGTTGATGACTGAGGAGGGGGCAGCCGTGACCTCATCCCCGCTCATAAATAGCAGCCCCCCCGTTGGCAAACACCGGTCCGTCACATGGGTCCGTGACGTCAGCGGTCTGGCAGGAAGTCATAAAAGGCCGGCAGTCTTCTAGCGCAGTGTTTTTCAACCACTGTGCCGCGGCCATGAGATACAGCCTGGTGTGCCGTGGGAGATTATGTCATTTCACCTATTTGGGTTAAAAATATTTTTCGCAAACCAGTAATTATAATCCGCAAATAATGTGCCGATGTTGAGTGTCAGTGCTGTCGAGAGCTCGGCAGAGTAACCGTGTAATACTCTTCCATATCAGTAGGTGGCAGCAGATAGCTAATTGCTTTGTAGATGTCAATATGGTTTGTCATTGTCTGTCTATCTGTGTTGGCCCTGTGATGAGGTGGCGACTTGTCCAGAGTGTACCCCGCCTTCCGCCCGAATGCACCTGAGATAGGCTCCAGCACCCCCCGCGACCCCAAAAGGGGCAAGCGGTAGAAAATGGATGGATGGATGATCACAATATGCAGACAACAGCGGGAGGCAGTGTGCAGGTAAAAAGGTATCGAATGCTTAAAACAAAAATAAACAAAAGGTGAGAGCACCTAAAAAAAGGCATTGAAGCTTAGGAAAGGCGATGCAGAACGAAACTACAACTGAACTGGCTGCAAAGTAGTGTTGTAACGATACCAATATTTTGGTACTGATACTAAAATTATTTTTATACTTTTCGGTACTTTTCTAAATAAAGGGGACCACAAAAAATTTGCATTATTGGCTTTATTTTAACAAAAAATCTTAAAGTACATTAAACATATGTTTGTTATTGCAAGTTTGTCCTTAAATAAAATAGTGAACATACTAGACAACTTGTCTTTTAGTAGTAAGTAAACAAACAAAGACTCCTAATTAGTCTGCTGACATATGCAGTAACATGTTGTGTCATTTATCTACCTATTATTTTGTCTACATTATTAAAGACAAGTGGTAGAAAATTAATTATTAATCTACTTTTTCATTTACTGTTAATATCTGCTTATTTTCTGTTTTAACATGTTCTATCTACACTTCTGTTAAAATGTAATAATCACTTATTCTTCTCTTGTTTGATACTTTACATTAGTTTTGGATGATACCACACATTTGGGTATCAATCCGATACCAAGTAGTTACAGGATCACACATTGATCATATTCAAAGCCCTCATGTGTCCAGGGACCTATTTCCTGACTTTATAAACATAAAATAATTTTTTTTTTTAAAAACAAAAGAAGATTTTGTGATGCCAAAAAAATATTGACATAATCATAGTAGTATCGATAATGACTTGATATGATTACAGTAGATGTTAGGTGTCGATCCACTAATGGCGTTTGTTTACATTTTGATGCCGGTGAGCTACGGTGTGTAGTGAAGCATGTTTAGCTATTCCTCGTCCTCCAGTACTTGTAAGAAACGTACTATAATTTACTTTGAGGATTAGTAATTCAGAAGTAGCTAAAACACTGGGGGATGGATGTTAGCCGCTAGCTAGCTAGCCATGTCTTAAAGCACCTCTTCCTGAGGGTGTTTCAGTGTTATAACTTCACCTTTATTGTTAGTTTTTAAGCCAAAATGCGTCCATTCTCCCTTTTCTGTCTACACACTGTCTGCTTGTAAGTACTCTGTGTGTGTGCGCTGCCGAACATGCTCCTCTGCTTGTAAAATCAGCAATGTCAACACGTGACTTCGACACGGGCGCGGGGGGGGTGCGGGACCGGTACGTTTCAGAGACTGTATAGTCCCGAAAATGATTCATTAGTATCGCGGTACTATACTAATATCGGTATACCGTACAACCCTCCTGCAAATGAACAAAAACAGAATGCTGGACGACAGCAAAGACTTACAGCGTGTGGAGCAGAGATGTGTCCACAAAGTACATCCGTACATCAGTGGTCCCCAACCACCGGTCCGAGGACCGGCACCGGTCCGTGATGCATGTGCTACCGGGCCGCGCAGAGACATTAAATAATTTATAACCGACCGCATTTTCCCCTACTTAACGTTCACCAGTCCCACCAGACACACCAATAAGCTTGTTCATAGATGTATTATAAAACTCCTAATAGGAAGTTGCCATTTGCTAGATTTGTTACATCTTTGTTACATGGGACAATGCACATTAGTGAAGTGAATTATATTTATAGAACGCTTTTCTCTAGTGACTCAAAGCACTTTTACTTAGTGAAACCCAATATCTAAGTTACATTTAAACCAGTGTGGGTGGCACTGGGAGCAGGTGGGTAAAGTGTCTTGCCCAAGGACACAACGGCAGTGACTAGGATGGCGGAAGCGGGGATTGAACCTGGAACTAAGGCTGAAACGACGCGTCGACGTAGTCGACGTCATCGGTTACGTAAATACGTCGACGCCGTTTTTGTGCGTCGACGCGTCGCATATTTACGTCACACTACCGTCATGGCGAAGCGCAAAGCAGACGATCAAAGCAGACGATGCGAGCGGTGCGAGCGAGGGGGAAAAATCACGCCAAAAGTCGTCAAAAGTGTGGAAGTATTTCAATACACAGTCTAATAATGTTGTTGAATGCACACTGTGTCGAGCGTAAATGGCCTATCATAGCAGCACAACGGCTATGAACGAACATTTGAAAAGAAAACCATCAACCATCAACTAGTCAATCGTCCGCGTGAGCATACGCTGTCATCATTACACAAAAACATGAATGTGTCATTTGTATCTGCTAGGGGTGTAACGGTACGTGTTTTGTATTGAACCGTTTCGGTACGGGGCTTTCGGTTCGGTACGGGGGTGTACCGAACGAGTTTCTAAGCTAAAGCTAACTTTAGCTGCTAAAGTCTTAACAAGCTGCTTCGCTCCTGCCTCTGTCTCAGCATGCAGCATTGTCCCACCCACACAACCATCTGATTGGTACACACGAAGCATTATCAGCCAATCAGCAGTGCGTATTCAGAGCGCATGTAGTCAGCGCTTCAGCGTGGAGCAGATAGGTGTTTAGCAGGTGAGCATCAGGCAGCGGACTCTCCCCAAATGATAATAAACACCTCCCAGTCAACTACTAGTAACATCCCTATGAGCCAGTTGACCTTCTAGAAACGTAAACTGCAGCTCAGCTCACTCGCAGTCCTGGCTTGAGGTGAAGGCTAATTACCTCCCAGTTCCAGCCACATCGACCCCTTCTGAGCGCCTATTTTCAGCTGCTGGGAATATTGTAAACAAGAAAATAAGCAAAGCATGTAGACATGCTAACCTTTCTTCATTACAACTGTTAGTCACTCACTGGAATGAGTAGAATTGGTTATTGTGTACTGTGTTGGACTGGATGTTTATTTTGCACATTTTAAAAGCAATACTTAATGTTTACAGTGCTCCAGAATATTTAGAATGGCACTTTTTTGTATTGGATGTTTATCTTTATTTTTGCACATTTTAGTAAATAAGCAATACTTTCACTTTTGTTGAAATGTTCACACTGTTACAGAATATTTCGTTTTACACTTTTTTGTATTGGATGTTTATCTTTATTTTTGCACATTTTAAAGCAAAATAAGCAATACTTTTACTTTTGAAATGCTTATACTATTGCAGAATATTAAGATTTGCACTGGATGTTGACTTTTATATTTGCACATTAAAATGCAAATAAGCTACTTTTAATTTTGTTAAAGGTTAAAAGTTTTAAATGTTTACATTGTTACAGAATATTTAGTCATGTTGTTGTCAATGTTGACTGAGTGGCCATACTTCTTTTTTTTTGTAAATAAAAGCCATGCCTTTTGAAAAAACTGGCCTACATTAATTTTTTCATCTTCATTTTGAATAAAAAAATAATCGGTAAAAGGAAAAATAATCTATAGATTAATCGAAAAAAAAAATTCTATAGATTAACCGATTAATCGAAAAAATAATCTATAGATTAATCGATAGAAAAATAATCGGTAGCTGCAGCCTTACCTGGAACCCTCAAGTTGCTGGCAAGGCCACTCTACCAACTGAGCTATACCACCCCATTAATAAACATATAAAATGTAAAGGGGCCAAATCGTAGCCAAAAGCTAGGTTCCATCTGCAGGTTGATGACCTAAGATCAGGGCAGATCAGGAACGAAGTGACCATAGTAGTTAAAGTGCATAAGGCAGGTGGAGAAGTGCTAAATTGTTGCATATAATAATTGTGCTGAAGGAAATAAATACCCATCTCCTTTGGCCTAGTAAGTTAAAGTGCTGGTATTATTGCACATCGTCCTACTACATAAGTAGTTAGCAATAACAGATGTATTTACGCATGTACAATTGGACCAAAAAAGCTAACATTAGTGTATTTATGTATGAAATATTGCACAAAATATGAAAACATAACTTTTAGAAATCTATTGGAACTAATGTCAAGTATTTCTAGCTTTCTTAATCTGTATATCCATGCTCTTGTCCTTGAATGTGATGTATCACCTATAACCCATCAGATACTAAAGCCAAAAAAAAGCCTACTACTAGCAAAAATGAGCAAAACACAAAAGTCTATGGAGAACTTTTTTGCAAAGGGAAAAGGCCAGGGGCTTACACTAATTGAATGGTATGGTGAGTTTTTTCATCTATTCATTTTTCATGCACTTATTTGCCATATCTATCTGCCACACGTGGAAGGCCGGTCCGTGAAAATAATGCCTACATTAAACCTGGTGCAATAAAGGTTGGGGACCCCCGCCGTACATGACATGACAATCAAAAATGCCCACACAAAGAAGGATAACAACAACTGAAATAGTCTTGATTGCTAAAACAAAGCAGGTGCGGGGAACAGCGCTCAAAGGAAGACATGAAACTGCAACAGGAAAATACACTACACACAGGAAGACACCAAAAAAGTCTAAATAAGTCACAGCGTGATGTGACAGTACTTTGAGACTAGTATAGTGATGCATGCTTGGTTATGGTTTAAATTCATATCCAACTACTTTTTATTGTCAATATCGAGTTTAATTTTTTAATGATTTCTGCCGGTGGTGTGCCTTCGGATTTTTTCAATGAAAAAAAATGTGCCTCGGCTCAAAAAAAGGTTGAAACACACTGGTCTAGCTACCTTCTTGCCCAGCTGGAACACCAGCGAAGACAAGGTGTCCATGGAGGTGGAGCGCAGCTCTGGCGTGCTGTCCAGCGTCCTGACGATGGGGTGGATGATGCGGGAGGCGTAGTCGGTGAAGTCCAGGGATTCTGTCAGCCTGTCCAGAGTCTCCAAGGCAACCCTGACAGGGTAGTCACACAAAAAACGACAAAGATGGTCTGCGACACATGGGAAATAAAACCTGGATGTTTGCCAAAAGACGTGGAAGCTCTCAGTTTGATGGCTTTGTTTTTTGTCGGCGAATAAGCTAAGCTAATGTTGCGTCCTGCTGTCCCAATCCTTAATGTTATGTTGTTGTATGTTGGGATAAGTATATTAAAACCCATATGGCACCAATTCCCGGTACCGAGGAATCGATACCGGTACTCGACGGTGCTAATTTTCGGTCCTTTCGTGAAGGTTCATGAGGTAATAACCATAGACATCTTATAAGTAGACGCAGCATTGGTTGCTGTGACGCGAGAAATTGGGCCACCATCTTGAAGTGGTGATGAGGAGCCGGCAAGCAGCCTAAACTGACAGTTGACAGGTTGAAAACAAAGATGGTGTTCAGCGTTTTCCTGCTCAAATGAGCGGACTGTTGAAAATAGGAATCGGGGGATTACTTTTCACAAGTAAGATTTAACATTAACGTACTATTGGTTGTATTTTGTGAAAAGAATATTACCACAGAGTTGAGAAGGAGCAAAGATCATTGCCGCTAGCAATCAAGAGTATGACCATAATAGTAACCATAATAATAACCATAATAATAATTCTGAATCCAGTGAAACAGATTGGTGGTTTTAGCTGATATAAAGACTTTCAGGTGTTTATATATGTTTATGTTTAAGTATTTGGCAGACGCTTTTATCCAAAGCGACATACATAAAAAATACATATAAAACAATCAATGTAAACATTATCTTAAGGGAAGAATGTAATACAAAATATCAATACAAAGTGTCAAGACAGAATAAACTCTCTGCTGCTGCAGCAACAGAGATACAGTCTATAGGTTTAATTGATTGATTGAAACTTTTATTAGTAGATTACAAAGTAACACATATTCCGTACAATTGACCACTACATGGTAACACCCGAAAAAGTTTTTAAACTTGTTTAAGTCGGGGTCCACGTTAAGTCCCTAAGATATATAGATATCTAATGTCATCATACATTGTTTATGTAGGATATACGCATGTATATACTGTATAACCTAATCATATTGTTTCTTCAATTTAAAAATAGCTGACCGTTTTTTTCCCCCTTCTCTGGGATTATATTCCCAGTTTTGATCTCGGACGTCTGGTCACTTATAGCATATAAGAATATTCTATTACCGGTACTGTTAAGCAAACTATGAATAATAAAACATGTGTCCTTTATCATAGCTACATGTATGACAAAAAAGCGTGTGAAAATCAGTGGTATTCAGTGAGGTAAGATTAATTAAATGCGCTGACAGTTCATTGCTCCTGCCAAATGAATTGCACTGAGTGGAGCGGATCATCACTCCAAGATGGCGGCCCGCGTCTCGTCAGCGCCAGTAGGCAGTAGGGCTCCATGCTGCGTACTCTTAGCAGATGTCTATGGTAATAACTATCAATTTGTTTATTAATATCATTTAACGTAAATTATATTTTCTTACACTTTGAACCCTGCGTCTTACGAAACAATGCGGCCAATTTGTGGATTTTTCTTTGCTGATGGTAATATTACAAATAGTTAAAAAAAAGAAGAAAAAAAAGAAAATACATAAAATACGGTATGTGTGTTATTGTTTGTGCCATGGCGCCATCTTTTGGATGAGTTTGCTCACTGAAGGTGGTGCAGTGTCATTCCGTTTAGTCCTTTCAACCGGATGTAGAAGTGTCGTTCCCTCTTCTAGCTATCCATAACGTTTCTACTAGTATGGATTCTTCATTCATCACTCCAAGCAACGTTGGTAAGTTTTACAATATAACTAAAACAATTCTTACTTACTAAAGTGTCCCATGTGTGATGTCTATAGGATTGTTTTCATGCATATTTGTACATGCTATCGTAATGTAATCAAGCTGGCCGCTTTAGCATTAGCTAATATGCTAAAATGTTTACAAGTGTTAGTATTAACTTACAGTGACATTCTTTTTGTATTGTTTCAGTTTCACAAATTCCTCAGTAAATTCACCAAAACGTCACCGTGGAGTTATTGAGTCTGTTTAGCTAATTGGAGAGCTAGCTTGCGCAGTTTGTGGGTCCATGACCATGACTTCTGTTTTTTTTGATCAGCCATTTTACTGCCGTGTTACAGACACCGTTTGGAAACAATTAAGGTATGTAAATAAACATTTACAAATTTACAGATCCAGCCCGCCAGCGTCCAAAATCAGGCCCGCGGGAAGTCCCAAGTATAAAAATAAAATTAAAAATAAAAAAATTAAAAATAATTATTTTTTTCTGTCTTTTCTTATCCACTTTGTAGCGCTTGCTACTCACGGTGTCTCCTAGCCGCTCAGGCAAATCATATTGTCTAAAAATGCATTTTCTCATCGATAACGTGACATCATCGTGCGCGCGGAAAGTGCGCTATATATATATAATATATATAATATATATATATATATCCCATATATATATATATCTAATATATATATCAAATACATATATATATATCAAATACATATATATATATATATGTATGTATATACATATGTATGTATATATATATATATATATATATATATATATATATATATATATATATATATATATATATATATATATATATATATATATATATATAAATCAAATACATATATACATATACATATAAATCAAATACATACATACATATATATATATATATATATATATATATATATATATATATATATATATATATATATATATATATGTGTATGTATGTATGTATACTGTATATACAGTATATATATATATATACACACACACAGCCCGGCTCGCGGCCAAATTGTTTTAACCCAATGCGGCCCCCGAGTCAAAAAGTTTGGGGACCTCTGCTCTATAGTATGGAAATAATATGTTAATTCAACAGTAAGTTGATAATAACATCCGTGCTCTCCAGTTGTGTTATATGTTTTCATTTGCAAGTATGCATTAATTTCCATTTGTCCTGGGCGTGTTGCCGTGGTCAGGAAGTAGTCTTTGCCATTGAGTTGAGTGTGCCAATTTTGTCTTTTGTTGAGTCCTACAAAGTGTTTATACTGTAAGTATTGCACTTCTTATTAGAGGTGGGGAAAATAATCGATTCTCTGATCCATCATGATTAGAATGTGGAAGATTCTGAATCGATGGACAAATGTCCAAACATCAATTATTTAGGTATGTTAATAATAATAATAATAATAACTGGGATTTATATAGCGCTTTTCTAAGTACCCAAAGTCGCTTTACATGTTAAAAACCCATCATTCATTCACACCTAGTGTAATGTAAGTACTCTACTGATTACACACCAGCTGTTTTATGTGTAACATGCATCTTAGTTGTAGTTTTCATTACCAAATTGGGAGGGGTTAAAATCACCATGAAACAATTAGTAATGCTAATTAGTAGCATGTATATGAATTTCCAATGGCTATTAGCATCAAGCTAATACATTTTAAAAAGTGGAGCTTTACTTTACTTGTTGGCATGGACAATTACAACCTTAGTCAGACTAGTCAGTCTTTGCCCACCAAGAGCTCTAACCGGACATGTTGTTACATGCGACCTTGGGATCAAAATGTGGTACCGTTGGATTTTTTGTGAATAGTGCCGCCAAAATTCAGTCAGTACCTGTAAGATTGGTACTGGTTTCTACTTGTGACATCTATTGTGTTGGACAAGTAAAGAGTGTACATCTAAAAAGTGCTTCTTGGAGACACATACAGCTCATTAGCATTAAAGCTACAAACCGATGATACATTTTGCTGGATTAGATATATTGACCTCCAAATTATTGCTGATAAACTGTATTATTGTCAACATCATTTAGAGACCGAACTAACCAGTGATGTAATGATAATACATATTCATAATACAAGTACACCCTTTCAAATGCAATAAACTTGTATTTCTTGTGTATTTTAACAATGCAATTGAAATGTAAACTTTTAAATAAGACAAACAAATCATAAAAGAAATATACTTAGTTACTTGAATAAAAATCACAAAAGCAATAAAAAAGGTTTTGTCTTTGTTAAGGAGGGGCTGGGGGACCCTCAAATGTACACAAGCAGAACAATAAATAAAATGGCTAAATCAAGTTATACCGTAGTGACCAAAACTATCACAGTATTTATACATACTCAAATATTTTTAATAATTAAAATAAATAGCCATACAATATACATTTTTGTCAGAGGACACGTTAAATATTCCTTTATTATTTTTATTTATCTTCTTCCAGATTAATTTGTAAACGTTTTGGAATGTTTTTTTATTTTTATTTGGGTGAATAGTTTGTTTCACTTCCGGTTTATGTGACGTCATGGTGGTTCACTTCCTGTTGAAGGGACGTCCGTCTGTGTCAACTCGACACTGTGGAGTTTATATGGATGACCGCACGGCCTTCTTGTTCAGTGTCAATATTAGAGCGCCACACCATTCCATTCAGAATCTATACTTTTTTTTAATAACATTGTAGTTCTATGATGAACTACATTCCTCCATAAACAACTCTAATACATTTCTATATTACTTTTAAGAAATTGGTTTTGTCGAATAAAATGCTACCCAAACGTTTACTAAAGTCAAATACAAATGAGGCAACAAGAGAAGTATCTTTTCTAAAGAAAATGTGTACAGCAGATATAGATCATCTACATCAGGGGTGTCAAACGTACGGCCCGCGGGCCTGAACAGATTTTATCCCGCCTGCGGGATGAGTTTGCTAAGTATAAAAATGAGCCGAAATTGTTGAATGAAAGAAACCGCTGTTCTAAATGTGTCCACTAGATGTCGCAATAGCAATTCTTTGTATCTCTGTAGATGATGCTACATATGTAAAAAAAATAAAAAATAAACCACATGATGTTAAGAAAATGAGCAAACTACATAAATAACATCCTGTAATTTGATTTTGATATTATTATTTTATCTTGATAGATTGAAAATTAACACCAATGAGTTGACTGATGAACATTATCACATAATTTATTCAGAAAGTATAAATAACAACAAATAAAAGATAGAATACTATTAACCGCAAATATGTAAGTGTAAAAAAAACAACAACAACATTATGATTTGTACATTTTCAGAAAGTGCTTATTCTATTTTTAAACTAAGAAAACAATATGAATTTGTCTTTATTTTGAAGTTACCGTGCCGTGATTTTACCAGTCCGGCCCACTTGGGAGTAGATTTTTCTCCATGTGGCGCCCCCATCTAAAATGAGCTTGTCACACCTTATCTACATCAACATGATGATTTGTCTGAGTGGCTGGACAGGACAGATTGGGGGGGGGGGGAAACTTTTTTTTTTTTTTTATGGATTAAGAATTGTTACAAACAAGAATCACGAATAATCTGTAAAAATCGATTCCTTTTGACACCCCTAGTGAATACTGCATCTTAGATGTTTAGGCAGTAATGTGTTTATACAAGTTTGGATTGGCGTATCACGTTTCTGAACGGGGAAAGACGTTAATGTCTCTTGTTTTAATGTTAGCATTTAAGATAAGTAGCAAGCTAACGCTAGTCCTTCCATTAGTTCATCAAAGTGTGGTTATCAATCACAGTTTTTCCATCATTTTAATTGAATACGGTGAGATTAGTTTTTAACCGTGTCTGTGTATGTACAAAACCCAAAAGCAGTGCAGTTGTCACGTTGTGTAAATGGTACATAAAAAGAGAATACAATGATTTGCAAATCCTTTTCAACTTATATTCAATTGAATAGACTGCAAAGACAAGATATTTCATGTTCACACTGAGAAACTTTGTTATTTTTTGTTGAAAATAATCATGAACGTAGTATTTAATGGCAGCAACACATTGCAAAAAAGTTATCAGAGGGGCATTTTTACCACTGTGTTACATGGCCTTTCCCTTTAACAACACTCCGTAAAGGTTTGGGAACTGAGGAGACACATTTTTGAAGTGGAATTCTTTCTCATTCTTGCTTGATGTACAGCTTAAGTTGTTCAACAGTCTCCCTTCTGCTATTTTAGCCTTCCAATTGCACCACACATTTTCAATGTCTGGACTACAGGCAGGCCAGTCTAGTACCCGCACTCTTTTACTATGAAGCTACGCTGTTGTAACACGTGGCTTGGCATTGTCTCGCTGAAATAAGCAGGGGTGTCCATGATAACGTTGCTTAGATGGCAACATATGTTGCTCCAAAACCTGTATGTACCTTTCAGTATTAATGGTGCCTTCACAGATGTGTAAGTTACCCAAGCCTTGGGTACTAATACACCCCCATACCATCACAGATGCTGGCTTTTGAACTTTGCGCCTATAACAGTCCGGATGGTTCTTTTCCTCTTTGATCCGGAGGACACGACGTCCACAGTTTCCAAAAACAATTTGAAATGTGGACTCGTCAGACCACAGAACACTTTTACACTTTGCATCAGTCCATCTTAGATGAGCTCGGGCCCAGTGAAGCCGGCGGCGTTTCTGGGTGTTGTTGATAAATGGCTTTGGCTTTGCATAGTAGAGTTTTAACTTGCAGTTACAGATGTAGCGACCAACTGTAGTTACTGACAGTAGTTTTCTGAAGTGTTCCTGAGCCCATGTGGTGATATCCTTTACACACTGATGTCGCTTGTTGGTGCAGTACCGCCTGAGGGATCCAAGGTCTGTTTACATGCAGTGATTTCTCCAGATTCTCTGAACCTTTTTGATGATATTACGGAGCGTAGATGGTGAAATCCCTAAATTCCTTGCAACAGCTGGTTGAGAAATGTTGTTCTTAAACAATTTGCTCAGACATTTGTTGACAAAGTGGTGACCCTCGCCCCATCCTTGTTTGTGAATGACTGAGCATTTCATGGAAGCTGCTTTTATACCCAATCATGGCACCCACCTGTTCCCATTTATCCTGTTCACCTGTGGGATGTTCCAAATAAGTCTTTGATGAGCATTCCTCAACTTTATCAGTCTTTTTTGCCACTTGTGCCAGCTTTTTTGAAACATGTTGCAGGTATCAAATTCCAAATGAGCTAATTTTTGCAAAAAATAACGTTTCTCAGTGTGAACATGAAATATCTTGTCTTTGCAGTCTATTCAATTGAATATAAGTTGAAAAGGATTTGCAAATCATTGTATTCTCTTTTTATTTACCATTTACACAACGTGACAACTTCACTGCTTTTGGGTTACGTAGTACAAACGCCCACATATGGAAAACTGACCCACTTAATTTTCATTTATCATTCGGTTCATCAACTTATCGAATATCAGCCCTGGAATGTTGTGTTCTCAGTAAGGCTTACCCACATTACTTTCTAAATTCCAGCACCAATCACTATGGTAGAATCTCTGAGACTTATTTAAAATGGTGGAAAATACTAGGACACTTTAAATGCACCACTCTTCATGAAATTGCTGCTGTTTTTTGGCGTAATCGTGCTCAATTGTTTGAGTGTTTGAAAAGGCCATGAAAACAACAACTAGTGGTGATTGGTACGGTACGTGCAAAAGCACAACACCCAGGCAAATGACTGCATACCGTAAGGCTAAAGATGACAAAGCATGGCTACTGACTTGCGGGCCTGCAGGGGGACATCGGGCGCATCGAAGAGCTTGACGATGGGAGGCAGCAACAGGTGCAGGTAGTCGTCCAGGTTGGCACCAAACAGCTGGATGGCGTTCAGCAGCTGGACATGAAAGCACACCACTACTGAAGAGGTTTCTTTCGACGTAACAGGGGAAAAAAACTTTTTTTCAAAGTGCAATAGTGCTGTGTTTTTCAACCACTGTGCCGCGGCACACTAGTATGCCGTGAGATACAGTCTGGTGTGCCGTGGGAGATGATCTACTTTCACCTATTTGGGTAAAAAATATTTTTTGCAAACCAGTAATTATAATCCGCAAATAATGTGCCGTTGTTGAGTGTCTGTGCTATCTGTAGATCGGCAGACTTACCACGTTATACTCTTCCATATCAGTAGGTGGCAGCAGGTAGCTAATTGCTTTGTAGATGTCGGAAACAGCCGGAGGCAGCGTGCAGGTAAAAAGGTGTCTAATACTTAAACCAAAAATAAACAAAAGGCGAGTGTCCCTAAGAAAAGGCATTGAAGCTTAGGGAAGGCTATGCAGAACGAAACTAAAACTGAACTGGCTAACAGAATGCTGGACGACAGCAAAGACTTACTGTGGAGCAAAGACAATGTACATCCGAACATGACATGATAATCAAAACTGTTGATTGTCAAGAGTTAGTGCTGCAAGGAGTTCTGGGTATTTGTTCTGTTGTGTTTATGTTGTGTTACGGTGCGGATGTTCTCCCGAAATGTGTTTGTCATTCTTGTTTGGTGTGGGTTCACAGTGTGGGGAATATTTGTAACAGTGTTAAAGTTGCTTATACGGCCACCCTCAGTGTGACCTGTATGGCTGTTGACCAAGTATGCCTTGCATTCACTTGTGTGTGGGAAAAGCCGTAGATATTATGTGACTGGGCCGGCACGCAAAGGCGGTGCCTTTAAGGTTTATTGGCGCTCTGTACTTCTCCCTACGTCCGTGTACACAGCGGCATTTTAAAAAGTCATAAATTTTACTTTTTTAGCATGCTAACATTTTTATTTTATTTTGCTCATATTTTTGTTAATTGACGCGATCTGGCCAGCGTGCTAACTGTTAGCATTTCAGTTTGGCTTTGACTCTTTAGCATTAATAGAAATAAAATGTGTATATATATATATATATATATATATATATATATATATATATATATATATATATATATATATATATATATATATATATATATATATATATATATATATATATATATACGGTACTGGTTTTGAAGGTGAAAACTACCAAACTGGCCCCCACATTCTTTGATTCAGCAGCTGTACATGAAAGCACACAAGTACTTGTCAAGTTTCTTCTGGCATCACACGTTTTTTTATAATGTGATAGTGTATGTCACAAGTGTCCAAAGTGCGGCCCGTGGGGCGTCTGTGGACCGTAGCTAATTTTTAAACGGCCCGCGGCACAATCGCTAGCATTCTATTATTAGCAAGCTAACTTTTTTTTTGCAACTTTTGCAGGTATACAACTCAGCGTCAAACATTTTGTTACTTGACAAATGATACCTGTTAGCATGCTAACTTTATTTTAGCTAATTTTGCAAGTATAAACCTCCCGCGGCACAATCGTTAGCATTCTATTAGCAAGCCAGATTTTTTTTTTGCAAATTTTGCAGGTATACAACTCAGCGTCAAACATTTTGTTACTGACAAATGACACCTGTTAGCATGCTAACTTTGTTATAGCTAATTTTGCAAGTATAAACCTCAATCATATTTTCTAACAGTAAGCATGGTAATGTTAGCATAGCACTGATAGCATGCTAGCTTTTTTAGCTTATATTTTTGTGTTATATGACACTATCTGGCCAGCGTGCTAACTGTTAGCATTTCAGTTTGGCTTTGACTCTTCAGCATTAATAGCAAATGTCTACCAAAATGGCATTTTTTGGTTTTGAAGTTTAAAATGACCAAAATGGCCCCCATATCCTTTGGTTTGTCAGTCTGCGGCCCCTAAGTGGACAAAGTTTGGGCACACGATACAACAGAAGGAGAAGAGCTGCAAGATGGCGATAGCTGGAAGGAACAGCTCCTTGAAAAGATGGAAGTATGTTTTCCTTTTGGATTAGCGGGTAACCAGAGTCCCATTTCCCTAATTTGGAATTCCCGGGAGGCTCCTCTGCAGACCCGTACTGTACGTGACCCGGTCCATCCGCTGCAGTTCTACTCAAGTCTCAGAGACTAAGTAGACCTAAGGGTTAGAAGTTTCGATAATGTATGGTGGTCTTTGCCCCCAACCATAATTTAGGACTTTGGGGGAGAACCAGGCGAGCGGCAAGGTTTACAAGTTCTACATTCACATTTCAAGACCTAGCAGAGGTTTTGTAGTGGATTTAAATGGAATTATGTGTTGTGCTTGGACATTTTCTGATAATACCCACAAAGTTGTGTTATGTGTCACCAAGTGTGTTGACTTCATGTTGGTTTATTTGCGCCATGAGTGGGAAAGGTTGTTTGGATTGGGTCATATATAAAAATGCTGTTCTGTGTTCATGCCAAAGTGAAATTCATGGTCATTAACCTGAATTACTCAGGATGTCCACAAGATGGTGACAAAACTACAGCAATTACACTGTCAGATATTTAAAAATTAGATGGAGGCATCAGATTCCTGACTAAGTTTGTGTTGTGTCGCGGGCCACACTGATATAAACACATGTAGCCATCATAAGAAAGTCCAAGTAACAAAGTAAAAGTACTGTTTCCTCTTCACAATTGATTGGATTGGGTCATATTAGTAGATGCTGTGCTGTGTGCATTTCAAAGTAGGGCTACACGATTATTTGTATCAATATGGAAATCACGATTATTTACTATGTTATGTAAAACATATTTTCATTGCCCTTTCTATTTCAAACAAACAATATGAGAACTAGGCTTTAATTCCAAAATAAAAATTTAAAAAATAATTAATCAGTTCTCAAACAAAATTGACAAAAGACAAATGTCTGTCTATCTGTGTTGGCTCTGCCACTTGTCCAGGGTCTAACCCGCCTTCTGCCGGAGTGCAAGCTGGGATAGGCTCCAGAGGGGGACATCCATCCATCCATTTTCTACCGCTTGTCCCTTTTGGGGTCGCGGCGGGTGCTGGAGCCTATCTCAGCTTCATTCGGGCGGAAGGCGGGGTACATCCTGGACAAGTCGCCACATCATCGCAGGGCCAACACAGATAGACAGACCACATTCACACACTAGGGTCCATTTAGTGATGCCAATCAACCTATCAATCAACCAAGTGCATGTTTTTGGCGGTGGGAGGAATCCGCGTATTCCGGCTTCCTCCCACCGCCAAAACCAAATTAGTCTACTGTCTTTCGGTCGCCCCCCTGGTGGTTGTGAAAGCGCTTGAATTGATATGCTTGCTCTTTAAATGTTCATATCGCTGGCCATCGCCCTCGTTTAATCGTAGCGGACAAAATCGTGATCATGATTAAAATGAACTGTGCAGCTCTTTTTCAAAGTACAATTTATGGTCATTAACCTGAACTACTCACAATGTACACAAGATGGCGACAAAGTTGCAGCAATTATTCCGTGAGATATTAAAAAGTAAGCTGGAGGCACTCCGTGGGCCAGATCTCGCGGGCCAAATTGAACCTACCGGTGGGCCTCTATTTGCCCGCGTGCCATAGTTTGGATACTACTGATTTCAAATGTTAGATGCCAACAGCCAGTTAGCATCTACATGTCCTCCAAAAAGCACAGAAATGTCTATGGCGTCACATTAGTACCAAAAATCCAAGCGCGTAAAAACTGTTATCGCGCGCTGATTCTCCACTTCGGGTGTCGCGCGCGTGGTGCCTTTGTGCGCGCGCGCGGCGCCTTCTTGCATGCGCGCTGTGCCTTTCTGCACGCGTGCTGTGCCTTTCTGCGCGCGCGCTGTCTCGGTCTGTGCGCTGTCATGTTTCATTTTGGTACTTTGGGGGCGGGCATGCTTAGACCGCCCCTTCTTTCTGATTGGCTTTGAGCAATCAGAAGTATAGCAGGGCGGGTCATTGGAAGAAGTGGATAAAAAAATGTTGGCTGAAAAAGAGGTAAGTTATTGAACTGGTTTGGCGTGATTGTAAGGGTACTATTACTAAAAATAATAATAATACATTTTTGTTTATAAAGCACTTTTCATACATTTAAAATGCAGCTCAAAGTGCTTTACATAGTTAAAAACAAAATGAGAAATAACACCCACACCCCATGAAGACAGTCAAACATGTACATAAAAATAAACAAACAACAACAACAACAATAATAATAACAACACAATGACAATAGCCAATCACAGGAACCCTCTGGACGTGGAGATCCAGAGGGCTCTTTGAGGAAACACTAGATGATCAAATAAATGGATTAAAAATAATTAAAATACACATCAGGTAAAAGTCCAAAAATAATATGAAATAAGATAAGTTATAATCAAACATAAAAATAAACTACAATATGAAAAACTATAAAATAAAATAAAATACAATAAAAACTGAAATATAAATATAATAAGACCATATAAAAATAGGCTAAGATATGATAAAACATAAAAATAAGCTAAGATATGATAAAACATAAAAATAACTAATACTAATAGAATAATCTTGCACATCGGGCCTAATAATTGTGTAGTAAAGTGGTTTTTGAATTCGAGCAATGTAATCTGAAAGATGTTTAAAATATCAACAATTAATGTTAATATTTTTGAAACCATATACTTCTCATAACATGAGTATCTGTGTGCAGGAGAGTGTAAAGAAAAGCATTGCTATAGTTTCACTTCATCTGCCTTTTTTTACAACCTACTTGAAGTTGTATTTTTCTTATTTTTCTTATTTTTTTTATTTCTTTTTTTTTTTTTAAAGCCAATCAGAAAGAAGGGGTGGTCTAAGCATGCCCGCCCCCAAAGTACCAAAATGAAACATGACAGCGCACAGACCGAGACAGCGCGCGCGCAAAGGCACCACGCGCGCGCAAAAGGGTGTCGCGCTCGCGCACGAAGTGGAGAATCAGCGCGCGATAACAGTTTTTACGCGCTTGGATTTTTGGTACTAATGTGACGCCATAAATGTCTTCTATTTTACTAAAGTCATTCACTAAAGGTAAAAATGCAAGGCTATAGGCTTCTAAGAGCTAGCAGCTACACAGCAGGTAGCACACACTAGCAGACAAGCTAGGCATAGGTAATAATCATTGAACAGTATTGCAGTGTCAAACAGCTAGTTGCATATTACTTACACATACAAAGTCTCCAAGGCAGTATTGCAAAGTATCCAGTAGCAAACGTGTCCGCATCATTCCACTTACCAGGTCATGAGCTTAACTTCATGAATTAGTGGCCACTAGGTGTCAAAAAAAAGCAATTAACACTCCACTTCAACCTAAAGACAGTGTAAGTCCATTCCAGAGGGTTAATAATAAATATATTAGTGTTTTTCATGACTATCATTGTTCTCTGTTTGATCAAACATTTTCCAACATTCCACACTACTAAATAACACAAGTATGTATAATGGCAACAAATAGATATTGGATCAATATCTGTATTGCTGAATACTCGAGTGTCGGTATTGCGTGGGAACTACTATCCTTGGCTCACTTCTATTTACACTTGTAAGACCACTATATCACTTTTGCTGCCTTCATAAGTTTAACGTTAGCACATTTTTGAAGAGTAAAGGATGCCAAAAGGTGACCAACATGGCGTGTAGAGTTTGTCAAGGTTTTCTGACTTTCCACACACACACACACACACACACACACACACACACACACACACACACACACACACACACACACACACACACACACACACACACACACACACACACACACACACACACACACACACACACACACACACACACACACACACACACACACACACACACACACACACACACGTTTTATCCAGAATAATACTGGTTTGACATGCAGAAAACAATGTGAGTGAAATACATATAAATGAAATGTCTAAATAAATATTTAACATTACTTGTATTAAATGCTCTTGTTTGATGAGGAAGGAGGGGCGAGTTATTTCTTGAATTTAACCGCATTTCTCACCTTCTTAAACAAAGTGCTGGTATTCACAACTTTTTTTGGCCCTATGGTGGATTACGTCACAGTAGCATAAAAAAAATGCCTTGGTACTCGATTCCGGGCAAACAGATTAATTTTAATTTAATCACATCGAATAATTAATTTTTTTATTTGTAACTATGCACATTAATAAATACATAAAATAATCTCATCAAAAATCCAATAGTCTTTATGAGTTTTACGTGACCAGTCAGGTCACGTTTACCATTTTGTTGGTTCTGGATTAGCTCGCCAACTAACTCCGGAAAATACATGAATTGCGGGATCCGGTCCAGGCAATCAAAGAAAGGACTAAAAAAAACAACTTGATGATGCTTATAGGCCTGAGTGCTATCTCGAGCGCTACACAGCCTCAGCTCTCCACAGCCATTTTCTATGCACTTCTGCTATCACCACGCCTCTGCTTCACTAGCCACGCTTCATCCTATTGGTCAACCCTGACCCTAAATCACGACAGGATTGGTTGTTGGGTGGGTCACACACTATCACTTCCGGATCAATGCATTTTTAGCAATAGGTGTCATTACCTTGTATTTATGTACTTTTTAACAAACATTTATTTACTTAAGGAAATGACGGTCTCCAATTGCAGTATTTACAACTCCACCAGTACGTGTACGTGTACACGTAGAAGTATGATTTGCAGCAAAACAATAGCATTTTTAAAAAACACATGCAATCCGCCTTCCTAGTACCGTATTTTTCGGACTATAAGTCGCTCCGGAGTATACGTCGCACCGGCCGAAAATGCACAATAAAGAAGGAAAAAAACATATATACGTCGCACTGGAGTATAAGTCGCATTTTTGGGGGAAATTTATTTGATAAAATCCAACAACAAGAATAGACATTTGAAAGGCAATTTAAAATAAAAAAAAATAGTGAACAACAGGCTGAATAAGTGTACGCCATATTACGCACAAATAACCAACTGAGAACGTGCCTGGTATGTTAACGCAACACGTCATGGCAAGAGTCATTCAAATAACTATAACATATAGAACATGCTATACGTTTACCAAACAATCTGTCACTCCCAATCGCTAAATCCGATGAAATCTTCTTCCCCGGTGTCGCCTCTGGTATGCGGCCCGTTAGCGTCCTTTCTTTCTGCTGCTCGATTGCTGTTCTCTGCTGCATATTTCACTACGTCCAGCTTGTAATTTGCAGTATATGATTTCCTTTTCTGTGCCATTTTAGTTCAGCCCTTCTCAGTTTTTATAAGTTACCGACAATGTTGATGTGATCCATTTTAATAGCTACGGCAGTAGCATATAGCAGTTAGCATCCCAGGACCCACAATGCACTTCTGACATGACCCACCCCCGCCAAATTATTATTGGTTGGCGTGTGAGTGACGATTGCTGACGTGTGTGTGACGATTGCGGACATTTTCTTCGTCGCTCACGCGAATGAGATAAATAATATTATTTGATACTTTACAGTAATGTGTTAATAATTTCACACATAAGTCGCTACGGAGTATACGTCGCACCCACGGCCAAACTATGAAAAAAACGTCGACTTATAGTCCGAAAAATACGGTAAGTCAAATTGGTCATCTGAGCGTTTCAGTGTCACTTTTGGATGAACAACACAATATTTTTGGCATCATGTTGTACTGGAAAAAGCCAACAGTATCACCATCAGTACCAGTATCTGTTTCATGTCCATGTTAGAGGAATATTTGTCCACCTTTAAGCCGAAAAGAACGCCTTAGAACTGGCCTTCGTTCCCACCCTGTTTCATTATCTATGTACTAGGGTTGTACGGTATACCGGTACTAGTAAAGTATCGCGGTACTAATGATTTAAAAACGGTACTATACTCTGTTTGAAAAGTACCGGTTCTCCATTTTTTTTCCTAACGGGCATGACGGCGCGTCGTCACGTCGTGACATTGCTGGGTTTACGAGCAGAGGAGCATGTTCGGCAGTGCACACACACAGAGTACTTACAAGCAGACAGTGTGTAGACAGAATAGGGAGAATGGACGCATTTTGGCCTAAAAACCAAAGATAAAGGTGAAGTTATAACCCTCAAACACACTCAGGCAAGCTAGCTAGCAGCTAAGATCCATCCGCATTCGGCAGTCTTTTAGCTACTACTAAATCACTAATCCAAATAAAGTAAGTTTCTTACAAGTATCATTATCACTGCAGGACGAAGAGTAGCTAAATATGCTTCACTACACACCGTAGGAGGATACAATAGCTCACCAACGTCACAATGTAAACAAACGCCATGGGTGGATCTACACCTGACATCCACTGTAATGATACCAAGTACAAGGACGTATCTAGTCAATACTACTATGATTACATCGATATTTTTTATCGTCACAAAATGTATTTCCTTTTAAAAAAAATCATATTATGTTTATAAAGTCAGGAAATACATCCCTGGACACATGAGGGCTTTGAATTTTACCAATGTATGATCCTGTAACTGCTTGGTATCGGATCGATACCTAAATGTGTGGTATTATCCAAAACTAATGTAAAGTATCAAAGAAGAGAAGAATAAGTGATTATTACATTTTAACAGAAGTGTAGGTAGAACATGTTAAAAGAGAAAATAAGCAGATATTAACAGTAAATGAACAAGTGGATTAATAATCAATTTTTACAGTTTGTCCCTCATAATGTAGACAAAATAATAGGTAGATAAATGACACAATATGTTACTGCATACGTCAGCAGACTAATTAGGAGTCTTTGTTTGTTTACTTACAACTAAAAGACAAGTTGTCTAGTATGTTCACTATTTTATTTAAGGACACAATTGCAATAATAACCATATGTTTCATGTACCCTAAGACTTTTTGTAAAAAAAAATAGCCAATAATGACATTTTTTGTGGTCCCCTTTGTTTAGAAAAGTATCAACATATATTTTGGTACCGGTACCAAAATATTGGTATCGGGACTACCCTAATATGTACACACATATTATAATATTACTAGTGTCATGAAGTACTAGCCTGGAGAGAGAGTGAAGTCAACTTTCAGTTGGACAAAAGAATGAGAGACGGGCGACTGGGTCCTGATACATGCATGAGTGCCACTCATGCCCATCTCCTTGCAGTTTTTTGTTTTTTTTTACACCAGCATACTTGTAGCGAGTGGTCTCCGGCCCAGAGAGCAAAGATCGTTGTTGTTTGCCTACCTTGATGGTGACGCCGCGCCCGGTGCTGTTGTCATGCATGAAGACGCGCAGCATGTGCGGGATGAGCTGAGGCAGGTAGAGTTTGAACTCGCCGCCCAGCGCCACCACGATCTGCTCGATGAGGAGGATGATGGTGCTCTGCATGGGGTTGTTGGGGGTCCAGTACTCCTGCAACACACAGCCATGTGGTCATTACATCACGTCAGGGATGAGAAGGTCTGGGCCATTCTAGCTATGTATTATTTGGTATCATAAGACACCTTTATTTATTTGTACACAATTCAAGGTGCCTTACAGACAGTTACATCAAAATAAAATCATCAAACTATTATACGGTCTTTCAAATATAAAACAAATAGAATAAAATAAAATACTTTCAGTTGTCATAAGCACAATGAAAGTGTTTCCAGCATGGATTTAAGGCCTGGGCACCAGCAGGAGACCACTCCCTGAGGTTCTCAGAGCTGGAGATGGTTCATATGGTTCTAACATGTCAGCAGGAGACCACTCCCTGAGGTTCTCAGAGCTGGAGATGGTTCATATGGTTCCAACATGTCAGCAAGAGACCACTCCCTGAGATTCTCAGAGCTGGAGATGGTTCATTTTGTTCTAACATGTCAGCAGGAGACCACTCCATGAGGTTCTCAGAGCTGGAGATGGTTCTAACATGTCAGCAGGAGGCCACTCCCTGAGGTTCTCAGAGCTGGAGATGGTTCTAACATGTCAGCAGTAGACCACTCTCCTGGTTCTAGTCAGGATTTGAGCAGCAGCATTTATAATGAAACTTTGTTTAAAGCAGGTTACAGTTTGGTTGCATGAAGATGGCCTAAAATGTATTTCTTTAAATGTATTCTTATTGAAATTATGAAACTGAATTTATTTGGAATCCGCATTTTTGTGCACCCCTTTATCGCGTACCTTGTTATCTGGTCCAACATGCACACACTTGGTCCCTACAGAAAGCAGATTCAAACATATTTGTTGTGATTAGACCCGAAGTTGAAATGTTTCTTGTACAATCATTTATTTGTGGCGGCCCCCCAATTCATGTGGCCCCGGCTCTTACACACAACACATTTCAACACGACTGAGAATGAAGCTTGTCGCTACAACTTGGTACTGTGTTTCTCAACACACACTCACCTGGCCTGGCAGAGAATAAGAAGACCTAGCAAGAGGGATCAGCGACTACTTTGACCCCTCTGGGCTGTGTTTTGAAAAATAAAGAAGCGATTTGGCTCAAAGCTACTAGGGGTTGATTAATTCAAAGAAGCTTTGATTTATATTCTGTTGATTTGATAAGTCGTTGAATGAGAATATGTCATGAAAAAAGATAAAATCCTGACTGTGGAACTTTAAATATGCGGACCGCTGCAACTGAGTGTGTGTTGTGATCGAAGCGGAACATTTTTTTATTTAAATTAATAACGCACACATCTTAAAAGTGCAATTTTAAAAAGAGTATACGTATAAATGTTATGACAAACAGTATTTTTTTTATTTCAAATATTTTCCCTAAAATACGCACTGAGGCTATAAAATGTGTTGTATCAAACTAATCAATAGATTACTCCATTTCTAAAACAATTGATAGCTATGTCCCTAAAAACCGAGAGACTCTTTCTGGGTTTTATTGAAGATTTTTAGAGATTCAAATATGAAAGCACCTATCGCTCTTCTCAATGAGCAGCGGGTGTCCAAGTGTCGCCCCCAACCTCTCTTTTAAAGCACTTACAGGAGGCTCTGGCTGTATTTTTTTTAAAATAAAAAAGAAAAAGAAAAAGAAGCGAGACACGAAAATTTGTGTTTCTAACCATTTTTTTTTCTTTTTATGTTTTTAGTCACTTTTTGTCTCATGAAAAACTACACACACATGTTAAGGCCATTTATGCAAATGAGGTCATGTATTCAACCACAGATTGCAGTCTTTTTGACGTTTCTACTACAGAGGGGCACGGGGCCCACTCAAAAATGTGACACTGAATTAGTAATATCTTACTCTCGATTTGAATGGTATTCAAATATTTGTATCTAACCTGCTTACAGTTGAACAGAACAAACCTTGTCAAATGATAGGAAACCACAAAGATTGTTATCAAGGCTTAGGTCAGACGGATTACTAAAATAAATAATCAAATATATTGCAAAAGAAAGGACTGACGGAAAATAAATTTTAACAAAAATAAAATTCTAACTAAATAATAATATACGTGTTTTTTTTTTTATAAACTGTCGATAAAATCAAAGTGCCAATAAAAACACAGCTTCACCACTTCAGTCATAATTTTTGCACTTAAGAAACTTCCCTATGACTTTGGCTCCAGACTTCTTCTGTTTGTTTGATATTGTCATTACTGCTACCAGTGGTGGAAAAGTGTATTACAACTGAGTACGGTACAGTGGAACTGTCACGCCAAATTTCTTCCCTCTACAAAAACCTTCTCTCCCCCATTTACTTCTGTGGTCATGTTTCCTCTTACGTCATTGACAGCGATCGATAGCACTTCGGCTTTGACTGCCCGTCGCTGGAAGGATACTTCGTCTTTGACAGCTGCTGGAATCTGAAGAAATCGATTATTGTTTTGTTTTTTGTACAGGCGCGAAACAGGACAGTCGCGTGCAGGTTAAGGACCCCCGGCAACTTTGTGATTTTATTGGACGCAGCCCCGGAAGTAAATGGGGGAGGGAAGGTTTTTGTAGAGGAAAGAAATTTGGCGTGACAGAACCTCGATTCATGAACGGCTCTATTTGCCATTTTGAAAAGGCGGGGCCCCCTAGGTCACATCCTGTTTACATCCCGCAGACACATTTCCAGGAGCTTGAAGGCTGGCGGCACTTCTGACGAGTTTATTTCCACAATTGGCGTACCTCGCGCCGGTCAGGGTTGTGTCGGCCGGTCTTCGAGATCACAGAAACGCTTCAAATGGGGATTTGTTCTTTTGCAAGTCTTAAATTGTGATGAGACCAAAAAAATGCCACAGCGGACCTTTGGTACAATGAAAGGAGAAGGCACTACCGGGTAAGGCTGAAACGACGCGTCGACCTAGTCGACGTCATCGGTTACGTAAATACGTCGACGCCGTTTTTGTGCGTCGACGCGTCGCATATTTACGTCACACTACCGTCATGGCGGAGCGCAAAGCAGACGGTGCGAGCGAGGGGGAAAAAATCACGCCAAAAGTCGTCAAAAGTGTGGGAGTATTTCAATACACGGCCTAATAATGTTGTTGTATGCACACTGTGTCGAGCGGAAATGGCCTATCATAGCAGCACAACGGCTATGAACGAACATTTGAAAAGAAAACCATCAACCATCAACTAGTCAATCGTCCGCGTGAGCATACGTTGTCATCATTACACAAAAACATGAATGTGTCATTTGTATCTGCTAGGGGTGTAACGGTACGTGTTTTGTATTGAACCGTTTCGGTACGGGGCTTTCGGTTCGGTACAGGGGTGTACCGAACGAGTTTCTAAGCTAAAGCTAAAGTCTTAACAAGCTGCTTTGCTCCTTCTGCTCCTGTCTCAGCACGCAGCATTGTCCCACCCACACAACCATCTGATTGGTACACAGAAAGCGCTATCAGCCAATCAGCAGTGCGTATTCAAAACGTTAGTAGCCAATCAGCAGTGCGTATTCAGAGCGCATGTAGTCAGCACTTCAGCGTGGAGCAGATAGGTGTTTAGCAGGTGAGCATCAGGCAGCGGACTCTCCCCAAATGATAATAAACACCTCCAAGTCAACTACTAGTAACATCACTATGAGCCCGTTGACCTTCTAGGAATATAAACTGGAGCTCAGCTTACTCGCAGTCCTGGCTTGAGGTGAAGGCTAATTACCTCTCAGTTCCAGCCACATCGACCCCTTCTGAGCGCCTATTTTCAGCTGCTGGGAATATTGTAAACAAGAAAAGAACCAGAGCATGTAGACATGCTAACCTTTCATCATTACAACTGTTAGTCACTCACTGGAATGAGTAGAATTGGTTATTGTGTACTGTGTTGGGCTGGATGTTTATTTTGCACATTTTAAAAGCAATACTTAATGTTTACAGTGCTCCAGAATATTTAGATTGGCACTTTTTTGTATTGGATGTTTATCTTTATTTTTGCACATTTTAGCAAATAAGCAATACTTTCACTTTTGTTGAAATGTTTACACTGTTGTTACAGAATATTTCGTTTTGCACTTTTTTGTATTGGATGTTTATCTTTATTTTTGCACATTTTAAAGCAAAATAAGCAATACTTTTACTTGTGAAATGCTTATACTATTGCAGAATATTAAGATTTGCACTGGATTTTTACTTTTATATTTGCACATTAAAAAGCAAATAAGCTACTTTTAATTTTGTTAAATGTTAAAAGTTTTAAATGTTTACATTGTTACGGAATATTTTGTCATGTTGTAGTCAATGTTGACTGAGTGGCCATACTTCTTTTTTTTGTAAATAAAAGCCATGCCTTTTGAAAAAACTGGCCTACATTTATTTTTTCATCTTATTTTAAATAAAAAAATAATCGGTAAAAGGAAAAATAATCTATAGATTAATCGAAAAAATAATCTATAGATTGACCGAAAAAAATAATCTATAGAAAAATAATCGTTAGCTGCAGCCTTACTACCGGGACACAAGCCGATGAAGGATTGCCTCATACTGCTAGTTTGTGCTAATGCTATCGGTGACTACATAAAGCCACCGCTCTTTTATAACTCAGAAACTTCCAGGGTGCTCAACAATGCCACAAAAATTCCCACACATTGTAAAATTATTTTCTGTTTTTGTTTTTTTGAGCACACCAACAAAACTTGTATGTGTTGACATTCAAGCTTACTGTAATTTTGTGTTTGGATAAAAAAAGATTGTTGAGCTATTACCTCCTTGTTATTTTGGTTTGCTAATGATATACAGTGTATATATACACTATATTGCCAAAAGTACTTGGCCACCTGCCTTGACCCACATATGAACTTGAAGTGCCATCCCATTCCTAACCCATAGGGTTCAATATGCTGTGGGTCCACCTTTTGCAGCTATTACAGCTTCAAATCTTCTGGGAAGGCTGTCCACAAGGTTGCGGAGTGTGTTTATAGGAATTTTCCACCATTCTTCCAAAAGTGCATTGGTGAGGTCACACACTGATGTTGGTGGAGAAGGCCTGGCTCTCGGTCTCCGTTCTAATTCATCCAGGTTCAAGTCAGGACTCTGTGCAGGCCAGTCAAGCTCATCCACACCAGACTCTGTCATCCATGTCTTTGTGTACTAGTGCAAAGTCATGTTAGAAGAGGAAGCGGCCCGCTCCAAACTGTTCTCACAAGGTTGGGAGCATGGAATTGTCCAAAATGTTTTGGTATCCTGGAGCATTCAAAGTTCCTTTCACTGAAACTAAGGGGCCAAACACAATTTCCCAACTCATATGGAAACGGGGTTTGTACTTTTGGCAATATAGTGTACCGTATTTTTCAGTACATGTACATGTACACGTAGAAGTATGATTTGCAGCAAAACAATAGCATTTTTAAAAAACACATGCAATCTGCCTTCATAGTACCGTATTTTTCGGACTATAAATCGCTCCGGAGTATAAGTCGCACCGGCCGAAAATGCATAATAAAGAAGGAAAAAAACATATATAAGTCGCACTAGAGTATAAGTCGCATTTTTTGGGGAAATTTATTTGATAAAACCCAACACCAAGAATAGACATTTGAAAGGCAATTTATAATAAATAAAGAATAGTGAACAACAGGCTGAATAAGTGTACGTTATATGAGACATAAATAACCAACTGAGAACGTGCCTGGTATGTTAACGTAACATATTATGGTAGAGTCATTCAAATAAGTATAACATATAGAACATGCTATACGTTTACCAAACAATCTGTCACTCCTAATCGCTAAATCCGATGAAATCGTATAGTCTAGTCTCTTACGTGAATGAGCTAAATTATATTATTTGATATTTTACGGTAATGTGTTAATAATTTCACACATAAGTCGCTCCTGAGTATAAGTCGCACCCCCGGCCAAACTATGAAAAAACTGCGACTTATAGTCCGAAAAATACGGTACATTATAGTGTCTTCAAGGTGTACAGTTTTTTACTAAAATAGGGACTTTTGTCGAGGCGAGAACCAATTATTCACGTTTACATTGTTTCTCTTACTAAACATATCAAGGTTTTGGTTGGTGAACCATGTTGAAGAAGCGATTAAGTTGTAGTGTATTTTCGGCGGCCCTCTGTGAGGCGCTGGCGACCCAACAATGGTGTACTGGAGGAAGTGTACCACAGATTAACACTAATGTAGTCGTTTATGTGCAATTTGTACAAGTTGTTTCAGGTGTTGGCCCTAAATCTGAATGAGGCCCTTTAGAGCTGCGGTGTAAATCCAGATTTTACTTTTATGAGGCCAATATTCTCCATCACACGACCTAAAAGACGGCGCACAAAGGGAAAAAGCAGATGAGTGAGCGGGCGGTTTGTTCCAAAACAGGAGTGACCTTGTTAAACGCCGGTCCAACTCCTGGATATGATGGAGTGTGATTCAGTTTTAGAATATTCACAGCAAGGATTCCAGAGCTTGGGAAAATGGGACAGAATGAAAGGGTGAGTAAGATGGTATCACACCTCCATGATGTGTACAACACTGTATCGCAGGAGGTGTATTTGGTCCACTGACAAGAGGTCCTGGTCTACTTCCTGTATGACTATTCCAGCCCACTCCTCTGGATGCTGCAGCAACTCAGCTTAAAAAAAAATGAATAGATGCTTTGTTTCCCTTGTCTTTTATGAACACAAGGGGGACCGCTTCTCTCAATTATTCCTCTCCAGGATTTATGGCCCGTTGTAAAGGCGACTTTAACGGCGATTATGAGGACAGCCGTGCTATTGAATTGCGTGCTTAGACAGGTGGGTTTGTGCTCGATGGCTTTTGCAGCCATTCGCCGTCATTGTCGTTACTGGCGGCGGGAAAGAACTGGACGTTTGGAGTGGAAAGAATACCTGCAGACCTTGTAACCGCGCGTAAACCGCTGAGTGTACAAGTGGAAAGAATTTACTGTTGACCTGATTGGATATTTGACAATCGCCGATTCCGGTTAGTGGAGCGAGCGTGTTGTGTTTCAAGTCAACTCATCATGCTTAATTTATTACAGCATTTGGGAAGCCTGTAGTTGATTTTTAATATGTAAATTTTTTATTTTTGTTAACATGTGATAGCAGGGATCCTGTCATTCAAAACTAAGCTGCTCCATTACTAATGATTAATGTAACTATAGCTGAAAAAATAGTACAATAGCAATAGGAGAGACTATTCATCCCTGAACACCATGGAATTCATGTAGGCTTAATGATGCAGTTACATTATTATATCAACTATCAGAGACAGAAACTCTTCATTTAACATAATGTCCTTTTTTGCTGCTTAAACACAGCTCAATCAACACAGAAAAAGTTAAAGTGAAATAACAGACAGACAGGGCTTTGCTGTCCATAACGCACACACACCCACACACACACACACACACACACCCCGCAAAATGAGCTAACGTTACGCTAAAAGCTAATTAGCCTTCACCTCAAGCCAGGACTGCGAGCGATCTGAGCTGCCTTTTATATTTCTAGAAGGTCAACGGGCTCATAGTGATGTTACTAGTAGTTGACTGGGAGGTGTTTATTATAATTTGGGGAGAGTCCGCTGCCTGATACTTACCTGCTAAACGCTAAGCACTGACTACATGCGCTCTGAATACGCACTGCTGATTGGCTGTTACCGCTCTGAATACGCACTGCTGATTGGCTGTTATCGCTCTGGTGTAACCAATCAGATGGTTGTGTGGGTGGGACAATGCTGGGTGCTGTGTAGAGTACTGACAGAGAAGAGGCAGAAAGCGGAGCAGCTTGTTAAGACTTTAGCTTAGGCGGCTACTTCATATGTTCGTGTGGAAACTCGTTCGTGTGGAAACTCGTTCGGTACACCTCCGAACATATGTCCTGGGTATGACGTTAAACTACAACCGCAGGCTGTAGAGAGGTAGCACCTTACCTCAGCAAGGGTCCTCTAGCTAAGGAAATATCCCTACTGATAGTCCTGGTCCTCCTGCATGCCTGTATGGCACTTCCCGTGGTTCTTAGCCTAGCCAGCACACTGGGATAGAAGACTGGTTCTCGGCTGACTGCGCGGAAGAAACCCTCAGAGGTTCAACGGGCTGAATGGCAACACCAGCAGGCTCTGTGGAGCGCTACGGGCTGGATGTGTTATGCTATAATGTATCCAGGCCATCCACTGCACCTGGATCCATCTCCAGCCGTCTCGACTCTGTCTTGCCACTGGATACAGGTGGACTCGGGCGAGAGAGTGAGGTCGGCGCTGCGCAACCCACCCTCACTTAAATCCAATGCACCGCGCAAGTCATGACTTCACACACACACACACACACACAACCCCCGCAATCTCCCCCACCCTCACCCAAGTCCTGCGGCGTCGGGCACGTGGCCAAGTGGCAGGTGTGGACTTCACTGGAAGCCATAGTCACAAACTCGCACGCAGGCGGCTCGGGCCATAGGGTCGCTGTCCAATGACTGAGGCAGCACTGGACTTCGGCAGCCCCCCGAGCAACTAGGCAGCCCTCTGTAGGAATGCACTGCCTACCTCCTGGCATGAGGAACGGGCTAGAAAAGGTGCCCCAAAAATTGCCTGCCTCACCTCTTCCTGGCCAGCTAGCCGCAGCTGGCAGGAGTCCCATTACCAGCGGTAAGAAACAAGGAAAAAAGAAAAAGGTGACACCGATCACCCTTGGCGCATGGAATGTGCGCACACTTCTTGATAGGACTGGTGACCTATCAAGACCTGAGAGGAGAACTGCCCTGATCGCCAGAGAGCTGGACCGGTACGGCATCCAGATCGCTGCTCTCAGCGAGACACGTCTAGCTGGAGAGGGACAGTTGACAGAGACTGGTGCTGGCTATACGTTCTTCTGGATAGGCCGCACTGAAGCAGAGCGGCGTGAGGCAGGAGTTTGCTTTGCCACTAAATCCAACTTGGTCAGTAAGCTGGCTGCACTTCCCAAAGGTGTCAGTGACCGCCTGATGACGCTGCGCCTGCCTCTTCCAGGAAAACACTCGGCCACACTCATCAGTGCCTATGCCCCCACGATGACGAACACAGACGATGTGAAGGAGAGGTTCTATGAAGACCTGAACGCTACCATCGCGGCAGTGCCCAGGGCAGACAAGCTCATCATCCTCGGTGACTTCAATGCCAGGATCGGCACTGATCACAAGTCATGGGAAGGAGTCCTCGGCAAACATGGCATGGGCAGCTGTAACAGCAATGGCACCCTTCTGCTGGAGACCTGTGCGGCACATGAGCTCTTGATCACCAACTCAGTTTTCAGCCTCCCAAAGCGCAACAGGACCTCATGGATGCATCCCCGCTCAAGACACTGGCACCCACTGGACTATGTCATCGTGAGGCAAAGGGACAAACAGGATGTCAGGGTTACAAAGGCGGTGTGCGGTGCAGAGTGCTGGACTGACCATAGGCTCCTTGTGTCTAAGCTGAACATCAAGATCCATCCTCCCAGAAGGCCTCAAGGTTCCAAATTTACGAAGCGCTTGAACGTTTCCAGGCTCACCAAAGCCTCTGTCACGCAATCCCTGACTGAAGAGCTCACCAGCAAACTGCAGGACCTGAAACCCTCAGGGAATATCGAGGAGGACTGGGCTGCGTTCAGAGACACCGTCTACACTGCTGCTCTCAATGCAGTAGGACCTACAGCCCGCAGGCAACAGGACTGGTTTGATGAGAACGATGATCACATCAGAGATCTTCTCCAGGAGAAACATCGTCTGCAAAAAGCCCACCTCAGTGATCCAACATCCTCTCAAAAACAGTCTGCCCTCAAGAACATCAAAGCAACCATCCAGCGGGAGCTGCGTCGGATGCAGGACGACTGGCTCTGCCGAAAATCTGAAGAGATCCAGTCCTATGCAGACCAGAATGACAACAAGAAGTTCTACAGCACCCTCAAGGCCATCTACGGGCCCACAACATCAGGATCTCCTCCTCTCCTCAGTGCTGATGGCAGCACACTGGTCACAGACAGAGAGAAGATCCTTGAGCGCTGGGCTGAGCACTTCCACAGTGTTCTCAACCGCCCCTCAGCCATTAATGACGAAACCATTGCACGCCTCCCCCAAGTCCCTGTCAACACCTCCCTTGACGAACCACCAATGGAAGCTGAGGTCATCAAAGCCATCAGAGGACTTCCAAATGGCAAAGCACCTGGTGCTGATGCAATTCCAGCAGAAATCTACACAGCTGGTGGACCACCTCTGACCAAACAACTGGTAAACCTATTCTGCACCATGTGGAACCAAAGGAAGCCGCCACAAGAGTTCAAAGACGCCTCCATCGTCCATCTATACAAATGCAAGGGCAACAGGCAAGACTGCAACAACCACCGCGGCATTGCTCTGCTGTCTGTAGCAGGAAAGATCCTGGCCAGAATTCTGCTAAACCGCCTGACGGAACATCTTGAACATGAAGACCTCCTACTGGAGAGCCAATGCGGATTCAGGCAGGGTCGTGGTACAGTGGACATGATCTTCGCCGCTCGCCAACTCTAAGAGAAGTGCAGAGAACAGAACGTCACTCTATACTCCACCTTTGTAGATCTGACGAAGGCCTTTGACACTGTCAGCCGAGAGGGCCTCTGGAAGATCATGGCCAAGTTTGGCTGCTCTAACATCTTCATAAACATGGTCCGTGAATTCCATGATGGAATGCAGGCACAAGTCCAAGACAACGGCGCATCATCTGAGCCTTTCCATGTGGAAAATGGAGTCAAACAAGGCTATGTTCTGGCACCCACTCTGTTCAGTATGATGTTCTCAGCCATGCTGACAGATGCTTTCCGGTCTGGGGACATGGGGATAGACCTGCGCTACCGCACTGATGGCAAGCTGTTTAATCTGCGAAGACTCCAGGCAAAGACAAAAGTACAGACCGCCAAGGTTCACGACTTTCTCTTTGCGGACGACTGTGCCCTGAATGCTTCCAACGAGCTGGAAATGCAACGGAGCATGAACAACTTTGCCACAGCATACTCAGACTTTGGACTCACCATCAGTACAAAGAAAACAGAGGTTATGCATCAACCTGCTCCTGGAGACCCGTACACTGAGCCCCTCGTCAGCGTAAATGGTGAGGACCTCAAAGCTGCTGAAAAGTTTGTCTACCTGGGTAGCACCTTGTCACGCGTGGGCAACATCAACGAGGAGGTCATGCATAGGATAGCGCATGGAAGTGCTGCATTTGGCCGACTCCGCAGTTCTGTCTGGGAGCGCAGAGGGCTTAGCCTACGGACCAAACTTAACGTCTACCGTGCTGTTGTCCTACCCGCCCTGCTGTATGCCTGTGAGACCTGGACTGTATACAGCCGGCATGCTAAACAGCTTAACGCCTTCCACATGAGATCCCTCAGGAGGCTGCTCAACATCAGGTGGCAGGACAAGATCCCAGACACTGAGGTCCTCCACAGGGCTGAGATGGATAGCATCTATGTCATCCTCAAGCGTTCCCAGCTGAGATGGGCTGGCCATGTCTGCCGCATGTCAGATGAACGCCTACCAAAAATGCTCCTGTACGGTGAACTGCACCATGGAAAGCGCTCACGCGGCGGACAGCGGAAACGCTTTAAAGGCCTACTGAAACCCACTACTACCGACCACGCAGTCTGATAGTTTATATATCAATGATGAAATCTTAACATTGCAACACATGCCAATACGGCCGGGTTAACTTATAAAGTGCAATTTTAAATTTCCCGGGGAACTTCCGGTTCAAAACGCCTCTGAGGATGACGTATGCGCGTGACGTAGCCAGTAGAACACAGGTATGGCTTCCACATTGAAGCCAATACGAAATAGCTGTTTTCATCTCATTCTGGATGTATTCTGGACATCTGTGTTGGTGTATCTGTTGCAATTTGTTCATTGCATTATGGAGAAAGAAGCTGAGCAAGCAAAGAAGAAAGTCGGTGCGAAGCGGAGTATTTTGCGAGGGAAGTCAGCAACACAACACAGTTGGTATTTCATTGTTTACATTCCCAAAAGATGCAGTCAAGATCGAAGAACTCGGACAACAGAGACTCTAACCAGGAGGACTTTGACTTCGTTAACAGACGCAGACGCGATACCGTGAGTACGCTTCCAAACATTTGATCGCCTGCTATAACTAGCTCGAGCTAGTAGCTAGGAGCTAGGAGCTCGCATAACAAACACCTAGGTGTTTGTTATGCGGGATTAATTTGTGGCATATTAAATATAAGCCTGGTTGTGTTGTGGCTAATAGAGTATACATATGTCTTGTGTTTATTTACTGTTGTAGTTATTCCCAGCTGAATATCAGGTCCCACCCGCGCGCTTTCAAACATTTGATTGCTTGCCCGTACGTACGTAACTTTGGTTAAATATATAAGCTTTATGAACCTTGGGTTAGGTCAGGGGTCGGCAACCCAAAATGTTGAAAGAGCCATATTGGACCAAAAATACAAAAACAAATCTGTCTGGAGCCGCAACAAATTAGAAGCCATATTACATACAGATAGTGTGTCATGAGATATAAATTGAATTAAGATGACTTAAAGGAAGCTAAATGACCTCAAATATAGCTACAAATGAGGCATAATGATGCAATATGTACATATAGCTAGCCTAAATAGCATGTTAGCATCGATTCGCTTGCAGTCATGCAGTGACCAAATATGTCTGATTAGCACTCCACACAAGTCAATAACATCAACAAAACTCACCTTTGTGCATTCATGCACAACGTTAAAGGTTTGGTGGACAAAACGAGACAGAAAAAGAAGTGGCATAAAACACGTCCTAGAAAGTCGGAGAAAGTTATCTATGTAAACAAACTAAGGTGAGTTCAAGGACCGTCAAAATTAGTAGGACAAAACGGCGCTCGCCAAATACTCGAATCAGTGAAGCCTGTTTAATATAAACAGTGTGCTTTATAACAATTAGGGAGGTTTGTGTCATGTTTGTCCTCCTACAGTAACCATACTAAAACAAAATTTATTTTTTTTTCCCATCATCTTTTTCCATTTTTCATACATTTTTGAAAAAGCTCCAGAGAGCCACTAGGGCGGCGCTAATAGAGCCGCGGGTTGCCGACCCCTGGGTTAGGTGAACTGTTCTTTGGGCTGAGTGAGTGTGTGTGTTGTGCAGGTGTTTGAATTGTATTGGCTCGTTATATATACGGGATCCCGTCCATATTACCCGCTATAACTAGCTCGAGCTAGTAGCTAGTAGCTAGGAGCTAGCATAACAAACACCTAGATGTTTTTATGCGGGATTAATTTGTGGCATATTAAATATAAGCCTGGTTGTGTTGTGGCTAATAGAGTATATATATGTCTTGTGTTTATTTACTGTTTTAGTCATTTCCAGCTGAATATCAGGTCACCCCCGGCTCTCACAGCATCTTCCCTATCTGAATCGCTTCCACTCCCCACTAGTCCTTCACTTGCACTTTACTCATTCACAAATCTTTCTTCATCCTCGCTCAAATTAATGGGGAAATCGTCGCTTTCTCGGTCCGAATCTCTCTCACTTCATGCGGCCATCATTGTAAACAATAGGGAACTTTGCGTATATGTTCAATTGACTGCGTCACGCTACTTACGGTAGGGGCAAGCCTTTTTTTATCAGATACCAAAAGTTGCGATCTTTATCGTCGTTGTTCTATACTAAATCCTTTCAGCAAAATTATGGCAATATCGCGAAATGATCAAGTATGACACATAGAATAGATCTGCTATCCCTGTTTAAATAAAAAAATGTCATTTCAGTAGGCCTTTAAGGACACCCTAAAGGCCAGTCTCAAGGGCTGTGTTCTGGACCCAGACACATCAGAATCAGAATCAGAATCAGAATAGTTTTATTGCCATTGTTTGAGAACGGGTTCACAAACTAGGAATTTTTCTTGGTGCAAACGTGCGACATAAAACACATATAACACATATTTGGTATAAAAAGAGCTGTGACTGAGCTATCAGATAGACTTAGAAGGTCTATCAGATAGACTTAGAAGGTCTATCTGATAGCTCAGTCACAGCTCTTTTTATACCAAATATG